>NC_091311.1:10684349-10891849 GCF_038502225.1 Cherax quadricarinatus | reverse complement strand
CTTAACATATTTTGTCATGATCATATTTTTTGAAGGGGTGGATCGGTAAGCCAGCGGAAGGCCTCCGTCACACGACTAAAAACTTCTCATCAAGAAACCCTTGTCCTGTTTTCTAATGAATCTTATCTAACGAAACTATATTTTGTAGACAGTTACACTTCTGGATATAATAATAATAATAATAATAATAATAATAATAATAATAATAATAATAATAATAATAATAATAATAATAATAATAATAATAATAATTTTAACGCAAGTTCTAGGCGCCTTCATCAGAAAATGTCGATATCTGGCAAGACATCCACGTGAGAGAACATTGTGCTATTGTTCCTTGCAATGATATACAGTAATGAAAGTTGAATGTAGCAGCTTTGTTGTAGCAGCTACACTGTAGCAGCTTTGTTGTAGCAGCTTTGTTGTAGCAGCTACACTGTAGCAGCTTTGTTGTAGCAGCTACACTGTAGCAGCTTTGTTGTAGCAGCTACACTGTAGCAGCTTTGTTGTAGCAGCTACACTGTAGCAGCTTTGTTGTAGCAGCTACACTGTAGCAGCTACACTGTAGCAGCCACACTGTAGCAGCTACACTGCAGCAGCGACACTGTAGCAGCCACACTGTAGCAGCCACACTGCAGCAGCTACACTGTAGCAGCCACACTATAGCAGCCACACTGTAGCAGCCACACTGTAGCAACTACACTGCAGCAGCGACGCTGTAGCAGCTACACTGTAGCAGCCACACTGTAGCAACTACACTGCAGCAGCGACGCTGTAGCAGCCACACTGTAGCAACTACACTGCAGCAGCGACACTGTAGCAGCCACACTGTAGCAGCTACACTGCAGCAGCGACACTGTAGCAGCCACACTGTAGCAGCTACACTGCAGCAGCGACACTGTAGCAGCCACACTGTAGCAGCCACACTGTAGCAGCTACACTGCAGCAGCGACACTGTAGCAGCCACACTGTAGCAGCTACACTGCAGCAGCGACACTGTAGCAACTACACTGCAGCAGCCACACTGTAGCAACTACACTGCAGCAGCGACGCTGTAGCAGCCACACTGTAGCAACTACACTGCAGCAGCGACGCTGTAGCAGCCACACTGTAGCAACTACACTGCAGCAGCGACACTGTAGCAGCCACACTGTAGCAGCTACACTGCAGCAGCGACACTGTAGCAGCCACACTGTAGCAGCTACACTGCAGCAGCGACGCTGTAGCAGCTACACTGTAGCAGCTACACTGTAGCAGCTACACTGCAGCATCCACACTGTAGCAGCCACACTGTAGCAACTACACTGCAGCAGCGACGCTGTAGCAGCTACACTGTAGCAACTACACTGCAGCAGCGACGCTGTAGCAGCCACACTGTAGCAACTACACTGCAGCAGCGACACTGTAGCAGCCACACTGTAGCAGCTACACTGCAGCAGCGACACTGTAGCAGCCACACTGTAGCAGCTACACTGCAGCAGCGACGCTGTAGCAGCTACACTGTAGCAACTACACTGCAGCAGCGACACTGTAGCAGCCACACTGTAGCAGCTACACTGCAGCAGCGACACTGTAGCAGCGACACTGTAGCAGCTACACTGCAGCAGCGACACTGTAGCAGCCACACTGTAGCAGCTACACTGCAGCAGCGACACTGTAGCAGCCACACTGTAGCAGCTACACTGCAGCAGCGACACTGTAGCAGCCACACTGTAGCAGCTACACTGCAGCAGCGACGCTGTAGCAGCTACACTGTAGCAACTACACTGCAGCAGCGACACTGTAGCAGCCACACTGTAGCAGCTACACTGCAGCAGCGACACTGTAGCAGCCACACTGTAGCAGCTACACTGCAGCAGCGACACTGTAGCAGCCACACTGTAGCAGCGTCACTGTAGCAGCCACACTGTAGCAGCTACACTGCAGCAGCGACACTAGCAACTACACTGCAGCAGCCACACTGTAGCAACTACACTGTAGCAGCCACACTGTGGCAACTACACTGCAGCAGCGACACTGTAGCAACTACACTGCAGCAGCCACACTGTAGCAACTACACTGCAGCAGCCACACTGTAGCAACTACACTGCAGCAGCCACACTGTAGCAACTACACTGCAGCAGCCACACTGTAGCAACTACACTGCAGCAGCCACACTGTAGCAACTACACTGTAGCAGCCACACTGTAGCAACTACACTGCAGCAGCCACACTGTAGCAACTATACTGCAGCAGCCACACTGTAGCAACTACACTGCAGCAGCGACACTGTAACAGCTACACTATAGCAGCCACGCTGTAGCAACTACACTGTAGCAGCCACACTGTAGCAGCTACACTGCAGCAGCCACACTGTAGCAGCCACACTGTAGCAACTACACTGCAGCAGCGACGCTGTAGCAGCTACACTGTAGCAGCGACGCTGTAGCAGCTACACTGTAGCAGCTAC
The DNA here is from genome assembly GCF_038502225.1 of Cherax quadricarinatus. Classification (NCBI taxonomy): domain Eukaryota; kingdom Metazoa; phylum Arthropoda; class Malacostraca; order Decapoda; family Parastacidae; genus Cherax; species Cherax quadricarinatus. The sequence continues at coordinate 10,889,400 of NC_091311.1, read as the reverse complement.
ACTGTAGCAGCGACGCTGTAGCAGCTACACTGTAGCAGCTACACTGTAGCAGCGACGCTGTAGCAGCCACACTGTAGCAGCTACACTGTAGCAGCTACACTGCAGCAGCCACACTGTAGCAGCCACACTGTAGCAACTACACTGCAGCAGCGACGCTGTAGCAGCTACACTGTAGCAGCCACACTGTAGCAACTACACTGCAGCAGCGACGCTGTAGCAGCCACACTGTAGCAACTACACTGCAGCAGCGACACTGTAGCAGCCACACTGTAGCAGCTACACTGCAGCAGCGACACTGTAGCAGCCACACTGTAGCAGCCACACTGTAGCAACTACACTGCAGCAGCGACGCTGTAGCAGCCACACTGTAGCAACTACACTGCAGCAGCGACGCTGTAGCAGCCACACTGTAGCAACTACACTGCAGCAGCGACACTGTAGCAGCCACACTGTAGCAACTACACTGCAGCAGCGACGCTGTAGCAGCCACACTGTAGCAGCCACACTGTAGCAACTACACTGCAGCAGCGACGCTGTAGCAGCCACACTGTAGCAACTACACTGCAGCAGCGACACTGTAGCAGCCACACTGTAGCAGCTACACTGCAGCAGCGACACTGTAGCAGCCACACTGTAGCAGCTACACTGCAGCAGCAACGCTGTAGCAGCTACACTGTAGCAGCTACACTGTAGCAGCTACACTGCAGCAGCCACACTGTAGCAGCCACACTGTAGCAACTACACTGCAGCAGCGACGCTGTAGCAGCTACACTGTAGCAACTACACTGCAGCAGCGACGCTGTAGCAGCCACACTGTAGCAACTACACTGCAGCAGCGACACTGTAGCAGCCACACTGTAGCAGCTACACTGCAGCAGCGACACTGTAGCAGCCACACTGTAGCAGCTACACTGCAGCAGCGACGCTGTAGCAGCTACACTGTAGCAACTACACTGCAGCAGCGACACTGTAGCAGCCACACTGTAGCAGCTACACTGCAGCAGCGACACTGTAGCAGCCACACTGTAGCAGCTACACTGCAGCAGCGACACTGTAGCAGCCTGTTACAAAAAAACGCGATTCTAAAAGCTTAGAGATCTCCAGTGAATACTAGAAAGGACTGCCCTTCTAGCATCCAGCCTGTTACTGGGTTTTCGTAACAAGTAGTCAGTATCCTTGTCCAATTATCCATTAAAATTCAGTATGGTTCAATAGTGCTTTAGGATTACAACTGGTAGGCTACTAACTAGAGAAATTAAAATTTAATAAATTTATTAAGTAGTAAGTTGTCTAGAGGTATATTATCAAATTAAATTAATTACAGCAATCAAAATAAAATCAATCTCTCGAGTTCAATATTATTATGCTGAAAGCACATATCACATTTATAATTCTTAAGTACCGTCAGGTACATTAACATTTAATAAGATATTACAAATATGTACAAGTGTGTGTATGCGTGTAAGTGCTCTTAAGTAGTTAGCTATGTCTCAAGACTCGAATAAGACTTAAACAAGTGACTGACAAAGTCCTCAAATAAACTAACTTCTTGACCGACTGGCAACCCGAACAGTCTGCTTGAACAACAAAGAATGCTAAGCCCAATAGCAATGCAATATCAAGCGACTGCGACACAGAATCATGAACTGGGAAATAATATAACGACACTAAGTAGGGACCATCAGCAGATCCTCCACAAAACTCCCATAATTCTGAATCTATGTTCAGCATAGGAAAAACACGACTGTGACAATACACAGGAACCAGTACAAAATTAGGTCAGAAGCTATAGCTAAGGACCTGAGATATTCAGAGTGTCTAAGCGACACACAACCTCAGTACAACGTCGAAAATCACTAAGTCTTTACAATGTTCTGTGAACAAAGTTCTACAGAACTAACAAGAATAATGAGACAGACAATCTGTCCAACCAGCAAGCGAGTCTCCAGCAGACTGTCAGACAGACAATCTGTCCAACCAGCAAGCGAGTCTCTAGCAGACTGACAACTTCACGAGAGGTGAGGACACCCCCCCTCGATCACGTGATAGCTACGTGGACAACTGCAGCTCAGAAGCCGGCAGTATAACGAGCGACAAGCGATAATTACAGTAGTTTGACAATCAAGCCTAACTGAGCACATTTTATATACATCCTAACAACATAAGCTAAATAACAATATAACAGTCAAATAATAATATAAAGTCATACATTTACGATTTAGCTATTATCGCAAATATAAGCAATATAAAATTATATGAAAAGATAATATACATTACATATATATAATAATCATTGTAACCCATTCAGGGGTTGCAACACCCCCCCCAACACGACAGAGGGTCGCACTAGGAGTTGCATGAATGTCTATTACATTATTTCTGGTTACTCATATCAATAAAATATTAATCAGTCTCTCTTTTGTGCCAAGCACTTCTACAATTTCACAGCGTCCGTCACTAGGATATGCCCCTAGGTACTAGGGCAGTACACAGTATCGTATGTCTTCATACTCGTGGTTATGTACATCAGTGTAGAGGCTGGATAGCGCTGACAAGGAGGGCACGTTGAGGCTCGTTCATAGTAGAGGAGACTGCATTCCACTCTTAAGTAGTGGTTGTGGAATGCGAGGCAGTATGAACATCTGAGTATGAAACAGCTTAAGGTGTGTAGTGAGGGGGGGGTCTGCGACAGGACAGTGTTGCGTCACGCAGTACCTCGCCCGCACCACACTACTCACTCAACACTCAGCTTGTCTCCTCCTCACACAACATTACTGTGAATATATAAATATAATAATTAGACATGACATGAGTATATATAGTTAATATGGGCTGGAGGGATTAAGTTACTTTACTGAATTAGACATAGCAAGTAACAAAAGGTATTTGGGCATAAAATTACGTTAATTTAATGTAACTGATAATTATTAAGGACGAGACAGAGCGTCAGCAATTACATTACAATGACCACTTATGTGTTTTATACTAATAGAATAAGGTTGGATTCTGAGGGCCCACCTCATGATCCTAGCATTTTTACTTTTCATAGTGTTTATGTAGGTGAGTGGATTGTGGTCAGAAAAAACGTTAATTTTAAATGGGGAAGTGCCCAAATACACGTCAAAATGTTCTAAGGACACCACAAGAGCTAGAGCCTCTTTTTCAATAGTGGCATAATTTTTCTGGTGACGTTTAAGCTTAGATGAATAGTAACATATAGGATGGAGAATATCAGTGGATGTTGACTGTTGGAGCAGCACAGCACCCACTGCATAGCCACTCGCATCTATATGTAAAAAGAAGGGAAGATTGAAATTAGGACTTTTCAACACAGGAGCAGAGGATAGCAAGCGCTTCAACCTTTTGAACGAGTCTGAACAATCTCTAGTCCAGGTGAACTGAACTTTGCTACTTGTAAGCTCAGTGAGAGGAGCTGCAATCTGAGAAAAGTTTGGACAGAACCTGCGATAATATCCTGCCATACCCAGGAATCTCTGTACTCCCTTCCTATCATGTGGCACTGGAAATTCAGAAATTGCACGAACCTTAGCCTCAATAGGAGCAACCTCACCTTGGCCGATACAAAAGCCTAGATAGGTAATCTTGGCTTGACCAAAACTACATTTGGCTAAGTTAACAGTGAAGTTGTAGTGCGCCAGTCTCTCAAACAATGCTCTGAGACGCGTCAAGTGCTGTTCCCACTCGTCACTGTACACCACTAAGTCGTCAAGGTAGGCTTCCACTCCTTCTAAGTTGTGGGTCAACTCATTCATTATACGTTGGAATGAAGAAGCCGCATTACATAGGCCGAAGGGGGTGACGAGGTAGTTAAACAATCCATCTTGAACAGTAAAAGCAGATATTTCTTGAGCACGTTCAGTAAGCGGGACTTGATAATAGCCTCTTAAGAGATCTAAACGGCTGACAAACTGGGCTCCTGACACACGGTCAATAAGATCGTCAATGCGAGGTAGAGGATAACCATCAGGCAAGGTGACAGAGTTCACTTTCCTGTAATCAGTGCACATCCTGAAACTACCGTCAGGTTTAGGCACTAAAATACAGGGAGATGCCCATGGACTTTTACTGCGCTCAATAAGTCCGTGAGATAACAGAAAATCAACCTCTTCTCTCAATGCTTTATGCTTTGTTGGACTCATCCTATATGGTGATTGCTTAATGGGTGATGCTCCCTGTACATCAACGTCATGTACACCCAGAGTACAACGTTTAGGAACATCACCGAACAATTCAGGGAAATGCAAAATCATGTTTTTAATATCACCAGCTTCAACAATCCCAAGGTTACTAAGAAAATCGTCTAGTGATTGTAGAGTCACTGAATTTTCTAAACGAACCTCTATACCTCTAGAGATGTCAGGTAGACTGACGTTTTCTTCCTCTGTCCTAGGAAGAATAGAAGTAGTAGGTAGAGGACTAGCATAGTATGTCTTAAGCTGGTTAACATGGTACACATGATTAGATTTCTTTTTCCCAGGCGTACGTACCAAATAATTTACGTCGCTAAGCTTTTTCACTACTTCCAGGGGACCATCATACCTGGCTTGTAGAGCATGACCTGGTACTAATTTCCGAGCCATCACCTTATCTCCTGCTTTAAAAGAACGAGAGACAGCACGCTTGTCATAATGTTGCTTCATTCTAGCTTGGGCTGAAACTAGGTTTTTCGAAGCTAGCTCTCTAGCGGCTGTCAAATGTTGCTGCATTAATGAAGGTGAAGTACTCAATGATGGATTTGATTTTCCTGTCCACACGTCTTTTAACACTGCAAGAGGACCACGCACTTGGTGTCCGAATATTAATTCAAACGGACTAAATCCGAGACTTTCTTGCTCACTTTCTCTCATAGCGAACAGAAGAAAAGGTATACCCTCATTGCAGTCTCTAGAAAAATGTTCACAATAAGCTCTCATCATAGACTTCAATGTCTGATGAAATCTCTCTAGAGCACCTTGTGACTGTGGATGATAACTGGTTGAAAGTACAGACTTTATTCCTAGGTGGGATAATGCTTCTCGAAAGATCTTAGAAGTGAAATTAGATCCCTGATCTGATTGTATCTCTCGTGGCAATCCAACCTGGGAGAAAAATTTCATCAGCGCTCTCACAATAGCACGAGCATTAATTTTTCTCATAGGAATAGCTTCGGGATAGCGTGTTGCAGCGTCCATAATAGTAAATAAGTATTGGTTTCCTAGTTTGGTTCTAGGCAAAGGACCAACACAATCAATAATAAGACGTGAGAATGGTTCACCATGCACGGTGATAGGAATGAGAGGCGCAGGTGGAGGTGTGTGCGCTGGCTTGCCTGTCACTTGATACACGTGGCAACGTCGCACATGATCAGCTACTGTTTCCTTCATCTTTGGCCAAGTAAAATGTTTTGCCAGTTTACCGAGTGTCTTCTTGACACCCAAATGTCCTCCTATGGGACTATTGTGAGCAAAATCAATGGCTTGTTCACGAAATGTAACTGGTAACACAACTAGATTCTTGACTGTGGTAGAAACACTATCAGCTGACAACTTACATGTGTTTTTCTCCATCAGTACACCGTTACTATAATAGTAACAATTATCGAGATCCTTTGCTTCACTCTCAGTTACTGCTATATCTCTCAGTCTTTCCAGTGACTGATCAACAAACTGAACTATTAGGCTGTGTCATGCTAACAGCTATACTCTGTATTATAGTGTCAGTGAAGGAAGGAGCGAGTGAGAACTGAGCTACACTAGGCTCAGACACTAGGCTCACTTCTGCTCTAGTTGCTCTTTCTTCAACTTCAAATAGAGCCATACTTCCTAATTGTGACACTAGACTTTCTGAATCTGAATCATAATCAGACATCTCTGTATGAGCAGGAAACAATATATCTTTAATTAATACTCTGACACTTTCTGCGGTGTAATTCCTGTTATACGTCACACCGAGATACTTGGCTACTTGCCAACACGTCTGAAGTTTTAATGTACTTAACTCAGACAAAGTCAGAGTATCAATTAACTGTTTCACTTTGGCATACATCACGAAAATAATTGTACTACGAGAGAGTGATTATGGGAAACTATAATCCTAATAGGAATTTTAGTGTTGGTTGTCTTAGAGCTAGAACTCATAAACAGTATTTCCATCTCCTTGGATCAAGAGACTCAGTCAAATACATACATCCACCTGGTATGTTGTACAAGACTAAACTCAAAGTCTTCAGATTATGAAAGTACTCAAAGTGTTTGATCATAGATTCACTAGTATGTCAAACTGGACAATTTCTCCAACACCTTGGATCAAGAGCCTCCCGGACAGTTTCTCCAACACCTTGGATCAAGAGCATCCCGGACAGGCCCCCATTTGTTACAAAAAACGCGATTCTAAAAGCTTAGAGATCTCCAGTGAATACTAGAAAGGACTGCCCTTCTAGCATCCAGCCTGTTACTGGGTTTTCGTAACAAGTAGTCAGTATCCTTGTCCAATTATCCATTAAAATTCAGTATGGTTCAATAGTGCTTTAGGATTACAACTGGTAGGCTACTAACTAGAGAAATTAAAATTTAATAAATTTATTAAGTAGTAAGTTGTCTAGAGGTATATTATCAAATTAAATTAATTACAGCAATCAAAATAAAATCAATCTCTCGAGTTCAATATTATTATGCTGAAAGCACATATCACATTTATAATTCTTAAGTACCGTCAGGTACATTAACATTTAATAAGATATTACAAATATGTACAAGTGTGTGTATGCGTGTAAGTGCTCTTAAGTAGTTAGCTATGTCTCAAGACTCGAATAAGACTTAAACAAGTGACTGACAAAGTCCTCAAATAAACTAACTTCTTGACCGACTGGCAACCCGAACAGTCTGCTTGAACAACAAAGAATGCTAAGCCCAATAGCAATGCAATATCAAGCGACTGCGACACAGAATCAGGAACTGGGAAATAATATAACGACACTAAGTAGGGACCATCAGCAGATCCTCCACAAAACTCCCATAATTCTGAATCTATGTTCAGCATAGGAAAAACACGACTGTGACAATACACAGGAACCAGTACAAAATTAGGTCAGAAGCTATAGCTAAGGACCTGAGATATTCAGAGTGTCTAAGCGACACACAACCTCAGTACAACGTCGAAAATCACTAAGTCTTTACAATGTTCTGTGAACAAAGTTCTACAGAACTAACAAGGATAATGAGACAGACAATCTGTCCAACCAGCAAGCGAGTCTCCAGCAGACTGTCAGACAGACAATCTGTCCAACCAGCAAGCGAGTCTCTAGCAGACTGACAACTTCACGAGAGGTGAGGACACCCCCCCTCGATCACGTGATAGCTACGCGGACAACTGCAGCTCAGAAGCCGGCAGTATAACGAGCGACAAGCGATAATTACAGTAGTTTGACAATCAAGCCTAACTGAGCACATTTTATATACATCCTAACAACATAAGCTAAATAACAATATAACAGTCAAATAATAATATAAAGTCATACATTTACGATTTAGCTATTATCGCAAATATAAGCAATATAAAATTATATGAAAAGATAATATACATTACATATATATAATAATCATTGTAACCCATTCAGGGGTTGCAACACAGCCACACTGTAGCAGCTACACTGCAGCAGCGACACTGTAGCAGCCACACTGTAGCAGCTACACTGCAGCAGCGACACTGTAGCAGCCACACTGTAGCAGCTACACTGCAGCAGCGACGCTGTAGCAGCTACACTGTAGCAACTACACTGCAGCAGCGACACTGTAGCAGCCACACTGTAGCAGCTACACTGCAGCAGCGACACTGTAGCAGCCACACTGTAGCAGCTACACTGCAGCAGCGACACTGTAGCAGCCACACTGTAGCAGCGACACTGTAGCAGCCACACTGTAGCAGCTACACTGCAGCAGCGACACTAGCAACTACACTGCAGCAGCCACACTGTAGCAACTACACTGTAGCAGCCACACTGTAGCAACTACACTGCAGCAGCGACACTGTAGCAACTACACTGCAGCAGCCACACTGTAGCAACTACACTGCAGCAGCCACACTGTAGCAACTACACTGCAGCAGCCACACTGTAGCAACTACATTGCAGCAGCCACACTGTAGCAACTATACTGCAGCAGCCACACTGTAGCAACTACACTGCAGCAGCGACACTGTAACAGCTACACTGTAGCAGCCACACTGTAGCAACTACACTGTAGCAGCCACACTGTAGCAGCTACACTGCAGCAGCCACACTGTAGCAACTACACTGCAGCAGCCACACTGTAGCAGCTACACTGCAGCAGCGACACTGTAACAGCTACACTGTAGCAGCCACACTGTAGCAACTACACTGTAGCAGCCACACTGTAGCAACTACACTGCAGCAGCCACACTGTAGCAACTACACTGCAGCAGCCACACTGTAGCAACTACACTGCAGCAGCCACACTGTAGCAGCTACATTGCAGCAGCCACACTGTAGCAGCTACACTGCAGCAGCCACACTGTAGCAGCTACACTGCAGCAGCCACACTGTAGCAGCTACACTGCAGCAGCCACACTGTAGCAGCTACACTGCAGCAGCCACACTGTAGCAGCTACACTGCAGCAGCCATTATATCAGTTACAAGTGAGACCATGTAAACAGACACACTCTTTTACACGGAATTATTCTGTATTCACAGAAGAACTTGGTTTACCCTGAGCTACTCCGTAAAGTGAATTTATACACAACCTGTTGTTCTTACACAGAAATACCTGTATACACAATGCTGCTGTTTACACTGAGCTATTGTGAATGCTCCATACTACTACTACTGTTTGTATGACCTTCCGTTTACACAGATTTACCCTGCTAGCACAGAACTACTCTGGTTACATAGAACTAAGAGTTCGTTTACTCGAGGCTATACAGTTTACACGAAAGTGTTCTCTTTACAATTTACAAAGAACTGCTGGTAAATCACTAGTGCTTTGTCGGTCCTGTGTTATTCAATTCAGAACTAATCCTTTTTTTCACAAAACTTCTCTGCTTACATACAAAAATACTCTGTTTCTGCTTATCACTTTTTGCACACTAATACTCTATTTATGCAGTTATTCTCTTTACACAGAATAAGTTACACAGAACTGCTTTGTTTACTTAGACATAGCCTGCTTACACTATGCTACTCAGTCTACTAAGGCTACTTCTCGTCTTTCGTTAAGCTACAGAGACATCGATACCATGCCTAACCCTTCTAGGGTAGGGTAGGTGCCTGAGCCCGAGCCTTTAGCTCATAAGACTGTCATTCCCATTAGCCTCCTTGGGGTGGGGATGGCAGACCAGAGAGGCCTAGCTTGTGGCTAGGCCTGGGGACAGTTGGTCCCAAAGATGAGGAGGTACTTGTGCCTCCTCCCATGGGAGACTTAGGTCTCAGACACTCCCTAGAGAGGGAGCCAAGGCCGGGCCACCACTTGGAAAAGGCCCGGGCCGGGAGAATACCGGCGAATATTTAATAATAATAATAAAATAAGCTACAGATTCGACTATCTTTGTAATAATATATTAGAGTGTAAGTATTCGCAGTTGAAGGTAATATATATAAGATCCCTGCTCTTCGATAATGATTTAAAAGAAGCCAGATAATGCTATATGAAATCTTTAGTGTACGTGTTGAGGTATTTCTTATGACGATAGAGCCGGTTAAACATGTTAACCTAACACTCCCACTGTCCCGTTTTACCGTGGCCGGACAAGTGACTGACGGGCACTTGCCCAACGGGCATTTCACCGACGGACATTTGGCCGAGCGGACATTTCATCGAACGGAAAATTAGGGACATAACACCGAACGGTGATATGTCCCTAATGTCCGGCCAAATGTCCGTCGGTGAAATGTCTATCGGCCAAATGTCCGTCGGACATTTGTCCAAGAGCCCATTTTATAGGTGTAAGAGAAAAACTTAAGAACACCTAGGACAAACTGAAGTAAGATATACCTGGTCTCCAGGTATTTGAATTCCAGTGAAGTCTCAGCTAAATGAGTATATAAGTTTTATATTACATTCTCTCTATGACTCAGACAAAACTCTCTTTTGTTGCTTTTTCTTGGTGGGAACATCCTTAACTTTTGCTGTTAAGAGGCTGTAGGTTAAGTGAACTAAACTGTCGATTGTTAAGTGGGTTTTTGTAGCCTCATTTGGTTTTCTTGTCATTTTTGCCAGAGTTTCCTTCCGTATCCATCAGTTCCGTACCTCAGTCAGGTCGCAGTCTATTCTACATTTTATCATGTCATTATCTGTGCCACACATTAAGTGACATGTCCTACTACTGTAATTCATACTTCAGTCCAAACTTCCTCATCCTATCCAATATTTCAGGACCTGTCACTATCAACTCTGAACTTCCGCCACATCATCTTTCTTACGGCTCAAGTCACATATCTTTCTATCCCACACGTCGGTAAAGACTGTCAATACATCAACTCAGGTCACGCTACTTCACGTCATTATCTAACTCCACACTCGCATTACAAACTATCCTACACATCAGTAACGTCACCATCTATCCACCACCCCAGAGTCACTCCAAAATCTGTCTTACACTTCAGTCACGTCAAAATCTATGCTACACGTCAATAGTGTCACTGTCTATCGCATACCTCATGTCAGGTCACTATTTATCCCACACATTAATCATATCACAATCTTCTTAATCTCAAAATTGGAAGACTCTAGCTAGTTCTTAGTAGGTTGTCTGGAAACTAGTTATTAGGTCCTCTACTGCTTACATCATACGTTCCTATCTTAACCATTTTTTCCGATCCCTTACCAAAGCAACATTAAATAACCCCCAGCGTCATTTTTGCAAGGATTGTCCCGTTGGAGTGTGAACAGGGAAACATATGAATAGATTCACGGATACCTGTTAGCCACACAAATAATGGAAGGGAAAAGGACAGTGCCTACCCTTTCCAACACTAGCATGAACACCAAAACTACCACTTCCCTCATCATTATCCTTTTCTGAGTCTTCTACATATTCCACTGCAATTCCACACACATGAATATCATCCAACATTATTTCCCAAATATAGCCTTCATGTTCTCTCATTCTCACTGCCTTACATTACACCTCACTATTACATCCGTTATTTCAGAGAGAGAGAAAGAGAGAAAGAAGAGAGAGAGAGCACAGAGAGGAGAGAGAGCAGAGAGAATGAAGAGAGAGAGATCAGAGAGAGTACAGAGAGTGCGAGTATGTATGTGTGTGTGTGTGTGTGTGTGTGTGTGTGTGTGTGTGTGTGTGTGTGTGTGTGTACACACTCACCAGTTGGTGGTTGATAGGGATAATTCTTAACATATTTCGGTGGTATTCAATATTATGCTATTAGAACGGTAGACTTAACGCACTCTAGTTCATAAAAAAAAACCTTCATCAAACATTACTATGTAAGACAGTGTAAATAAGTCCAGACAATTGGTCGATTACATACTGCAAAGCACAACCATGTATCTCGAATGATTAAAACAACGCTAAGTTTCAACTTCTCAGAATCGTGGCACTAATGACACAGATGTCTGTAAACTGAAGTGCTCAACACTGCCCATTTTCCTTCTGTCATACTCCTTTGCAAAAGCGTTTTCTTCCCTAGTCTACTCTAGACTAAGCTTTGCTAATTCGTGCACAAGAGGATACACCCTTAGTTCTGCCCTGCTTCTGCCTGCCTCTTTAATAGGTTTATTATCCAGTACACGATCAGGGATGTGATTACCACTATTACAGTCAATGAAACAGAGGGGAAATACGGACTGTGACTAGCACCAAGTGCATTAGAAACACGAGAGGAAGGTAATAATTTAGTACTGATTAATCAGACATTAATTTGATATCCTCATAGGGGGACCTTCAAGAGGTTGCCTATTTTTTTGTTCTCCCTTTTCATACTGCTCCAACTTTCGCTAATAACTCGAGAATGAATCATCCAATCGGCTTCAAATTTTCCAAACCTTGTATATGACAATGAGGATCATATTTTTGGAACACTTGGCATGTTCACGTACTAACGTTGTTGAACCCTGTCCCAGAACCTTGGAAAGACTCAGATAATTTCTAAACGCTCAAAAAACCTACTGAAAAATATACAACGACGGTGGAGAGTGACACTGAAATATGTTTGGGTAGATTTGATCATTTTATGCGTAAAATAGAAATTTTAATTTCTGAACGGCTACAATATTTAGTGCCTGATGTATCTTAGGGCCAGGAAAGTACCTATTAATTTTTGTTTCCACGCATGCAAATTTGTTGATGTAGTAGAATATTAAAAACAAAAATGAATTAGTTGGAATCTATGCCATAACTGAAGAATGATTCATCTAATCGGCTTCAAACTTCCAAAATTTATGCCACTGGGTGGCATAAATCCCAATTTAACAGTTTTATTGGATAAAAAATGATATTCATTTTTATTCATTAACTAAAGAATGCTTCTTCTCATCGGCTTCAAACTATTATTGACGATGCATTCTATAAGAAGGATAACACATGATCACAGAATGGGATGGACTGGAACCCAGCTCAGGCGAGTCCTAACAGTCCCAGGCCACTGTGGATATCCAGTGTGCTATCCACTAATCTGAGAGCTTTAGGACTAGCTTGCCGCGGGTTCATGTCCATCCCGTGCTGTACTGAATCTGAAATCGGGTTGTGATATTGCAATTTCCTGAGTTGTCCCATAAGTTTAGACTGAAAAGGGGAAAAATTTATATTTTTAATGAAATATTTACAAAAATTGAAATTGTTGGAATCAGATCAATTACTGGTGAATGTTTCTTCTGATAAGCTTCCAACTTTTACCATTTGATCTGTGTAAATTTCAATCTGCAAATTTTATGAAATAAATTGTTTCCCTATGAAAGGCAAGTGAATATTATTTCTGATCAGCTTCAAACCCTAAATTCTGTCTGTCTTAAAAAGAAGTATTTTTCCATTCATTAAGGACCACGTGTGTGCAAATCTGCCATTTTTATCAATGTAATAGAACTGGGTTTTTGAAACAAATTATGGATAATTATGAAATTATGGATAATTTTCAGTAGAATATAAATCGGAAGAGTAAGAAAAATATTCATAAAAATTCTTGGTTTTATGGCTTTTAAAGTTTAACGAGCTGAGGCTTTTTTTTTTTCTATTCTCGGCAACATTTTCGTTTTATCACTAATTTTCGTTTATTACTCGGGAACGCCTCATTCGATCGGCTTCTAATTTTCAACACAGGGGTATTGTATCGTGGGAGAGATTTATGGTAGTATTTACATGTGTTGTGCGCTGTGCACGAGGCTACATAAGCCATGCATGGGTCAGAATCTCAACAGTCGTGTATTGTACTTAGAACAAAGTTGGTACATATAATTGAGTGTGTTGATGTGTTGCCATTTTCAATATTGAAATAAAATAACATATTGTTACTATATAACATTTTTTCGTCTTGCTGCTGGTGAGGGGCTCTTGATCCAAAGAATTGGATTTACCTTCCCTTGTCTTGATCGTTTTGAATGCCTCCTTTTGCACTGGCGCTATGTATCCCCTACTGGTTTATGCTTCTCTCCAATTAAAATATAAGAATTATGAACAGCATCAATCTTCAGCGGCCGATGCCTCGCATGCAGTGGATGGATCATTGCATGGCCGTCGGTTGTGCAGGCACAATTTTTTTATGGATTCTGTACAAAAATTGGAAAAAGTTTCTTTTGGTTAGCTTTTAACTGTTAACTTTCAACGTTGACATTTAACTGCATTATCAACTTATGCCGCACTCTGTACAATTGCAACCGCGTGTGTTGAGGCACAGGAGACTATGGTTAAGGAATACGGGGATACATCGGATCGCGCAGCAACATATATATTTCTAGTTTATGCGATATTTACTGTCAATAGCATGATCAATGCGCCTGTAACAATGCTGAGAAAATTTATGCAGAGCACGCTAGGTATACTCGCATGATGTCGTCAAACACCTGACAAGTGCTGTTGGTATTGTCAAAACACCAAACAGCAAAATATCCAGCAAGATACAGTTACCAGACAGGTGCCGCGCCACATCGTAGACACAAGTACATTCTAAGGCCAGTCATGCCAGTTCTTGCAAGATACTAGTGCAGTCAAGGGGGCAATTAAAGATCAGGAATGAAGTATACATCAGAAAACAGTTCTGGGTTTGCCATATATTCTCGCCACCTAAACGTATGTACAAATATTTACACCACAGACAATGGATATGAACCAATAATTCATGCAAGTACGGTTTCGAGAGACAGACCTTAAGAAAACTTACACTGCTACAGCTATAAGCATCCAAGCAGATGACTAATTCTAGCATGGTGTTAACGTGCTCGAGGCTCACGAGGGTGTGAATGTCCTGGCTGCCCCTACATGCAAGTTAACTTTCCCTGGGTTTCCATCACTCATCCCAGACAACCAACCTCCAGCACACCTGGGAGTGGCCTCGTACTTAAATGTTGCACTTATTTGTAGTAAGCATTTATCTACCGAAGATTGAGATGAGATACAGAATGTGGTTACAAGTGAGGTATGTCGAATACAATACATAAGCCACACACCACATACGGAAAGTGTCGAATTCGTAAAAACACGATTGCAAACAAATCAGGGTGCAAGTGGGGTTAGAACCCATGGCGAATGAGTCGTAAAACTCCAGGAAAGCTGGCTTACGCACTGGCCAGGAGTTTTACGATTCACTTGCCATGAATTCAAACCCCACCTGTTCCGTGGTTAAGTGTTTTGCCTACGCGTTAGCCTTCTTCTGTCGAAAACACGCGCATGTTACACTGAGGACAGTATGAATATTTTTGAGGTGATCATTATCTCAGCCTCGTTAGAGGGTGATCATCCTCTCAACCTAAGAATCTGCCTATTTTGTATCGATATGACAAATTAAAGTAGAAGTTCTGTACTGCATGTTGTATTCAGGTTTACGCTTCTTCATTATTATTATTATTATTGTTATTATTATTATTATTATTATTATTATTATTATTATTATTATTATTATTATTATTATTATTATTATTATTGTTATTATTATTATTATTATTATTAAAAATGCTTATTAGCACAAAGTCTTTTAGAAGCAGCTACATTTAGCCACCTATTTTTCACGTATCGTATATGGATCATCACAAATAGTACAGGATATTCCTATGGCCACAGTACAAATTCATTCAGCATAATACAAAATAATTGGTAGGTTACTTAAAGCAGATAAAAGCATTTATGAGGATAATGAGGCTGAGGTTAAGGTATGTAGGAGATAGGGACATTATTTTCCAGGAAAATTACGCCTTAGACAGGGACATTTGATCATCATTTGTCTTTAACACATTTGTAGATAAGTTATAAAAGAAGAGATGTGAGATTAAAAGATAAAGAATGTAACACAAAGTTTGAGTTGTCACAGATACTCTTTAGTGTTGATGATGTGCATTTAGGAGATTCTGAAGAGAAATTGTAAACGCTGGAGAACGAATTTGGGAGGGTATGTAAAAGAAGAAAACTGAAAATGAACATAACTAAGAGGAAGGTGAGGAGAGCAACACAACTTTAGGCAATAAAAGAGTGGATATCAGGTTGAAAGGATGGAAATATGGAGGAAGTGAATGTGTTGAGATATTTTGGAGTAGACTTGTCAACAGAAGGGTGTATGAAAGATGAGTAGAACCATATAAATGGCGAGAGAAAAATTGTTGGTGTATTCAGGTATCTGTGAGACAGAAAAAAAAACGTTATTCACTGAGGCAAAAGGGGTCATGTATGAGAAGAAGTGGTACCATTGCTCTTATATGGGTGTGACGAATGTTGCAACAAAGAGAAGGCTGGAGGCAGTGATGTCGTGTCTGAGGGGAATGTGTGGTGTGAATATTATGCAAAGAATTTGTAGTTTGTAGTTTAGTAAGTTCAGAGGATGAGAGAAGGAAAATGGGATAATTTAAAAGATGTATAAATCTGTAGCTGAGGGAAGGCGCAGTAGGGGTCATCCTAGGAAAAGCTGGAGTGAGGGAGGGATAAAGGTTTTGTATCCATGGATCTTGGACATCAAATAATCGTGTGTGAACATATTAGATAGGGAAGAGTACAGACAAATGGTTTTTATGATTTGACGTGCAGTTGGAGTGAGAGCATAGTAACATTTTGAAAGGATTCAGAGGAAGCTGGTTACCCAGACTTAACCTGGAAACACAACAGGAGTTCAATCTAAACAGAAACTCACGAAAATAATATTGATAAATGTTTACTGAATGTTAGAAGAGGGTTGTAAAGTTTACATTTCGCCTTAGATGTTCACGAGGCACAAATATACTTTACTCATAATACGAAGTACAAACCGGTTACCTTTTCTCCAATCTTAAAGTAATCATATAGTATTTGCAAAGCCAATTACTTTTCCAGGTTTTCAATTACAATTACTGTTATTTGATGTGAACTGTATATTACAATAGCAATTGCATTACATTTTGTACTAATTATTTTCATCGATGTTGAAATCATTGTTAAATATTCATTAATATATTATACAAACATTTTAACTCATAATCTATATTTAAATATACCTAATTGAGTAATACACAAGAATGCCATTTGATTTTTTTCAGAGGCAAACAGATGGAGAACAAGTGAATCATATTTGTTAAGTGAAATCAGAAAAGATCCAGGAAGATTACAATGTACATTTGTTATATCTAAGATATAATAATTAAAAATAATTTTTATTACTACAATGTAAACAAGAAAAACATACCTGGAAGTTGGAGAATATTATAAAAATTATTGAAATTGTTGCAGAAACTTGCAAATAAGTTATTTACAATTCTTGTAAAAGAGAGGAAATAATATAGGTTTTAATACTGCGTAACATCTTGCACATATTGCATCCAATTTTCACATATTGCAGAACATTTCACTAAGATTCGAGCATGGAAGGTACTGATATATTTCTCAGTTGCACATAATCAGAACTTCGCGGAGTATTGCAGGTTCTAGCTGCGCTCTACTCAGAGTGAAAAAAAACGCTTCTGTGCTACTCTCTGTGACGGTGCTGAAGTGGCCATGTTAGTTTCTTGAGCGGGAGCATCTTTGGAGTTGAATCCCTTTGATAAGCCAAGGGATCTACGTAGAATGGAGCACAACCCTCTGGTACACAATTTCTCAACACTTGTTTATCAGTGGGTGGTTTTGATAAGTGTTCCTTAATTCTTATGTTCTTATGTGATTTCTGTTTTCCTCCAGCTGAAGAGAACATAGACGAAAAATAAGAGTAGCAATTGACACCCTAGACACATTGAGGCATAACAAACATAACTGATAAGTAGAAATATGGCTATATCTTCATTTTCTGTATCAGGACCAATAACTTGTAGATTAATCAAATAATGCAATTGAAATATATGGAATGGTGTGGTTTAAAAAGACACGTGAACAAACAGTAGGTAACATTTTAAGAAAACGTTTCGGTCCTAGGTCCAGGACCAAAAAGTTTTCTAATAACTTAATTCTAGTGTTTCTTTAAGTGTCTTTTTAAACCACTTTGTCTGCATCAATTACATTTCAATGAATGTTGTATTACACCTTGATAAACAATATGATCTAACACTCGAATAATAACTAGTAAAATCACAAAGAAAATATAGGATGTACTGTATCACATTGTCATGAATAACAGAAATTCAGTCATTTTCATCTTCACTGTAATACAGATCCTCTACATCCTGCTGTGGACCATCACCATCATTATCATCTTCAATTTTTTGAACATGACTGTTGACTGTAAGCTGGTGTGAATTTAGGATAATTTATGGTACAGGAACAGTCTATTACCCTGTATGTATAGTTTTTACAAGCTTATGGCATCAGAGAGAGGACAACGTCTGGAGCAGAAGCACATTCATCCAATGGATAATCAGGTTTGCTTGTATGCTGTCTCACCAGCCATGATTATTAGTGGGGTTAGGAACATCAGGATTATATTCAAGGTTTCTTCTCCAAATGGCAGCCTGATAATTGGCTGTAATGTAATTGTTAGTTGTGCGGATTCTATATCACCGTTTTTGTTATTTGTAAGCATCTGGCATTATAATTCATTTCATTTGTCGGTCTTGCTGATTCTGCAGAAAAAAAAGGTAGGCAACAAGTAAGTTCTTGGGTTGTTTTGAAGTCATTCTTAGAAAGCTCCCGCTTTGAGCCAAGAGATACAAATGTTTCCATTATTTTTTTGCTTCGAAGAATCATTTTCTGACCCTTCAATTTTTCTTGTTCGGCAAAAGCAGTTTCCGTGTCACATTCAGTCTAGAACTGCAGTCCATCGATGGACTGAACACACTGACTCCAGGCGGCTAAGGGATTGATAACCTCAAACTGCTGATCCTCACCTAATCTTCTCTATATCGGAATGAGGAAACCGCTGGTATACCTGGATACTTGGAGTATACCCGGAGAGGGTTTCGGGGGTCAGCGCCCCAGCGACCCGGTCTGAGACCATCGTCTTGAGGGCGATACGTTTTCGCAATAAAGATCCCCAAGTGTTGCATATGTCTAATTAATCTGGAAAACGCCCACGTTATGACGGACTTCGTTCTTAGTGAACATATAACCTTGTATTGTTTGTACTGGCTTGACATTTCTGGAGAGTGAAACGTTGCTTAAATAAAGTATCACATTAGTTGCACGTGTGTTATTTTTATCTGACTTCTTAAAAAAAGCTTCTACATAAGCCTCTTTTATCATTAAAATATGAATTGATCTGTCGGACATCAAAGAATCATAATTAAAAGAGAATACTTATATTGTTGCAGATATTAAAATGTTGAGTGTTGCAGCAACGACAGAATCCCTAACGGAGTCTTCCCATGAATTTAAATGACCAAACAAGGTAATAAAAACTGAGATGCCTCTGATGGAAACATCGTTAATTAAGTTTTTTCTAGATTTCTTTCTAGAATGCTAATTAACTGTAATACGTTACTCTGTCATGTCTCTTAATACTACCAGTGTTGTGTTGAAACGTTGTTGTCTCTACACTCAAAAGTGATTCAGAGATTTGCATATCATATTAAGAACATAAGAACATAAGACTGGAGGAACACTGTAGAAGGCCTACTGGCCCATACTAGGCAGGTCCTTATCAAAACCACCCCTACCCAAAAAAAGACCCCTACGCAGAAAAAACCACCCGTATCCAAAAAAAAAAAAAAAACACCCCTACCCCTATGACTGAATATACATCATAAAAATTTCAAATTTCGTTAAAGATAAATTTAAAGAAACTAAAATATTCATAAAACAATTTTTCCAAATTTAAAATTGTCATCGGTAATTAAAAATAAAAAAGTTGTCTTAAATTGTCAAAAATTCTTTGGGCCTAATGTCAGATTTTTTTAATTTTATTTCCCTAAAAATAAAACATTAGAAAATATTTTTTTTTTTCAACAAGTCGGCCGTCTCCCACCGAGGCAGGGTGACCAAAAGAGAAAGAAAATCTCCAAAAAGAAAATACTTTGATCATCATTCAGCACTTTCACCTCACTCACACATAATCACTGTTTTTGCAGAGGTGCCCAGAATACAACAGTTTAGAAGTATATACTTACAAAAATACACAACATATCCCTCCAAACTGCCAATATCCCAAACCCCTCCTTTAGAGTGCAGGCATTGTACTTCCCATTTCCAGGACTCAAGTCCGGTTATATAAAATAACCGGTTTCTCTGAATCCCTTCACTAAATATTACCCTGCTCACACTCCAACAGATCGTCAGGTCCCAAATACCATTCGTCTCCATTCACTTCTATCTAACACGCTCACGCACGCTTGATGGAAGTCCAAACCCCTCGCCCACAACACCTCCTTTATCCCCTCCCTCCAACCTTTTCGAGGACGACCCCTACCCCGCCTTCCTTCCCCTACAGATTTATACGCTCTCCATGTCATTCTACTTTGATCCATTATCTCTAAATGACCAAACCACCTCAACAAACCCTCTTCAGCCCTCTGACTAATACTTTTATTAATTCCACACCTTCTCCTAATTTCCACACTCCGAATTTTCTGCATAGCATTTACACCACACATTGCCCTTAGACAGGACATCACTGTCTCCAACCGCTTCCTTACTGCAACATTACAACCAAGCTTCACACCCATATAAGAGTGTTGGTACTACTATACTTTCATACATTCCCTTCTTTGTCTCCATAGATAACATTTTTTGCCTCCACATATACCTCAATGCACCACTCACCTTTTTTCCTTCATCAATTCTATGATTAACCTCATCCTTCATAAATCCATCTGCTGACACATCAACTCCCAAATATCTGAAAACATTCACTTCTTCCATACTCCTCCTCCCCAATATGATATCCAAATTTTCTTTATCTAAATCTTTTGATACCCTCATCACCTTACTCTTTTCTATGATCACTTTCAACTTTCTACTTTTACACACTCTCCCAAACTCGTCCACTAACCTTTGCAATTTTTCTTTAGAATCTCCCATAAGCACAGTATCATCAGCAAAAAGTAACTGTATCACTTCCCATTTTGTATTTAATTCCCCATAATTTAATCCCACCCCTCTCCCTAACACCCTAGAATTTACTTATTTTACAACCCCATCTATAAATATATTAAACAACCATGGTGACATTACACATCCCTGTCTAAGACCTACTTTTACCTGGAAGTAGTCTCCCTCTATTCTACACACCCTAACTTGAGCCTCACTATCCTCATAAAAACTCTTTACAACATTTAATAACTTACCACCTATTCCATATACTTGCAACATCTGCCACATTGCTCCTCTATCCACTCTATCATATGCTTTTTCTAAATCCATAAATGCAATAAAAACTTCCCTACCTTTATCTAAATACTGCTTGTTTAGGTACCTTCCCCTCTTTCATACATTTATTAAACTCACTCACTAAAAATTTTTTGATCCCTTAGCTGCTTTTTTCATTAAAACCTTCCTCCTGCTCTTCTTCACTAGAAGATGTACCTCTCCCACTCTTTCAACAGTTCCTCTGCCATCTACCCAAAACCTCTATCTCCCCATCTACTAACTCTCTCCTGTTTTTTGATAAATCCATTCGCTCTCTTCACTCACTCCTCTTATTTTCACCAGTTCTCCCACTCTTTCACTCTCCACTCTCTTCATATACTCTACTCTTCTTATAACCCATCTGCTTTGTAAATACCTCTCATAAGCTACCTTTTTCTCTTTTATCACACCCTTTACTTCATCATTCCACCAATCAATCCTCTTTTCTCCTGTACCCACCCTCCTATAACCACAAACTTCTGCCCCACATTCTAATACTGCATTTTTAAAACTATTCTAACCCTCTTCAACCTCACCACTACTCATACCTGCACCAGCCCACCTTTCTGCCAATAGTTGCTTATATTTCACCCGAACTTCCTCCTTCCTTAGTTTATACACTTTCACCTCCCTCTTACTTGTTGTTGCCATTTTCCTCTTATCACATCTACCTCTTACTCTAACTGTAGCTACAACTAGATAATGATCCGATATATCAGTTGCCCCTCTATAAACATGTACATCCTGGAGCCTACCCATCAACCTTTTATCCACCAATACATAATCTAACAAACTACTTTCATTAAGTGCTGCATCATACCTTGTATATTCATTTATCCTCTTTTTCATAAAATATGTACTACTTATTACCAAACCTCTTTCTACACATAGCTCAATTAAAGGCTCCCCATTTTCATTTACCCCTGGCACCCCAAATTTACCTACTACTCCCTCCACAACATTTTTTCCCACTTTAGCAATAAAATCCCCAACCACATGTACTCTCACACTTGGTTCAGAACTCCCAATCCAATTACTCAACATTTCCCAAAATCTCTCTCTCTCTCTCTCTCCTCTATACTTCTCTCTTCCCCAGGTGCATAAACGGTTACTATAACCCACTTCTCACATCCAACTTTTATTTTACTCCACATAATCCTTGAATTAATACATTTATAGTCCCTCTTTTCGTGCCATAGCTTTTCGTTCAACATTATTGCTACTCCTTCTTTAGCTCTAACTCTATTAGAAACCCCTGACCTAATCCCATGAATTCCTCTCCACTGAAACTCTCCTACTACTCCCTTCAGCTTTGTTTCACTTAAAGCCAGGATATCCAGCTTCTTCTCATTCAAAACATCCACAATCATCTCTTTCTTATCATTTGCACAACATCCACGCACATTCAGACTTCCCACTTTGACAATTTTCTTATTATTATTCTTTTTAGTAATTATTACAGGAAAAGGGGTTACTAGCCCATTGTTCCCGGCATTTTAGTTGACTTTTACAACACGCATGGCTTACGGAGGAAAGATTCTGTTCCACTTCCCCATGGATATAAAAGGAAAAGTACTAAGAACAAGAACTAAGATAAAATCAAAGAAAACTCTGATGAGTGTGTATAAATAAACGTGTACATGTATGTGTAGTGTGACCTAAGCGTAAGTAGAAGTAGCAAGACGTACCTGTAATCTTGCATATTTATGAGACAGACAAAAGACACCAGCAATACTACCATCATGTAAAACAATTACAGGCTTTCGTTTTACACTCACTTAGCAGAACAGTAGTACCTCCCTGGGTGGTTGCTGTTTGCCAACCTACTACCACAGGAAGGTAGTACCTCCCAGGGTGGTTGCTGTCTACCAACCTACTACCACAGGACGGTAGTACCTCCCAGGGTGGTTGCTGTCTGCCAACCTACTACCACAGGACGGTAGTACCTCCCTGGGTGGTTGTTGTCTGCCAACCTACTACCACAGGACGGTAGTACCTCCCTGGGTGGTTGCTGTCTACCAACCTTCTACCTATAAATGTTCTTATACATTATTATTCACTAGAAAATATCTCATTTACCGAATTATTTTTGCGAACTTCTTAAGTCATAATAACAGAATAATACTCTAATGTAACACTGGTTTACCAATAATTTCTTTCCATATCCCTCTGTAACAACATAACAATCATCAGATAACTTCAGTGCTTCTCAATTTCTCAATCAGGGCTTCTCATTTTTTTTTCATTCTAGTACCCCGAAAGACCAGATTATTTCACATATTCACCCTCAACACTTTTCAGTATATTTTCTTTTCAACACCGAGGCAGGTGTTGAAACACTCTCACCATCATTCAACACCCACCATCATTCAATACTCACCATCATTCAACACTCTCACCATCATTCAATACTCACCATCATTCATACATAATTACTATCTTGGCAGAGATGACCAGATACGACTGTTCAGATGTCACTCCAAACAGCAAACATCCCAACCCCTCTCCTTTAAAGTGCAATCGTTGTAGTTCCCAGCTACAGGACTCAAGTCCGGCTAACCGGTTTCCTTTAGTCCTTTACAAAATATTACCCTGCTCACATTCCAACCGCTCGTTAGGTCCCAAAAACAATTCGTCTCCATTCACTGCTATCTAACACGCTCACATGTGCCTGCTGTACGTCAAAACCCATTTCACACAAAATCTCTTTAACCCCCCTCCCTCTATCCTTTCCTAGGACGACCCCTACCCCTCCTCCCCTCCACTATAGATGTATACACCCTTCAAGTCATCCAATTTTGCTCCATCTTCTCTAAATGAATAAAAGCACCGGAACAACTCCTCTCCAGGACTCTGAATAATATTTATAATAACTCCACACCTCCTACTAATTTGCATACTACGAATTCTAGTTAATAGAAGGTTACAAACAATAGCTGCATTCTGAATGTGGATGATCCACTATAATAATGTAACTTACGATACATAACCTGTTCCCAGCGGTTAGAAGCTTATTGCCGGGTATTAACTATCTCCTAGTTATTCTACCTCATGCTATCTGCAAACAGTGAGGACTAGCCCAGCCTACCCCATATAGGGTGGGGTGTGGAGGCTTCGGTGTTCGGGTGGCACTCGCCCGGACCTCTCTCTGAAAAACTGACCTTTTCTAGAGGCTGTAAAACACAGACTAAATCCTAGAGCAGCAGATGTATTCTTATCTAAACCTACGTTTTATAAATTACAAATTTGTTATTGCTATATTTACTATGATCATTATTTTCAGTCAAGTTTTGTAACTTAGGTTTCTGTTTTTGAGCTCATTACAGATTCTTCTGAGGTGGTTCCAATAATGATTTAATATACCTTGTTTCCAACCCAATGATACAGGCTGATTAAAGCAATATTTCTTGGTCCAAAATATTTTCCATGGCCTTCCTTAAATTTTACTAATTTCAATATGCTTCTGTAGAATGATTCTCGTGAAATTATCGAAAGATCGATCTTTCATGTCAACAAGTCTAATTGGCAAAAGATTTTTATGCAAACTATTTACTTCATATTTAAAAGAATAAGCCGAATTATAGTGGAGAAGATAACCGGGAAACGTAAAGAGTAAGATTAGGAAGCTTGCCGAGAATATTGGACCGCTGGGAAATAGATCTTCCGAATTACATGTTTTTGGTCTAATTAATTTTAATAATTTTCCGTCTTCTCTAAACTCCGGTAAATTTCAAACATGAATAATTTTAATTATCGTAATTCCCTTTTTCATTTTGCTCTTTCTCTCTAATCCATGAACTATTTTATCGAACTTCTTGTAAACCCCCTACTTTAAACCCTGAATAATTTGAACTCTCTACGCTAAGCTTCGCATTTGGTGAACCTTCCTAATCTTTACCAGATAAACAAACATTTAAATTAATGGTGAAGAATTACACACATGTGCAACATCTGGGTATCTGTACTTGTAGACGTTTTGCCATCTAGTGGTTTTATCAATACAAATTCAAGCACATAATGGGAAGACTGTAGAATTGTATTCAGAAGAAGAGGTAATCAGTCCCTCAGTCTTTGAGCTGATGACGAGTACAGTAGTCTTGAAGAATTTGATGCACAGTTATGTACAACTCAACTTACAGTATGTGAAACTGAAGTCTGCATCCCTTTCGACCAGAGATACTCGGAGTCAGTGTCACCTGATTCACAAATAAAGCAGTGGTTTGAGCTACCTATGTAGCAAGCGTTGGCTACCGTTGTTTTGAACGAGTGCTAGCTATGTAGTCAGCTACCTACGATCCTCGCCTCTGCGCCATGGCTGTCGTTACCTGGAGCCGGGTAATGGGACGATGCTTCAGCCAGAACATGCTGCCTTAATTACCTGCTGCTCCAGAGGCCGTATAATCAGTTGTGTAGCCCAGCACCGGTGTGTCCAAAGCCAGGCTTTGATCATAGTCTTTACCTCCTCTCAACAGCGAAAGAAATTTCCGTTCCTTCCCTTCTTCTCTCTTAATTCTCCATCTTTTTTGTTCCCCTTTTCTAGCATCTACTTTCTTACCGTTCATTTCCGTACATATAGTTGCTTAGCTCTCTTTTATTCTTGTATTCTTGTCTTTCTTCTTTTCTTAATTGGTCTCTTCCTGAGTTTCATCCTCAGCCCCAATGCTTCGCTTTCTTAATCCACGATAACAAATTTATAGTCTGTCTTCAAGCTTCTCCTTTCTATCTCATCTTCCGACCTCTCCTTCCTGTCCCATCTTTCATAGTACCGAATACACCGTCCTCTCATATTATCACATTTACTCATTTTTCCCTATCTCTCCTACAATCCTCCTTCATCCTTTTTGTCCACTCTCATCTTCCTCCCTCCACCTCTCCTAATTTTAGTCCCGCCTCTCTCCACCACTGCTAAGTCCTGCCGCCCTCCACCACTGCTAAGTCCTGCCTCTCTCCACCACTGCTAAGTCCTGCCGCCCTCCACCACTGCTAAGTCCTGCCGCCCTCCACCACTGCTAAGTCCTGCCTCTCTCCACCACTGCTAAGTCCTGCCGCCCTCCACCACTGCTAAGTCCTGCCTCTCTCCACCACTGCTAAGTCCTGCCTTCCTTCACCACTGCTAACTACGACTTTCACCATAGCTAAGTCTTCCACCACTGTTAAGTCCTCCACCACTGTTAATCTCCACCACTGCTAAGTCCTCCACCACTGCTAAATCCTCCACCACTGTTAAGTCCTCCACCACTGTTAAGTCCTCCACCACTGTTAAGTCCTCCACCACTGTTAAGTCTTCCACCACTGTTAAGTCCTCCACCACTGTTAAGTTCTCCACCACTGTTAAGTCCTCCACCACTGTTAAGTCTTCCACCACTGTTAAGTCTTCCACCACTGTTAAGTCTTCCACCACTGTTAAATCCTCCACCACTGTTAAGTCCTCCACCACTCTTAAGTCCTCCACCACTGTTAAATCCTCCACCACTGTTAAGTCCTCCACCACTGTTAAGTCCTCCACCACTGTTAAGTTCTCCACCACTGTTAAGTCTTCCACCACCGTTAAGTCCTCCACCACTGTTAAGTACTCCACCACTGTTAATCTCCACCACTGCTAAGTCCTCCACCACTGCTAAATCCTCCACCACTGTTAAGTCCTCCACCACTGTTAAGTCCTCCACCACTGTTAAGTCCTCCACCACTGTTAAGTCCTCCACCACTGTTAAGTTCTCCACCACTGTTAAGTCCTCCACCACTGTTAAGTCTTCCACCACTGTTAAGTCTTCCACCACTGTTAAGTCTTCCACCACTGTTAAATCCTCCACCACTGTTAAGTCCTCCACCACTGTTAAGTCCTCCACCACTGTTAAATCCTCCACCACTGTTAAGTCCTCCACCACTGTTAAGTCCTCCACCACTGTTAAGTTCTCCACCACTGTTCAGTTTTCCACCACTGTTAAGTCCTCCACCACTGTTAAGTCCTCCACCACTGTTAAGTCCTCCACCACTGTTAAGTCCTCCACCACTGTTAAGTTCTCCACCACTGTTCAGTTTTCCACCACTGTTAAGTCCTCCACCACTGTTAAGTCCTCCACCACTGTTAAGTCCTCCACCACTGTTAAGTTCTCCACCACTGTTAAGTTCCCCACCACTGTTAAGTTCTCCACCACTGTTAAGTCCTCCACCACTTTTAAGTTCTCCACCACTGATAAGTCCTCCACCACTGTTAAGTCCTCCACCACTGTTAAATCCTTCACCACTGTTAAGTTCTCCACCACTGTTAAGTTCTCCACCACTGTTAAGTTCTCCACCACTGTTAAATCCTCCACCACTCTTAAGTTCTTCACCACCGTTAAGTCCTCCACCACTGTTAAGTCCTCCACCACTGTTAAGTTCTCCACCACTGTTAAGTTCTCCACCACTGTAAAGTTCTCCACCACTGTTAAGTTCTCCACCACTGTTAAGTTCTCCACCACTGTTAAGTTCTCCACCACTGTTAAGTTCTCCACCACTGTTAAGTCCTCCACCACTGTTAAGTTCTCCACCACTGTTAAGTTCTCCACCACTGTTAAGTTCTCCACCACTGTTAAGTTCTCCACCACTGTAAAGTTCTCCACCACTGTTAAGTTCTCCACCACTGTTAAGTTCTCCACCACTGTTAAGTTCTCCACCCCTGTTAACTTCTCCACCACTGTTAAGTTCTCCACCACTGTTAAGTTCTCCACCACTGTAAAGTTCTCCACCACTGTTAAGTTCTCCACCACTGTTATGTTCTCCACCCCTGTTAAGTTCTCCACCACTGTT
The DNA here is from genome assembly GCF_038502225.1 of Cherax quadricarinatus. Taxonomy (NCBI): domain Eukaryota; kingdom Metazoa; phylum Arthropoda; class Malacostraca; order Decapoda; family Parastacidae; genus Cherax; species Cherax quadricarinatus. Next base: position 10,861,706 of record NC_091311.1, on the reverse strand, counting down.
AAGTTCTCCACCACTGTTAAGTTCTCCACCACTGTTAATTTCTCCACCACTGTTAAGTTCTCCACCACTGTTAAGTTCTCCACCACTGTTAATTTCTCCACCACTGTTAAGTCCTCCACCACTGTTAAGTTCTCCACCACTGTTAAGTTCTCCACCACTGTTAAGTTCTCCACCACTGTTAAGTTCTCCACCACTGTTAAGTTCTCCACCACTGTTAAGTTCTCCACCACTGTTAAGTTCTCCACCACTGTATAGTTCTCCACCACTGTTAAGTTCTCCACCACTGTTAAGTTCTCCACCACTGTTAAGTTCTCCACCACTGTTAAGTTCTCCACCACTGTTAAGTTCTCCACCACTGTTAAGTTCTCCACCACTGTTAAGTTCTCCACCACTGTTAAGTTCTCCACCACTGTTAAGTTCTCCACCACTGTTAAGTTCTCCACCACTGTTAAGTTCTCCACCACTGTTAAGTCCTGTCTCCCTCCATGAATGAAGAGAAAATTAATTAGTGTTGATGACCTTTACAAGCACCTTCCCTCTGCCATCACCCGCTGAGTAATCTTTGTTAAGGTCACACATCAGCACCTCGCCCTCTCCAGCAACCCACCCCCTCTCCAACAACCCACGCCCTCTCCAGTAACTCATGCCCTCTCCAGCAACCCACGGACTCTCCAGTATCCCACGCCCTCTCCAGCAACCCGCGCCCTCTTCAGCAACCCACGCTCTCTCTAGCAACCCAAGCCCTCTCCAGCAATCCATGCCCTCTCCAGCAACCCGCGTCCTCTCTAGCAACCCACTCCCTCTCCAGCAACCCACACCCTCTCCAGCACCCCACGCCTTCTCCAGCAACCCATGCCCTCTCTAGAAAACCGCGCCTTCTCTAGCATCCCACGCCCTTTCCAGCAACTCTTCGGCAATCCAGGCCCTCCGTAGCAACCCATGCCATCTTCAGCAACCTACGCCCTATCCAGCAACCCACGCCCTCTTCAGCAACCCACGTCCTCTGCAGTATCCCTGAATCCCAGTATCCTTGCATGGTTAATATCTCTAGTAAGGCTGATGCATGCAGGGGATGAGATGAAAAGCTGTAAGCTTTTCCCTGAAAGCTGGCTGCTTTGGATCAAAGTCTAGCGCAAGCTGGACTCCAAGGTATTGGTCCAGTGTGGGTAGATTGGTAAAGCACTGCGTACCTTGTTCCAAGGTTCGTAGGTTTCGAGTCTCCTTCAGCCAGAGATCAGTGTTTATATATATATATATATATATATATATATATATATATATATATATATATATATATATATATATATATACATACTTCTACTTACACTTAGGTCACACTACACATACATGTACACGTTTATTTATACACACTCATCTGAGTTTTCTTTGATTTTATCTTAATAGTTCTTGGTCTTATTACTTTTCCTTTTATATCCAAGGGGAAGTGGAATAAGAATCTTTCCTCCGTAAGCCATGCGTGTTGTAAAAGTCAACTAAAATGCCGGGAACAATGGGCTAGTAACCCCTTTTCCTGTAAAGATTACTAAAAAGAATAAGAAGAAGAAAATTGTCAAAGTGGGAAGTCTGAATGTGCGTGGATGTTGTGCAAATGATAAGAAAGAGATGAATGTGGATGTTATGAATGAGAAGAAGCTGGATGCCCTGGCTTTAAGTGAAACGAAGCTGAAGGGGGTGGGAGAGTTTCAATGGAGAGGAATAAATGGGATTAGGTCAGGGGTTTCAAATAGAGTTAGAGCTAAGGAAGGAGTAGCAATAATGTTGCAGGATAAGCTATGGCAGGAAAAGAGGGACTATAAATGTATTAATTCAAGGATTATGTGGAGTAAAATAAAGATTGAATGTGAAAAGTGGGTTATAGTAAGCGTGTATGCACCTGGAGAAGAAAGAAGTGTAGAGGAGAGAGAGAGATTTTGGGAAATGTTGATTGAATGCGTGGGGAGTTTTGAATCAAGTGTGAGAGTAATGGTGGTTGGGGATAAAAATGTTATGAAGGGAGTAGTAGGTAAATTTGGGGAGCCAGGGGTAAATGTAAATGGGGAGCCTTTAATTGAGCTATGTGTAGAAAGAGATTTGGTAATAAGTAATACATATTTTATGAAAAAGAGGATAAATAAATATACAAGGTATGATGTAGCACGTAATGAAAGTAGTTTGTTAGATTATGTATTGGTGGATAAAAGGTTGATGGGTAGGCTCCAGGATGGTACAAACCTTGACCTCAGACGCCGACGGTGCCTAGAAGCCTCACTAATCGCCGTCACCGACACTATAGAACGCAACACTGGAAACTACAAAATTTCAAAAACATTGGCATACATGATACTTAAGCAGCACCAACCCAACAACACAGGAGTCATATGATTTCATCGTCTACCCGTCCTCATCATAGGTAGAGGTTGTTTTGATAAGGACCTGCCTCGCATGGGCCAGTAGGCCTTCCACAGTGTTCCTCCATTCTTATGTTCTTATGACATTCCTCAGGTCACGTGCGTCACATCTCACTCTCCGCCTATATATATAATGTCTTTCTACTTCTGTATGTTAGAAGTGATCAAGGTCCCAGGACCGAAACGTTTTCTAATAAATATGTTATAGTGTTTGCTTACGTGTCTTTCTAAACCAGGCTCCAGGATGTACATGTTTATAGAGGGGCAACTGATATATCGGATCATTATTTAGTTGTAGCTACAGTTAGAGTAAGAGGTAGATGGGAAAAGAGGAAGGTGGCAACAACAAGTAAGAGGGAGGTGAAAGTGTATAAACTAATGGAGGAGGAAGTTCGGGGGAGATATAAGCGACTGTTGGCAGAAAGGTGGGCTAGTGCAAAGATGAGTAGTTAGGGGGTTGAAGAGCGTTGGAATAGTTTTAAAAATGCAGTATTAGAATGTAGGGCAGAAGTTTGTGGTTATAGGAGGGTGGGGGCAGGTGGAAAGAGGAGTGATTGGTGGAATGATGAAGTAAAGGGTGTGATAAAAGAGAAAAAGTTAGCTCATTAGAGGTTTTTACAAAGCAGAAGTGTTATAACAAAAGCAGACTATATGGACAGTAAAAGAAAGGTGAAGAGAGTGGTGAGAGAGTGCAAAAGGAGAGCAGATGAAAGAGTGGGAGAGGCACTGCCAAGAAATTTTAATGAAAATAAGAAAAAATTTTGGAGTGAGTTAAACAAGTTAAGAAAGCCTAGGGAAAGTATGGATTTGTCAGTTAAAAACAGAGTAGGGGAGTTAGCAGATGGGGAGAGGGAGGTATTAGGTAGATGGCGAGAATATTTTGAGGAACCTTTAAATGTTGACGAAGAAAGGGAGGTGGTAATTTCATGCACTGGCCAGAGAGGTATACCATCTTTTAGGAGTGAAGAAGAGCAGGATGTAAGTGTGGGGGAGGTACGTTAGGCATTACGTAGAATGAAAGGGGGTAAAGCAGCTGGAACTGATGGGATCATGACAGAAATGTTAAAAGCAGGGGGGGATATAGTGTTGGAGTGGTTGGTACTTGTTTAATAAATGTATGAAAGAGGGGAAGGTACCTAGGGATTGGCAGAGAGCATGTATAGTCCCTTTATATAAAGGGAAAGGGGACAAAAGAGATTGTAAAAATTATAGAGGAATAAGTTTATTGAGTATACCAGGAAAAGTGTATGGTAGGGTTATAATTGAAAGAATTAGAGGTAAGACAGAATGTAGGATTGCGGATGAGCAAGGAGGTTTCAGAGTGGGTAGGGGATGTGTAGATCAAGTGTTTACATTGAAGCATATATGTGAACAGTATTTAGATAAAGGTAGGGAAGTTTTTATTGCATTTATGGATTTAGAAAAGGCATATGATAGAGTGGATAGGGGAGCAATATGGCAGATGTTGCAAGTATATGGAATAAGTGGTAAGTTACTAAATGCTGTAAAGAGTTTTTATGAGGATAGTGAGGCTCAGGTTAGGGTGTGTAGAAGAGAGGGAGACTACTTCCCGGTAAAAGTAGGTCTTAGACAGGGATGTGTAATGTCACCATGATTGTTTAATATATTTATAGATGGGGTTGTAAAAGAAGTAAATGCTAGGGTGTTTGGGAGAGGGGTAGGATTAAATTATGGGGAATCAAATTCAAAATGGGAATTAACACAGTTACTTTTTGCTGATGATACTGTGCTTATGGGAGATTCTAAAGAAAAATTGCAAAAGTTAGTGGATGAGTTTGGGAATGTGTGTAAAGGCAGAAAGTTGAAAGTGAACATAGAAAAGAGTAAGGTGATGAGGGTATCAAATGATTTAGATAAAGAAAAATTGGTTATCAAATTGGGGAGGAGGAGTATGGAAGAAGTGAATGTTTTCAGATACTTGGGTGTTGACGTGTCGGCGGATGGATTTATGAAGGATGAGGTTAATCATAGAATTGATGAGAGAAAAAAACGTGAGTGGTGCATTGAGGTATATGTGGAGTCAAAAAACGTTATCTATGGAGGCAAAGAAGGGAATATATGAAAGTATAGTAGTACCAACACTCTTATATGGGTGTGAAGCTTGGGTGGTAAATGCAGCAGCGAGGAGACGGTTGGAGGCAGTGGAGATGTCCTGTCTAAGGGCAATGTGTGGTGTAAATATTATGCAGAAAATTCGGAGTGTGGAAATTAGGAAAAGGTGTGGAGTTAATAAAAGTATTAGTCAGAGGGCAGAAGAGGGGTTGTTGAGGTGGTTTGGTCATTTAGAGAGAATGGATCAAAGTAGAATGACATGGAAAGCATATAAATCTATAGGGGAAGGAAGGCGAGGAAGGGGTCGTCCTCGAAAGGGTTGGAGAGAGGGGGTAAAGGAGATTTTGTGGGCAAGGGGCTTGGACTTCCAGCAAGCGTGCGTGAGCGTGTTAGATAGGAGTGAATGGAGACGAATGGTACTTGGGACCTGACGATCTGTTGGAGTGTGAGCAGGGTAATATTTAGTGAAGGGATTCAGGGAAACCGGTTATTTTCATATAGTCGGACTTGAGTCCTGGAAATGGGAAGTACAATGCCTGCACTTTAAAGGAGGGGTTTGGGATATTGGCAGTTTGGAGGGATATGTTGTGTATCTTTATACGTATATGCTTCTAAACTGTTGTATTCTGAGCACCTCTGCAAAAACAGTGATTATGTGTGAGTGTGGTGAAAGTGTTGAATGATGATGAAAGCATTTTCTTTTTTGGGATTTTCTTTCTTTTTTGGGTCACCCTGCCTCGGTGGGAGACGGCCAACTTGTTGAAAATATATATATATATATATATATATACACTGATCTCTGGCCGAAGGAGACTCGAACCTACGAACCTTGGAACAAGGTACGCAGTGCTTTACCATTCTCACCACACTGGACAATACCTTGGCTTCCAGCTTGTGCTAGACGTTGATCAACGTCTAGTGCCCCTATGTTGTCCACCAGGGTGCTGTCTCTATGCTGTCACCAGGGTGCTGCCTCCATGCTGTCCACCAAGGTGCTGCCTCTATGCTGTCACCAGGGTGCTGACTCTATGTTGTCCACCAGGGTGCTGCATCTATGCTGTCATCAAGGTGCTGCCTCTATGCTGTGACCAGGGTGCTGCCTCTATGCTGTCCACCAGGGTGCTGCCTCTATGTTGTCACTAAGGTGCTGCCTCTATGCTGTCACCAGGGTGCTGCCTCTATGTTGTCACCAAGGTGCTGCCTCTATGTTGTCACAAGGGTGCTGCCTGTATGTTGTCCACCAGGGTGCTGCCTCTGTGTTGTCACCAAGGCGCATACTCTGTGCTGTCGCCAGAGTGCTGCCTCTATGCTGTCACCAAGGTGCTGCCTCTGTGCTGTCACCAGGGTGCTGCCTCTATCACCCACCACATCCTAAATGTGTAGTAGGGCAAGATTAGGTTCATCATTTTTTGTATAATTACTGTGTGTACAGCCGTGAATGCTGATGTTATTAAATAAATGCTGGTGTTATAGCGAGTGTTTCATGAGTCCCCTGACCCTGTGTCTGAGTGGTGGTGACGCCACTACTGTTGTTGCTACACCTCGAGTCCAGTACATGAAAATTAGTGTCGGGTGTGCGAGCGAGGTATGACCTGAGCGTTGGTAAGATGGGGAAGGGAGAAGGATGGGTAAGATGGGGAAGGGAGAAGGATGAGTAAGGATGGAAATATGGAAAAAGGATGGGTAAGTGGAAGGGGAGGGGGGGTAATAAAGGTCAGTGGTCTAACCACTTTGGCCCAATTTATACAAGTGTGTGTGTGTGTTGTGTTATTCGTGAAAACATTAAATTCATAAGATGGGTATACATCCTGCCCATCTGTTTCACACAGTTATATCAGCTGTATACCTGCATGCCACTGAGTTCGAAAGATGCATATTTTTTGCAATGCTTTTTTGTGCAAGAGGTCGTTTGTAAGGCTGTTACTGCAGATGGTGGTTGCAGGGAGTTCGATGGAGATTGGCTGCTACCTGGAGTTGGTCGGCTGAGCAGTTTCTGAGGTGGTGTCCTGCCGTAGGATGTATGCAGCTGTTACAAGGTTAGTTGTAAAGTGTAGTAAGTAAGTCTCCCAAGATTGGGGTGCAGTTATTCTTCTTGTTGGACATAAAATGGTTCAGGTGGTATTTATTCTTCTATATCTTCGGGGAAATCACCCAGGATCTTTGGTCTTGGGAAGTTCTCCTTGTGGATGAAGCGTCGGACTCTTTCTTGGAGGGTCGCCTTTAGGGTTCTGCGGTGAGGTGTGTTGATGATGTAGTCGGTGGTGTTCGTTGCTTGGGGAGGATTTTCTACGTCTGGTATAGAGTTCCTGCATGTCGTATAGTTGTCTCCTTTTTTAACTTATCTAGCCTGACAGCTATTGCAACGATCTCCTGTCGGAAGTGCAGGTTCTCCATCCTGATCCTGTCTCTTCGCCTGGTGCCAGTGATGAAGCGGAGTGCTCTGTTCTGGACTCTTTGTAACTTTAACATGTTGGAGTTAGTTGTTAGTGACATGGGTACGCAAGATAACCAGTAAAGTCAACTACAGTGACTTATTTAACCCAGGATAACCAGTAAAGTCAACTACAGTGACTTATTTAACCCAGGATAACCAGTAAAGTCAACTACAGTGACTTATTTAACCCAGGATAACCAGTAAAGTCAACTACAGTGACTTATTTAACCCAGGATAACCAGTAAAGTCAACTACAGTGACTTATTTAACCCAGGATAACCAGTAAAGTCAACTACAGTGACTTACTTAACCCAGGATAACCAGTAAAGTCAGCTACAGTGACTTATTTAACCCAGGATAACCAGTAAAGTCAACCACTGTGACTTATTTAACCCAGGATAACCAGTAAAGTCAACCACTGTGACTTATTTAACACATGATAACCAGTAAAGTCAACCACTGTGACTTATTTAACCCAGGATAACCAGTAAAGTCAACTACAGTGACTTATTTAACCCAGGATAACCAGTAAAGTCAACCACTGTGACTTATTTAACCCAGGATAACCAGTAAAGTCAACCACTGTGACTTATTTAACCCAGGATAACCAGTAAAGTCAACCACTGTGACTTATTTAACCCAGGATAACCAGTAAAGTCAACCACTGTGACTTATTTAACCCAGGATAACCAGTAAAGTCAACCACTGTGACTTATTTAACCCAGGATAACCAGTAAAGTCAACTACAGTGACTTATTTAACCCAGGATAACCAGTAAAGTCAACCACTGTGACTTATTTAACCCAGGATAACCAGTAAAGTCAACTACAGTGACTTATTTAACCCAGGATAACCAGTAAAGTCAACTACAGTGACTTATGTAACCCAGGATAACCAGTAAAGTCAACCACTGTGACTTATTTAACCCAGGATAACCAGTAAAGTCAACCACTGTGACTTATTTAACCCAGGATAACCAGTAAAGTCAACTACAGTGACTTATTTAACCCAGGATAACCAGTAAAGTCAACTACAGTGACTTATGTAACCCAGGATAACCAGTAAAGTCAACTATAGTGACTTATTTAACCCAGGATAACCAGTAAAGTCAACTACAGTGACTTATTTAACCCAGGATAACCAGTAAAGTCAACCACTGTGACTTATTTAACCCAGGATAACCAGTAAAGTCAACCACTGTGACTTATTTAACCCAGGATAACCAGTAAAGTCAACCACTGTGACTTATGTAACCCAGGATAACCAGTAAAGTCAACTACAGTGACTTATTTAACCCAGAATAACCAGTAAAGTCAACCACTGTGACTTATGTAACCCAGGATAACCAGTAAAGTCAACTACAGTGACTTATTTAACCCAGGATAACCAGCAAAGTCAACTATAGTGACTTATTTAACCGAGGATAACCAGTAAAGTCAACCACTGTGACTTATTTCTGATCAGAAAAAAATATCCTCCAATTATTTCACAAAAAACTCATTAACAAAATTGTTACATGATAACTTACACAAGCTAACATAATAATAATAATAATAATAATAATAATAATAATAATAATAATAATAATAATAATAATAATAATAATAATAATAATAATAATAATAATAATAATAATAATAATAATAATAATATATTAGTTATAATAATAATCATGATAATAATTATAAATAATAATAATAATAATAATAATAATAATAATAATAATAATAATAATAATAACAATAATAATAATAATAAAAATAATAATAATAATAATAATAATAATAATAATAATAACAATAATAATATATTAATTATAATAATAATCATGATAATAATTAATAATGATAATAACAATAATAATAATAATAATAATAATAATAATAATAATAATAGGTAGTAGGTTGGTAGACAGCAACCGCCCAGGGAGGTACCACCGTCCTATGGTAGTAGGTTGGTAGACAACAACCACCCAGGGAGGTACTACCGTCCTGTGGTAGTAGGTTGGTAGACAACAACCACCCAGGGAGGTACTACCGTCCTGTGGTACTAGGTTGGTAGACAACAACCACCCAGTGAGGTACTACCGTCCTGTGGTAGTAGGTTGGTAGACAGCAACCATCTACGGAGATACTACCACCCTATGGTAGTAGGTTGGTAGACAGCAACCATCTACGGAGATACTACCACCCTATGGTAGTAGGTTGGTAGACAGCAACCACCCAGGGAGGTACTACCGTCCTGTGGTAGTAGGTTGGTAGACAACAACCACCCAGGGAGGTACCACCGTCCTGTGGTAGTAGGTTGGTAGACAACAACCACCCAGGGAGGTACCACCGTCCTGTGGTAGTAGGTTGGTAGACAACAACCACCCAGGGAGGTACCACCGTCCTGTGGTAGTAGGTTGGTAGACAACAACCACCCAGGGAGGTACTACCGTCCTGTGGTAGTAGGTTGGTAGACAACAACCACCCAGGGAGGTACTACCGTCCTGTGGTACTAGGTTGGTAGACAACAACCACCCAGTGAGGTACTACCGTCCTGTGGTAGTAGGTTGGTAGACAGCAACCATCTACGGAGATACTACCACCCTATGGTAGTAGGTTGGTAGACAGCAACCATCTACGGAGATACTACCACCCTATGGTAGTAGGTTGGTAGACAGCAACCACCCAGGGAGGTACTACCGTCCTGTCAAGTAAGTGTAAAACGAAAGCCTGTAATTGTTTTACATGATGGTAGGATTGCTGGTGTCTGTTTTCTGTCTCATGAACATGCAAGGTTTCAGGTACGTCTTGCTACTTCTACTTACACTTAGGTCACAATACACATACATGTACAAGCACATATATACACACACACCTCTGGGTTTTCTTCTATTTTCGTTCTAGTTCTTGTTCTTGTTTATCTCCTCTTATCTCCATGGGGAAGTGGAACAGAATTCTTCCTCCGTAAGCCATGCGTGTTGTAAGAGGCGACTAAAATGCCGGGAGCAAGGGGCTAGTAACCCCTTCTCCTGTATATATTATTGAAGTTAAAGAGAAACATTTTTATTTGTCTTTTTGGGTCACCCTGCCTGGGTGGGATGCGGCTGGTTTGTTGAAAGAAAAATAATGACATAAATAATAATAATAATAATAATAATAATAATAATAATAATAATAATAATAATATTATTATTATTATTATTATTATTATTATTATTATTATTATTATTATTATTATTATTTTATTATTATTATTATTATTATTATTATTATTATTATTATTATTATTATTATTATTATTATTATTAATACATTTCTATAAACATATGTACAAGGTATACAGACAATAGCTGACATCAGTGACATACTATTATATAGAAGTCGCTTGTTATGCTGAGCATTTCGGGCAAATTAGTTCAGTTTTGTCCCCAGGATGCGACCCACACCAGTCGACTAACATCCGGGTACCTATTTTACTGCTAAGTGAACATCGACAGCAGGTATCTTCAGGAAACATGCCCTAATATTTCCACCCGTACCGGGGATCGAACCGCGGACCTCAGCGTGTGTGTGAGCTGAGTGCGCTACCAATCTAGCTACTTGAAAAAAAATATACCATTAAACTTTTCCCAGCAGTTTCGATTAAAAGTGTTATAATTTAGGTATTTTAGCTAAAAAAATGAGGTATGTCATTAAATCTTCGTAAAATGCAAATTTAGAAAAAATATAGAAAATTTTTCTTAGTTTTTTAATGTTTCTCGTATTTTCAAAATTAACAATATTGTTACCCATGAGGGAAACACATGAACACTGGCGTTTCAAGCCGACCAGAAGACGCATTCTCCAGTTACTGTACAGAATCCAACAAAATTTGTGAATATCTTACAGTACATATACACACATATATACACATATATACGCAAGTATTTAAAAAAATACAAGTATACGCAGGTATACACACGCGTACTTATAAGCACATATACATATTTATCAATGTACATCTGTTATCTCATAAATAACATACACATATTAATACATATGCATACATATACATATTAATTCCTTAGCATACATATATATATTAATACATATGCATTAGTTATTATTTTTATTATATCATTATTAATTATTATTATTAATTATTAATTATTATTATTAATTATTAATTATTATTAGTAGTAGTAGTATTAGTATTAGCATTAGTATTAATTATTAAGTATTATTATTATTATTATTATTATTATTATTATTATTATTATTATTAGTTTAGTAGTAGTAGTAGTAGTAGTAGTATTAGTGTTAGTATTAATTATTAAGTATTATTATTATTATTAGTGTTATTATTAGTTTAGTAGTAGTAGTAGTAGTAGTAGTAGTAGTAGTAGTAGTAGTATTAGTGTTAGTATTAATTATTAAGTATTATTATTATTATTATTATTATTAGTTTAGTAGTAGTAGTAGTATTAGTGTTAGTATTAATTATTAAGTATTATTATTATTATTATTATCATTATTATTATTATTATTATTATTATTATTATTATTATTATTATTATTATTATTATTATTATTATTATTATTATTATTATATTGGTTGATGGGTGATAGAGAACATTTGGTAAACAATCGTTATCAGTCATCTCACACAACACTGGAACTTCCATCTAGGTTCCAGTGTTACAGTGTTCCACTCCTGGTGCTCCGTCTGAGTGTTCCGCCAAAAATAAAATATTCTAATTTCAATAATAAAAAAAATGGCAATAATTAAAAGATTGTCAGTTTTACTTGTGGTGATGGGAGTGTGGATGGCAGTGTGGCACGACCTGACCATCCAGCTGGAGGAGAGGGTGCAGTGCCTGGAGTGGTACTTCGAGCAGACCTTGAAGCCTGCCTGGTACCTACAGGCCCTGAGCAGATTATTCTTTGTGGGGTCCTGGTTCGAGCCTTCTAGGGTCTACCTAGTTGAGCATACCGACTGGGGCTCGTTGTTCTTCCTGGGCTCTGGCTTGAGGGCCATTCATCGCTTGACGGTGTTGAGCTCCTTCCTGGGTTTGCCTTATCCTACGGCTGCCTGGGTAGTGGTCAGCTTGCTCCTGCTGGTGTTTGGCTTACTCATGATGATCTTCATCGCTGAGGTCCTCATTCCTGTATACAATAAGCTCTTGAGAGAAATGTACGAGGATGAGGGAGACACATTATCCGGAGTACTAGAGCCTGCAGCTCCTCAAGCTCAGATTCTCAAGGAGTTGGCACCTGTTCACGGTATTGGGGTAAAAGAGTGGGACTGGGGCCAGCTGCCTCTGTCCTTCACCAAGCACGCAGGTGTAGTTCTGGAAGAGGGCTCAGAGGCTCCTCAGGTTCAGGTTGAAGCGTCTCCCGTAGGAGCTTTAATGGTAGAGGACGGCACTGGTGACATGACAGAAGGCGGCACTGGTAACATGAGAGAGGGAGGCACTGGTGACTTTATAGAAGACAGCACTGGCGGCATAACAGAAGGCGGCACGGGTGACACGAGAGTGGGTGGCGGCACTGGTGACATGAGACAAAAAGGAACTGGCGACCTTACAGAAGACGGCAGAGGCGACCTTACAAAAGATTTCACTGACGGCATGACAGAAGGCGGTACTGGCGATCTTACAGAAGACACTGACGATCTTACAGAAAACACTGGCGACAGTAGTAACAGGAACACCAGCCAACACGTGGTGAAAGCTAAGATAGTAGTGAAGATCACGAAACCTGAGGGAATTGCACGAATGCTTTTCGAACTGCGGCGACGCCTTACAAACCCCAAACAGCTACCTTTCCCATCTGACGAAATATACATCATGCGGGGGATTCGGGTAGAAGGACCACTAGGAAAGCCACATTATGAAATATGGATTGAAATTACTTGCCTCGATGAATCCAGGAAGGAGAAAGTGACATGTTATTTTACTGTAGACACTGGTCAACGGCCTCCTCTGAAGCAAGAGGTTGACCTACTCATTCTATGGCTGACTGACTGCGTTACCTGTCAAGGTTATTCAGAAGAGGATATTACTCATATCTTGAAGAATGCGTTAACAGAGTATTATAAGTGCTTTGTTCGAGAGGTATTCGACTACCCAGTGTTTACTGTAGACTTCGACGAGTCTTTCCCTAGGGGCCCTCAAGCCTGCTAGCATAGTCCTGATGCCACCCAGCAAAATACGAACATGTTGAGCACTTTTATGGGTCATGTTGAGCTCATGGCTGTACGGGTGGTGGTCATTATGCTCCTGCTAGTGTGTGTTTTCCTGATTCCTTTTGTCATACTCATTTATGAGTTTGAGATACACAAGGTCTTGAAGGCTGGCATAATACACACTTACCAGTGGGTTGTTCAAAGAGTATTTGATTAAGCAGGTTTCCCCGGGGTCAACAGGGTCCCTGATCCCGCCCAGGAGAGCAAGAGTGATCATCACACCCAGGATAACGGGATGATCATTATCGCTATCCTGGGAGGGATCATCTCCTTCGCTATCCTGGATGGGATCATCACCCTCGCTATCCTGGGTGGGATCATCACCCTCGCTATCCTGGGCTGGATCAGGGACTTTGTTGAAACCTAGGATCATCACCCCGGGGATAATCACCCTGGCTATTCTGGGAAATCCGCCCAGGATAGCGAGAGTGATGATCCCGCCGAGGATAGTGAGAATGATGAGTATGCCGCTGAGGATAACGAGAATGATGCTGTCGCCCAGGATAGCGAGAATGATGTCGCCGCCCAGGATAGCGAGAATGATGTCGCCGCCCAGGATAGCGAGAATGATGTCGCCGCCCAGGATAGCGAGAATGACGTCGCCGCCCAGGATAGCGAGAATGACGTCGCCGCCCAGGATAGCGAGAATGACGTCGCCGCCCAGGATAGCGAGAATGACGTCGCCGCCCAGGATAACAGGGATTCCTAATGCCTTCGATGAAGACAATTTTATTGATGTTTTTCATGCCGGTATCAGGATTTTTTATATCATCTTACATAACAGACTTCCTGGTGCCGTCCAGCATAACACGGACGCTGGTGCCGTCCAGCATAACACGGACGCTGGTGCCGTCCAGCATAACACGGACGCTGGTGCCGTCCAGCATAACACGGACGCTGGTGCCGTCCAGCATAACACGGACGCTAGTACAGCATAACACTAACACGAAACCGGTGTTTTTTTATTTTCTTAGAATTAAATTAATCTCAGCATAAAGTTTCGGATAAAAGGTGACCATTAAAGCATCACGCCTTGTACCACAAACTCACACAAATACACCTGAAAATAAACATTAGGAGAGGCTCAACCCACAGCTGCTCCTCTCCTAGTGTCAAGGTGACATTGGAAAACAACGTTACCTTGACACTGGAGAAGGAACGGGCCAGAGACCTTCGTTATTTCTTGATTTTGCTTGTTGAGGTTTTCCAGCAACCGTTGGTCTGCGTCGTCCAGTGATGCAGGGAGGGTGATGTGTCGTCCAGTGATACAGGGAGGGTGATGTGTCGTCCAGTGATACAGGGAGGGTGATGTGTCGTCCAGTGATACAGGGAGGGTGATGTGTCGTCCAGTGATGCAGGGAGGGTGTGTGATATGTGAAGGATACATGAACGATACATGATACATGTGATACATGAAGGATACATGATACATGTGATATATGAAGGTTGTGTGATACACGAAGGATACATGATACATGTGATACATGAAGGGTGTGTGATACATAAGAACATAAGAAAGAAGGAACACTGCAACAGGCCTACTGGCCTATGCGAGAGAGGTCCAATTGTCCCACCGGCTTAAGCCAATGCCTTGACCTAGTGAGGTCAGACACGTCACTTATGGGAGGAGCACGGATTCCGACCTAGTAGCACAAGCTAGTCAGGTCCAACTCACACCCACCCACTCATGTATTTATCCAACCCATTTTTAAAACTACACAACGCCTTAGCTTCTATGACGGTACTCGGGAGTTTGTTCCACTCATCCACAACTCAATTACCAAACCAGTACTTTCCTATATCCTTCCTTAATCTGAATTTTTCCAATTTAAAAGCAATGCTGCCAGTCCTGTCATGTTAGATAATTTTAGCACGCTATTTACATCCCCTTTATTAATTCCTGTTTTCCATTTATACACCTCAATCATATCCCCCCTAATTTCGAGAGAGTGCAGATTCAGGGCCTTCAGTCTATACTTTTACCAACATTACTACAATATTCAACACATCTATCGAAACAGGGAAATTACCTGAGGTATGGAAGACAGCAAATGAAGTCCCAATTTTTAAAAAAGGAGACAGACATGAAGCACTAAACTGCAGACCAGTGTCACTGACATGTATGGTATGCAAAGTGATGGAGAAGATTATCAGGAGAAGAGTGGTGGAACACCTAGAAAGGAATGATCTCAACAACAACAGCCAACATGGGTTCAGGGATGGGAAATCCTGCATCACAAACCTACTGGAGTTCTATGACATGGTGATGGAAGTAAGACAAGAGAGAGAGGGGGGTGGGGAGACTGCATTTTCTTGGACTGTAAGAAGGCGTTTGACACAGTTCCACAAAAGAGGTGAGTACAACTAGGTGAGTTCACCCACACACACACACACACACGCACACACACACACACACACACACACACACACACACACACACACACACACACAGGCAGGGCCAGGAGCTATGACTCGACCCCTGCAACCACAACTAGGTGAGCACACACACACACACACACATTCACTCACACATCAGCGCATGCAAGCACGTAATCACCATTTGTAAATAATAATATTTATAATAATAATAATAATAATAATAAAAATAACAATAATAATATTAATAAAAATAATTTTGTAATTAAATACGAGAGATGGAGAAGGACTCTAACCCGTGTCAGTGAGCTGGACGGCAGGCAGCGACACAGGAGTGTCCGCAGGCTGGAAGGTCCAGAAGCTGAAGTGGGGACTGGTGGTTTAACATTGGTACTGACTTTTTTGTGGGGTTATCCTGGGAGGTTAACCCTCCTAATACCTGATTTAAAATGTAAATAAATCTTAATTTTACCCTTTAAATACTCGTACAGTACTTGCAGCATCACACGCTCTCCCCAACCATACACAAATAACCCACTTCCTCTCCAGCCTCATACTAGCATACCCTCAGACGTCATACACCCAGCAACCCACGGCCTGTTTAGCAACCCACCCTATATTCACCAATATGTCAGCTACCATAGCCTGTTTCAGATATTTCACATGGTCGTTGGACAGGATTTCTCAATCATCAACTTTGTTTATGTTGAGGGCAGGACCGAAGGATCACTGGTGGATGAGGTAGCATAACCTATATTTAATATAGAATAAGAATTAGCATTAGTCTGCCCGAAATGCCTAGGCATTCTAGTGGCCTTCTTTGTAATTAATATTTTATAATATGTATGCCACACATTGTAAACTTTACAAGGATACGAAAATTTTAATTTGGTTTGGACAAGGATTTGCTAAGTGGACGGCGGGAGAAGCGCAAGTCCACCATGGTTTGTTTGGCCGAAGATCTGAAGTGGAATGTTGTTATGGTAGGTAGGTCCTTGATTGGTGGCTGGGAGGATGGGAGAGTGGGTACGTTGGTGGAGGGGTGGGTGGGTGTGCTGTTGCTAGTGTTTTCTTCAGCAAAACATAATTTTCTCGGAGATTTGAAATGAGATGAGCAGCAGCGTGATTCATGCCTCCGCTACTGCAAAGATTGGTATCCTAAACGGGGAAGAATGAAATCGGTTCGTATAGCGATCCACGGCCACGAATGTGCTAGCGTTAGGAGTGGCATGTCCAGTGTACGGCTAAACACTTACAGTTTGTAGCATAGAGGACTAAGGCGTCGAGAATTTAGCTATCTTCCCGGGGGGCTGGCTAAATAACTTGGGTTCAGTCCCCGGCTGGTCGCAGTATATATGTATATGTCGTGTCGAATAGGTAAAACTTGCCATTTTGGCTTAATAGCAAATTTCTTCTTGACGAATAAGGCAAGCGAAAATTTGTGCACGCAATAATTTCGCAAAAATTATTCTGAACTTAACGAAAAAAAATATGTTTCATTGTGTTTCTTTATCATTAAATTATTGTAAACTTATCTAAAATATATTTAGCTGGATTAGGCAAAATTATATTGCGCTTAGTATAATAAGGTTAGGTAAATTTTCTAAGGTTCTTTTGGTACTAACATTAACTTTCACATCAGAGCTAATTTCATTCTACTCCCCGTTTGTTGTACTAGCTTCTACAAGCAGTACACAAGCGGGCTAAAACAACACGGGTTCGATCCCTCGGCTAGCCAGTGTTGTTACTGATATATATATATATATATATATATATATATATATATATATATATATATATATATATATATATATATATATATATATATATATATATATATATATATATATGTATATATATATATATATATATATATATATATATATATATATATATATATATATATATATATATATATATATATATATATATATATATATATATATATATATATATATATATATATATATACACACACATATATATATATATATATATATATATATATATATATATATATATATATATATATATATATATATATATATATATATATATATATATATATATATATATATATATATATATATATATATATATATATATATATATATATATATATATATATATATATATATATATATATATATATATATATATATATATATATATATATATATATATATATATATATATATATATGCTCTGAATCTCCTCACAAGGTGCCTTACTATTCCAAGATTCACTTACTTTCTGAGGTGTGCACCCTCTTTTGACAACCCAACACTCGACGAATATGACGCACACCTGAGGTCAACCCTTAAGAAGGCACTGAACCTGTCACTAGAGGATCAGCAATGGGATCAGGCAACCTTCCCAGTGCGACTGGGAGGTATAGGGGTGCGCAAAGCAAAGCATTTTGCTTTACCTGCTTTTCTGTCTTCGTGTTTGGCTTCCAGTGCATTAGTCAAGAAGATAGTTCCCGAACGCTTGAGAGACGTGGTAGGAGCTCAAGACCCCAGGTTTACTGAAGCAGCGATTCGGTGGGACACCCTTACAGACTCCTCCAGTAGACCAGCTCCTCCCAAAGAGCACAAACAGTCCCACTGGGACAAACCGATCATGGAAAAAATCGCCATCACAATGCTCTCCAATGCTTCAGGATTGCCTGGGACGACACATGTGCCGCCACATTGGCAGACACCTACTTGCCATACTCCGTAGTGGAAGTGGGTGGAGCTGCCAGCCACAGGGAGACCAGAAGATCCGCAAATATGAAGACCTTCCCCCTTGCTATAACTTCATCCCAATAGGGTCGGAGACCCTTGGAACATGGGGCAAGTGTGCTCTAAAGTTCCTAATAGAGCTGGGTGAAAAGCTCATCATAGAAACCAAGGACCACAGGGCGACCAGCTTCCTCTTTCAGAGACTCAGTGTTGCAATCCAGAGAGGAAATGCCTGCAGCATTCTGGGCACGCGGCCCACCGCCGGGGAGCTGGACAAAGTATTCGAGATGTAGCTCTGAGTCACCTATGTTGTTTTACTTTCTATCGTATTATTGTGAATGTTTTGTCAATGTATTTTGTCTTTAAATAAAATATACATAAAATATAGGGGGTGGTAGGAGAAAATTCTCAAACAGCTTCAGGGAGAACCTTGAGTTTTCTCTGAAGAAAGTTTATTCTTTTCTCTGAGGATGAGGGTCCCTATAACAGTTCTAGAGGTGGTACCTCCCTATATATATATATATATATATATATATATATATATATATATATATATATATATATATATATATATATATATATATATATATATATATATATATATATATATATATATATATATATATATATATATATATATATATATATATATATATATATATATATATATATATATATATATATATATATATATATATATATATAGAGAGAGAGAGAGAGAGAGAGAGAAAGAGAGATCGCAGTCAGCAGGACTTGATACTGCTACTGGAACGGTAGCAGTATCGAGTCCTGCTGACTGCGACCTTTCTCTGTATATACCCGCTTGTTTCTGCGTGGTGCATTAATAATATATATATATATATATATATATATATATATATATATATATATATATATATATATATATATATATATATATATATATATATATATATATATATATATATATATATATATATATATATATATATATATAGGGGTGCGCAGAGCAACACATGTTGCTTTACCTGCTTTTCTGTCTTCGTGTTTGGCTTCCAGTGCATTAGTCAAGAAGATAGTTCCCGAACGCTTAAGAGACTTGGTAGGAGCTCAAGACCCCAGGTTTACTGAAGCAGCGATTCGGTGGGACACCCTTACAGACTCCTCCAGTAGACCAGCTCTTCCCAAAGAACACAACAGTCCCACTAGGACAAACCGATCATGGAAAAAATCGCCAACACAATGCTCTCCAATGCTTCAGGAAAGGACAAAGCTCGTCTCCTGGTAGTGAAGGCACCACACTCAGGAGATTTCCTGTTAGCTGTTCCCAATTCCTCCTTGGGCACCCGTCTCGACCCACAGGCCATTCGGATTGGTGTTGCTCTTCGCCTAGCCGCCCCCATCCTCACCGAACATAGGTGTATTTGCGGCAGGGCGACAGCTGATCTATTCGGACTTCATGGTCTCGTGTGTCACACAGCATTAGGGAAGTATGCCAGACATGAGGTCAATGACATCATAAAGAGAAGCCTCGCCACAGCCCGTTGCCCAGCTCAACGGGAACCCCAAGTACAGAGGTCTGATGGAAGTCAAAAGCGTCCTGATGGAGCCGCTATGCTTCCCTGGAAGGATGGAAAGCAGATTGCCTGGGAGTGCACCTGTGCCGCCACATTGGCAGACACCTACTTGCCATACTCCGTAGTGGAAGGGGGTGGAGCTGCCAACCACAGAGAGACCCAGAAGATCCGAAAATATTAAGACCTTCCCCATTGCTATAACTTCATTCCAATAGGGTCGGAGACCCTTGGAGCATGGGGCAAGTGTGCTCTAAAGTTCCTCAAAGAGCTGGGTGAAAAGCTAATCATAGAAACCAAGGACCACAGGGCGACCAGCTTCCTCTTTAAGAGACTCAGTGTTGCGATCCAGAGAGGAAATGCCTGCAGCATTCTGGGCACGTGGCCCACCGCAGGGGAGCTGGACGAAGTATTCGAGATGTAGCTCTGAGTTACCTATGTTGCTTTACTTTCTGTTGTATTTTTCTGAATGTTTGACCAATGTATATTGTCTTTAAATAAAACATACTTGAAATATAGGGGGTGGTAGGAGAAAATTCTCAAACAGCTTCAGGGAGAACCTTGAGTTTTCCCTGAAGCAAGTTTATTATTTTCTCTGAGGATGAGGGTCCCCAGAACAGTTCTAGAGGTGGTACCTCCCTATATTATATATATATATATATATATATATATATATATATATATATATATATATATATATATATATATATATATATATATATATATATATATATATATATATATATATATATATATATATATATATATATGAGTAGTCACGAAAGCACTTGGAATTTCACTAGTCTTTCACAGTGGTTGTTTTGCATATATATATATATATATATATATATATATATATATATATATATATATATATATATATATATATATATATATATATATATATATATATATATATATATATATATATATATATATATATATATATAATGTTTCTTTTCCTTTATTTTATGCCTCCTCCCTTCTCTTTCCTTCTTCCTTACCGTTTGTAGTACTTTAATCCTTCCCCATTTCTCTCCCACTAGCCATCGTTACCGCCTCCCGCTACGAGCCTCTCTATCCTTTATCGTCTGTCCCATGGTGCTCCATCAGCTACCCAGAGAGGCTTATGGAACCATGCGGGCCTAAACTAAGTACAATTTGCTCTCCCCTCGCCTTAACTGAACGGCTTTTTCATAACCCAACCAGCCACCATTTTCCCCACTCAGCCCTCAGCCTCGCTCGCTATTGATGTATCCAATTTTGTTTAATAAAATGATGCTTGCTTCTTTGTTTGCTCACACACGTACACCGTCCCCCTTTGCAAGTCTGATAGGGCATTCCTGGTGGTATTACAATTTATAGGTAGGATCGTAGTCAACTGTTTTCACTTCAAAGTAAACTAATATTTGAGAAGCACTACAATACAATCACCAGCATATTGAGCAGTGTTGGAAACAGTAGTATTAGTAGTAACAGCAGTAGTAGAAGTAGCAGTAGTAGTAGTAGTGGTGGTGGTGGTGGTGGTGGTCGTGGTAGTAGTAGTAGTAGTAGTAGTAGTAGTAGTAGTAGTAGTAGTAGTAGCAGTAGCAGTACCAGTATTATTAGTAGTAACTGTTGTAGTAGTAGTAGTAATGGTAGTTGTAATAGTTGTAGTAATATTTGAGAAGCACTACAGTACAATCACCAGCATATTGAGAAGTGTTGGAAACAGTAGTAGTAGTAATAGTAGTAGTAGTAGTAGTAACAGCAATAGTAGAAGTAGCAGTAGTAGCAGTAGTAGTGGTAGTAGTAGTAGCAGCAGTAGCAGCAGCAGCAGCAGTAGTAGTGGTAGCAGCAGTAGTAGTAGTAGTAGCAGCAGTAGTAGTACCAGTATTAGTAGCAGTAACAGTGGTTGTAATAGTAGTAGTAATAGTAGTTGTAATAGCAGTAGTAGTAGTAGTAGTAGTAGTAGTAGTAGTAATAGCAGTAGCAGTAGTTCTAATAGCAGTAGTAGCAGTCGTAATAGCAGTAGTAGTAGTGTTTGGTGATACTTCTCGGCTGAATATACGGTTTAACATTCGTACTGCTGAAGGTTGTGCCAGCCGGAAGCTGCAGTGACTCAGTTTGATTATATTTGATGTCCTAATAAGAGCACTATTTTTTCTTGCGTTTCTCCCCTTCATTTATTGCGAGTATTGAACCGGAAAATAGCTATTGAAATTTCTGTCTTTAAACACAGGTTAGAGCTGCGAATTTGTGCTCGCTGGTACATTTATATAAGATCTTTGTTTCATGTAAGTGTGAAATAAATAAGATTAATACGTATTTCCTATAGTTTAATGAAATATGTTCTCAGAAGTGGGAGTTCGAAGTCATCACTTATCTTCTAGTGAAGGATGCCAATAGCTTCGTCAGTGGATACCTAGATGAACAGGGACACGTCTCTTAAACTAGTAAATTTCGTGTTTCTTAATTGGTTTGCAGAAAACTTAAGATCAGATAGCAGGAGTATTTCTAATGGAGTTGCTCATTAGTCACGATTCTTAGATCGGGACTTGAAAGAATGCCTGGTATTCCTTGAAGGAATACTTTCGATGCCAGATGGAACAACTTTTATGGCAAACATGATATGTATGCAAGGGATGGGGGACATCTCTCTGGGGCTGGGGTGGTAGCACTTGCAGACTCGATTGAGAAGGCCATTGGTGAAATGCCTATGATTTTAAACTGATGGAAGACAGAGGTATGGGTGTGTGTGGGAAACAAGCAGGTTGCAACACTTGGGTTGGAAACAGTAAATGTATAAAAGGCATTCAGCATGAAGTTATAAATAAAGACAATAGATCAGGTCAGCAAACAAAGGGGGACAGCAGAGGGCAGCAAGGGACTAGCTCCCTTAAGGTTTACTATACTAATAGCAGGAGTGTAAGAAATAAGATAGATGAGCTAAGATTAATTGCAAGTGCAGGAAACATAGATATTATTGCTATAACAGAGACCTGGCTCAATCTGAAAGATAGAGAGATGCCCTCTGAATGTCACATACAAGGCTATAAATTATTCCACACTGACAGGGTCAACAGGAAAGGTGGTGGAGTAGCGATGTACGTCAGAGACAATTTAAATTGTTGTGTTAGACAAGATATTAAATTAGAAGCGTCAGCCACTGAATCTGTTTGGTTACAGCTTCTCGAGGGCCGAGAAAAACTAATTTTGGGTGTGATTTACAGGGCCCCAAATCTTGATAGGGAGTGCAGTAAACTTCTATGGGACGAAATTCGTAAGGCATCTACATACGAAAATGTTGTGCTAATGGGAGATTTCAACTATAGACAGATTGACTGGAGCAATTTGACAGGAAATTTAGAGTCAGGTGACTTTCTTGATACGATCCAGGATTGTTTTTTAAAACAGTTTGTGACAGAGCCAACTAGGGGAAATAACCTCCTTGACTTGGTTCTTGCCAGTAGGGAAACACTAATTAATAATCTTGAGGTTAATGATGAGCTTGGGGAAAGTGATCACAAATCACTCAGTTTTAATATATCATGGAATTCCCCTAATAATGGCAATCAAGTCTCCGTCCCTGACTTTCGCTTGGCTGATTTCATAGGACTGAAAAATTACTTAGGTGGGCTGAACTGGAATGACCTGACTAAGGGTCAGGTAGGTGGTGATGGTTGCCGATATGATGCTTTCCAGGGCATAGTTCTAGCTGCTCAGTCAAATTATGTTCCAAATAGGGAAATCAGATCAAACAAAAATGATCCTAAATGGATGAACAATAGATTAAAATATCTGATTGGTCAAAAGAGAGGCATATATAGGCAAATCAAAAGAGGAGAGGGGCAATTGAGAAATCGATATATTCAGTTAAAGAGAGAAATAAAAAAGGGAATTAGAAAAACAAAAAGAGATTATGAGGTTAAAGTTGCAAGAGAATCGAAGACTAACCCAAAAGGATTCTTTCAGGTATACAGAAGTAAGATCAGGGACAAGATAGGCCCACTCAAAAGTTCCTCGGGTCAGCTCACTGACAGTGATAAGGAAATGTGTAGAATTTTTAACACATACTTCCTCTCAGTTTTTACACAGGAGGATACCAGCGATATTCCAGTAATGATAAATTATGTAGAACAAGACGATAATAAACTGTGCACTATTAGGGTCACAAGTGACATGGTCCTTAGGCAAATAGATAAATTAAAACCTAACAAATCCCCAGGCCCTGATGAACTGTATGCAAGGGTTCTAAAGGAATGTAAAGAGGAGCTTAGCACACCTTTGGCTAATCTTTTCAACATATCACTACAAACTGGCATGGTGCCTGATAAGTGGAAAATGGCAAATGTGATACCTATTTTCAAAACAGGTGACAGGTCCTTAGCTTCGAACTATAGACCAATAAGCCTAACCTCCATAGTGGGAAAATTTATGGAATCAATAATTGCCGAGGCAGTTCGCAGCCACCTTGAAAAGCATAAATTAATCAACGAATCTCAGCATGGTTTTACAAAGGGGCGTTCCTGCCTTACGAATTTATTAACTTTTTTCACTAAGGTATTTGAGGAGGTAGATCATGGTAATGAATATGATATTGTGTATATGGACTTCAGTAAGGCTTTTGACAGGGTCCCACATCAGAGACTATTGAGGAAAATTAAAGCACATGGAATAGGAGGAGAAATTTTTTCCTGGATAGAGGCATGGTTGACAAATAGGCAGCAGAGAGTTTGCATAAATGGGGAGAAATCAGAGTGGGGAAGCGTCACGAGCGGTGTTCCACAGGGGTCAGTGTTGGGCCCCCTGCTGTTCACAATCTACATAAACGACATAGATGAGGGCATAAAGAGCGACATCGGCAAGTTTGCCGATGACACCAAAATAGGCCGTCGAATTCATTCTGACGAGGACATTCGAGCACTCCAGGAAGGTTTGAATAGACTGATGCAGTGGTCGGAGAAGTGGCAGATGCAGTTTAATATAGACAAATGCAAAGTTCTAAATGTTGGACAGGACAATAACCATGCCACATATAAACTAAATAATGTAGATCTTAATATTACGGATTGCGAAAAAGATTTAGGAGTTCTGGTTAGCAGTAATCTGAAACCAAGACAACAGTGCATAAGTGTTCGCAGTAAAGCTAATAGAATCCTTGGCTTCATATCAAGAAGCATAAATAATAGGAGTCCTCAGGTTGTTCTTCAACTCTATACATCCTTGGTTAGGCCTCATTTAGATTATGCTGCACAGTTTTGGTCACCGTATTACAGAATGGATATAAATTCTCTGGAAAATGTACAAAGGAGGATGACAAAGTTGATCCCATGTATCAGAAACCTTCCCTATGAGGATAGACTGAGGGCCCTGAAACTGCACTCTCTAGAAAGACGTAGAATTAGGGGGGATATGATTGAGGTGTATAAATGGAAGACAGGAATAAATAAAGGGGATGTAAATAGTGTGCTGAAAATATCTAGCCTAGACAGGACTCGCAGCAATGGTTTTAAGTTGGAAAAATTCAGATTCAGGAAGGATATAGGAAAGTACTGGTTTGGTAATAGAGTTGTGGATGAGTGGAACAAACTCCCAAGTACCGTTATAGAGGCCAGAACGTTGTGTAGCTTTAAAAATAGGTTGGATAAATACATGAGTAGATGTGGGTGGGTGTGAGTTAGACCTGATAGCTTGTGCTACCAGGTCGGTTGCCGTGTTCCTCCCTTAAGTCAATGTGACCTGACCTGACTAGGTTGGGTGCATTGGCTTAAGCCGGTAGGAGACTTGGACCTGCCTCGCATGGGCCAGTAGGCCTTCTGCAGTGTTCCTTCGTTCTTATGTTCTTCTTATGTTCTTAAGAGGCCTTATTGGGATATATGGCTTGTGTGTTTTTTTGTAATCTGTAGATACTGGATGATTTTGGGTTGGTTGGAATAAGTTAGGTTAAATTCTTTTCTTATTTTGTTCCTCTAAGAATCTGTCTTGCTTTAAATATGAAGCCTGATTTATTAGATTTATTTTTGTAAGACTAAGGAATATGTTACATCATTGATAATCAATATTTTGGCATTGTAGTCAATAGTTTAAAATCAGTATACCTCCTCTCATGTCGCCCCTTTGACAACGAAGTCATCAGTGGCTAAGTCTCTCGTTGGAAGAAAATGTCCCTTTTGGGTGATAAGAATGCGGTGAGCTCAGAAAGACCGGCTACGAGGATTCAACCCCCTTCTTGAAATCGGAGTCCTGGTATCCGTAACTTTTGGTTACTAAGCCAATATCCTGTTTTACAGTGAGAATTCTTGTGTCCAACTTTTGTGCCAAAGATGAAGGCCTGTATTTCAGTAGATATAAGAATTTGTCTATCTTCTATAAAGTGTTGTTTTGGCAATGGGTGATCAGTTTGTGGTGTTGCTGATGTTTCCTGCGGTGTGTTGGTTCATGATAACTCGTTCGGTGATACCTATTTGTCGGGCAGCGTGGAAAGTTTCATTGAAACTGAAATCAAAATGATTTGGCATTCTATGGGCCAGAATTACTGAAGGCTGACAACTCAGCTGGAGCACATAGGAAGATGAACTTCTTAAGAAAGTATTTACGAAGACAATATGTCGGTTGCGCGGACTGTAGACTTGAAAAGTGTTCATAAGGACCCACCGTCTGCAGGGTCAAACAACGTCCGACAAGAAGGCAGATCGTTACATGATTTTTCCCCATATATGTAGCATCGCCTCCAACATCACGAAGATTTTCGACGAAGCCGGGAACAATGTTGCTGGCTCAACCTCTTCTCCCAGCAGTGACCTCACTTGACGGAGAACATAACAATTAATACTAACATAGAAGTAACACGGAAGAAGCCAGTGTCTGTAGAATTCTATGCGCTATTACGAGAAAATTTACATAGAAGAAACCACAAATTTATGCAAACCTGTTACCGACCTATTCAAAATTCATTATGAGAGAGAAGGGAAAAATACAAAGGGAAATAGTGTGCCAGTTGTCACATCATGACTTGAAACACAATCACACTGAACCAAAGCATTTACCAACTAGCAAAGCCTTAAGTAATACATATGTTAAACCTGGCAATACCACCGAGAACTACCATCTGTTATTATTACTGTAATTGCTACATGACAGTCTTAAGATCTAACTATCATGGGCCAGTAGGTTCACTGCTATGCTACTCAAATATTTAGTCATTTTCATGTGATAACAAGTGGCTATGTTTCTCTGTCTGCTGTCTATAAATTGTGGCACCTCCAGGTATGATCTATCACTTTACAAGATGCAGTTTCAAGTTTCTCGTCGTTTGTTTTTTTAATAAACTGTAACTTGTCGTGTTCTCATTCCCTCTGCTAATACAATTATTGTCTTGTTTATCAATAATAGATAAAAAAATATTTCCCTGTTTAACTGGCACATATTTCTGTACTAGTAATTTACATTAAAAATTGGAACTAGTGTACAGTGTAGTGTTTTGTTTGATTCTATTCTGAAAACGAGAACACGTTATTTCTACTATAAATTGCTTTAATTGTTCGAAACTCCAAGCCCACTTATACCTGTGATATTATTAGCTTTAAACTCAAAGCTTAGTAATACATTTAACAATCTGCCTGAACTGTGCTCCCAATAAAATTTCTTACAGCCTCAGCTTAAGCTTTACACTCATTAACACTTGAAACATTATTTATCCTAAGCTCCACATCCAGTGATAGATATAACAGTCTAAGCCTAAATTCTTCAGTTTACTACATACATTAATTTGTACTGCATCAACACATTACTAAAACAAATATTCATATTCATAAATCTTTTTTGCAAATATAATTTATTATCTCATGTTAAATAGTCTCTTTTGCAATACGTATTTTTTAGCAAATTGTCATTGTTGTGACCCTCCATCCTGGGATTAGGGTGTGTTTGCCTGTGTAAACGAGGGAAAGCAAGGACAAATGAGGACACAGTCAAAAAACATGAGTGATAGTTCAGTGAGCAGCTGACAGTGGATCTAGTACATTGTTTACGTTAGTCAGTTGTTGTTTTGAAACAACAGGCGTTATTTTCTTCCAGTCGGTTATCTGAAAGTTTTCCTTGTAACCCGAGGATTTCACTCAAATCTTTACTACTCATCAATGTTGCTATCACATACACGTTATCACTATCAACGTGACTCCGGGACTTCCCTCAACACTTCACTAGTCACCAATGTTGGCATCCCAAAGAACGCTTCACTCTCACCTTAACACAGATTATCACTGGATTACTACTTTAACTTCCTCACTTAACACAGTTTCACTGTGATGGCGCAAGCTCACACAACATATTCATGTTATGGTACAATTAAATAGCTATTCATCACTGCTGCAGTGTCAAGTAACATAATGTCACCACTTACATGTTTAAAACTCCCATGTAACGCACCACTAATTGTCATGCTATCACTAAATGTGTGACACATTACTAAGGGTCACCATCTTAACATGATACATTACTAAATACATTCTGGCCATGACGTGAAAACCCAGTGGCCGACTATGTCAGCGATGACAATGAATGATGAACAGCAACTGTGACCAGTTCTTGGCCTCGGAATGGTGCAGGGCCCAGGTGCCTTAGCACCCATGTACTGGCACATCACATGATCTTGTTGATAGGGGCTGATGGTGACGATAATACATTCATTAGGAGCAGTGGCTTGACAAGGTCTTTATCAAATGATGACCCATTACTGGTTCCTGAAGGAGGATCGGTGTTGTTAAAGTGGGGAAACGTTAATTACCCAGTAGTGGAAGACAAGTGATTCCATTCATATGGTTGAGTTTATTGCAGGGCCGCGGGGGCGTTGACCCCCGGAACTTTCTCCAGATATACTCCAGGTATGACTGTCATGGAGTGGATCAGTAACCTAACCAAGAAAAAGGCCATCACCCTCACCGTCATTTTTTGAATGTAATATTCAGCTTAAACTTCTGGGAAATAATGAGGAACTTTCTTTAATTAAAGTCTTAATTAACTCCTCGTGGGTAACAAACATACAGGAGACCAAATGCATAATTAATTTTCGAACATAGTGCCGTAACAGCAAGAAATTAATTAATCAATTAATTTTTATGTAAATTTTGTTTTCTGAATTAGCTTTGGCTATAACTGATGTTGCTGATGATGCTGATACAACAGCTGGTACTGATGATGCTGATACAACAGCTGGTACTGATGATGCTGATGCAACAGCTGGTGCTGGTGATGTTGATGCAACAGCTGGTGTTGGTGATGTTGATACAACAGCTGGTGCTGGTGATGTTGATGCAACAGCTGGTGCTGGTGATGATGCAACAGCTGGTGCTGGTGATGTTGATACAACAGCTGGTGCTGGTGCTGGTGCTAGTGCTGATGATGCTGATACAACAGCTGATGCTGGTGATGCTGATACAACAGCTGGTGCTGGTGATGCTGATACAACAGCTGGTGCTGGTGATGCTCAAAAAACAGCTGTTGCTGTGATGCTGACACAACAGCTGGTGCTAGTGATACAACAGCTGGTGATGGTGAAGCTAATACAACAGCTGGTGCTATTGATGCTGATATAACAGCTGGTTCTGGTGATGCTCATAAAACAGCTGGTGCTGGTGATGCTGATACAACAGCTGGTGCTGGTGATACAACAGCTGGTACTGGTGACGCTCATAAAACAGCTGGTGCTGGTGATGCTGATACACAGAACCCCTAATGAACTTCCCAAAGACAAGTGACAGTCGCTGCAGATTACCTAGGATAGAGTAACAGCTGCATCCAATAAGATTTCGTTGGATTTTTAACCCCGGAGGGTTAGCCACCCAGGATAATCCAAGAAAGTCAGTGCGTCACCGAGGACTGTCTAACTTTTTTCCATTGTGGTCCTCAATTTTGTCAGGTGAGCAGGACAACAAGTGTAAGGAAACGCGTCGAAATATTTCTACCTCGCTGGGAATCGAACCCGGTCCCACAGTGTGTGAAGCGAGAGGTTTGCCAGCCAGGCCTCGGGGTCACCTTAATAACATCATTCAAAACTCATTCCTGATATTGCTATCATCTAACCTCACTCAACTGGCTACTGACATGTGACCTCGTGACCTCAATGTTTCACATAGGACCCCTCTCCGGTCCCTGTAAAACACCCAGGTCTTGTTCTGTGAGAGTTTATCAGGTCCCTGGTAGGCGAAATATCTTCACAATTTTAAAACGTCATAAATTGTATCGTGTCTTATTTGTACCACTAATGGTCATTATGTAAATGATAATTATGGTAATGCTGATACAACTACTGGTGATAATGGCGTTTGTACAGCGGTTAATTAAGGTTGGCAGTGCTGATGTAAATACTGGTGATGGTGGTGCTGATGCAACTGTTAGAGGTGGTGCTGCTGCTGTAACTGCTGGTACTGGTTGTGCTGATACAATTGATAGTGCTAATGGTGGTGATACAACTACTGATGCTCGTGGTGCTGATACATATGCTGATGGTAGTGTTGATAATCCAACTGCTGCTGATGGCATTGCAGCTGATGGTGGGATGATGATACAGTTGCTAGTGATAGTGATAATACGAGGGATAGTACTGATGGCGCTGGTACAACTGTTGATTCTGTTGCTGTTATTTTGCTGGTGGTGCTGGTACAACTGTTGATTCTGTTGCTGTTATTTTGCTGGTGGCGCTGGTACAACTGTTGATTCTGTTGCTGTTATTTTACTGGTGGCGTTGGTACAACTGTTGATTCTGTTGCTGTTATTTTGCTGGTGGTGCTGGTACAACTGTTGATTCTGTTGCTGTTATTTTGCTGGTGGCGCTGGTACAACTGTTGATTCTGTTGCTGTTATTTTACTGATGGCGCTGGTACAACTGTTGATTCTGTTGCTGTTATTTTGCTGGTGGCGCTGGTACAACTGTTGATTCTGTTGCTGTTATTTTGCTGGTGGCGCTGGTACAACTGTTGATTCTGTTGCTGTTATTTTGCTGGTGGCGCTGGTACAACTGTTGATTCTGTTGCTGTTATTTTGCTGGTGGCGCTGGTACAACTGACAATTCTGTTGCTTTTATTTTGCTGGTGGCGCTGGTACAACTGTTGATTCTGTTGCTGTTATTTTGCTGGTGGCGCTGGTACAACTGACAATTCTGTTGCTTTTATTTTGCTGGTGGCGCTGGTACAACTGTTGATTCTGTTGCTTTTATTTTGCTGGTGGCGCTGGTACAACTGTTGATTCTGTTGCTGTTATTTTGCTGGTGGCGCTGGTACAACTGTTGATTCTGTTGCTTTTATTTTGTTGGTGGCGCTGGTACAACTGTTGATTCTGTTGCTTTTATTTTGCTGGTGGCGCTGGTACAACTGTTGATTCTGTTGCTGTTATTTTGCTGGTGGCGCTGGTACAACTGTTGATTCTGTTGCTTTTATTTTGCTGGTGGCGCTGGTACAACTGTTGATTCTGTTGCTGTTATTTTGCTGGTGGCGCTGGTACAACTGTTGATTCTGTTGCTTTTATTTTGCTGGGGGCGCTGGTACAACTGTTGATTCTGTTGCTTTTATTTTGCTGGTGGCGCTGGTACAACTGATGATTCTGTTGCTTTTATTTTGCTGGTGGCGCTGGTACAACTGATGATTCTGTTGCTTTTATTTTGCTGGTGGCGCTGGTACAACTGACGATTCTGTTGCTTTTATTTTGCTGGTGCCGCTGGTACAACTGATGATTCTGTTGCTTTTATTTTGCTGGTGGCGCTGGTACAACTGACGATTCTGTTGCTGTTATTTTGGTGGTGGCGCTGGTACAACTGTTGATTCTGTTGCTGTTATTTTACTGGTGGCGCTGGTACAACTGATGATTCTGTTGCTTTTATTTTGCTGGTGGCGCTGGTACAACTGATGATTCTGTTGCTTTTATTTTGCTGGTGGCGCTGGTACAACTGTTGATTCTGTTGCTTTTATTTTGCTGGTGGCGCTGGTACAACTGATGATTCTGTTGCTTTTATTTTGCTGGTGGCGCTGGTACAACTGTTGATTCTGTTGCTTTTATTTTGCTGGTGGCGCTGGTACAACTGTTGATTCTGTTGCTTTTATTTTGCTGGTGGCGCTGGTACAACTAATGGTTTTGTTGCTTTTTAATTTATTTATTTTTCAGATAAAAACTACTGGTACTGGTGGCACTGATACAGCACAGCCAGCAGCACATCAGCACATCAGCACATCAGCAGCACAGCAGCACATCAGCACATCAGCACATCAGCAGCACAGCCCTGAAGGCTGTGCTGCTGATGTGCAGTTCATTTCTGTTGCGTCAGGTGTGTCTGGTTCTCCACGAAACACATCAGGCCTTCAGTATTTGCATTCATTACTGAAGACTGATACAAGTGAGTCGTCGCCTATTATGGACACCTAGACTCCCAGATTCAAATGGCAAAGACTGAACTCTTTACCCTCTGCCTTCTGCCCTGAGATATTCGAATGACTCGTATATACGCAGACAGGAATACTCGTATATACGCAGACGGGAATACTCGTGTATACGCAGACAGGAATACTCATATATACGCAGACAGGAATGCATGTTTCGGTCATGGGAACTTAATCACTTCCAACACACAGATGTTAAAACGATAGTAAATATAGGTGGAATGATCTAATAAATATGTCGTAGTGTCTGGTCACGTGTCTTTCTAAATCAATTTGTCGTATCTAATACCAAGGTTTATCCCCTCCCCCTCCAGGAAAGCTTGTAAGACATCACTGTCAGTAGGGCTGAATGCCCTACTTGCTGTTAGGGAAAGAATATCCCTTCTTACTTACTGTCAACTAGGTCCTTTATCAAAATGGTGACCTTGCCATTTAATAGCTAAACTGAATTACTGAATACAGTACTAATGGGCTCTACAGAAAGTCTCACCTGAATTCAAATTTAACCTATACATGTATAGAGCAAAAACGTTAAAGCTCTACAATTAAAAAAGAGATGCTCTGTCGATGCTCAATTACCTTTTCTACAAAATCCAGACCTGGTGCAGTCAGGTTATTCGCTTTTAAGGACCAGCAGACATAGTAGAACTTGAACATTCTCTAAGATTTTCGATATTCTTCTGCACAGTACAAAGAACAGTCAATATTTCACTCTCTGAATTATTACAACACTTGAATGAGAGCAATGGAATAAATCCAACAAGAACAGAAACATGTTAAATAGCTGTAAATTAGGAGACATAGTCATCCATGGTTTAACACGCTTTTGGATCTAGCATTGCAATTTATTCCATATTATTCCTTATGAAATCAATGAAACGAATCAAGGATGGATTGCTTAAAAATACAACAAAGGTTCATGATTATCAAGATCACAAAGGTTATGAAAAGTGATATAAAGACACATATAGGAAATAGAAGCCTATTTTAGTGCGATGTTTCAATTTTATAAATCTTTATCGAGTACATAGAAAATCAAAACTAGTGACATATATAGTCACTAGTTTTGATATACGTATACATTGTTGAGCACTTGTGGAGTCAGATGCTGGGCAGAGTTGAAGCTGAGATGTTCCATCTGGTGTATCGGGAAAGATCTATTAGTCAATACCAGGGTGAGGTCAGTCAGTGTTAACAGGTGTTCATTTCGTTAGTCTTGATTAGTGTGTAAGAGAGACAGGTGGCTGAACACTTGTATATTGGAGTCAGATAAGATGCCTGAGTTGAAGGCAACGTCACAAGTAAACGAAATCCACTAGTAGAAATAGATCATTCGATGCCCAAGAGTTGGGTCAGAGGTTTAGCAAATGGGATACAGAATACATAAAGATAAAGATAGACAGGTGTTGCACATGAAAATAGGAGATATTTGCTGAAAAATTCTTTTCCTGAAGTCAAATGCTGTTGCTAAATATTCTATGCAGGGAAGGAAGTTAGTTTACCTAATAGCTACAGATTCTGCACAGGCACTTGTGTATAGATTCCCTGAAACCCACGAAGATGGGGTATCCTTCAGACCCATTGCTTCCGAAATAGGCATTGTTCTTTACCAATTAGCCAAAGTACCAGTGGGTTCTCTTTCCAATTTACTTTTTACTATAAGTGGTGCACCCATCTGGTTCTCCAGTTTTCTCCGATCTA
Source organism: Cherax quadricarinatus (assembly GCF_038502225.1). Taxonomy (NCBI): domain Eukaryota; kingdom Metazoa; phylum Arthropoda; class Malacostraca; order Decapoda; family Parastacidae; genus Cherax; species Cherax quadricarinatus. Next base: position 10,827,815 of record NC_091311.1, on the reverse strand, counting down.
GGATCAGGGGAGCTGAAACACTGGTCACGAAGTGCAGCAGTTTGGATAAAGTTTTGCCGTTTACAAACTTCCAACAGACCAAACTATTGCCATCGTTCGTGACAAGGTCTCGGACGTCAGGGAATGGCGTGTGTGCAACAAGCATTTCGTTGATGTAATCAAACAAAGCATTAACTACACAGCTTTCCCTTTTGGAAACCTGAGCAACGAGCGGCAAACTGTTATGGCCACGGGGTTTCCAGTTAGTGAAGCCTTCACTGATTTCTATATATGGAATCTCTAGAGGCTGAGAGATTCTACACCGTCAGTTGTTGATACCGTTGATGTTTCCTGAATGAGATGTGTTGATTCTCATCAACAGCTCAGAGATAACCTCAACACAGTAGAGTCTTTCATTCACTTCACTTCAGAGTATTGCTGATGTTATTAATTTCATTTATTTATTTTTATTTTTTATTAGTATTCTTCTTATTATTATTTCATTCATGGGGAGCACTAAAACTGTAGGAGCTCAATAGTGCCTTGAGGAATGGGGGAGTAATCTGGTTCGTTCTAACTAAATAGTCGACAGGTCCATTTCCTTGGATCATTGGCTCCTCACCGGCATCAAGGTTACTTTAGGAGAGAAAAAGAACTTTCTCTGTCTTTCCTTGACGTCTGAATACACAAAAAACACTACCTTCAACTCCCTTCACTACCAGTATTTCTCAAATCTAATAATCAAAATGATCTCATTTAGTGAGGGTCAAAGTAGACCGCCAGAACCAGGAAGGTGGTGAGTCAGTTACATTTCCCTGTCACCTTGATAATGAATTGTAAATGAAACACTTATAAAATAATTAATATTCAGAGGTTCGAAATGATCAGTAACCAACTTCAGGCTTAGGGATTGATTACCTTAATTTCCTTCAGATCTTCATTATTTTTATTTGTATTGGACTGATGAAGCCACAATAAAGATACCCAGGTGTTGCACATACATCTAATTCGTCAACTTGTCGGTTCTCTGAACCATTTGCCTACACTGCTTTTAGACGCTCACGTTCTCTAGGATTTATTGTCTGCCTGAATTTTATTATTGTATGATTACATTTGCATTGCATATTTGGAAAGTTGAATGTAGAATTAGTCGACTAGAGGTCTCTTAGTTCGGTTGACTGGTGTCAACCAGGATGATTTCACCAGACTAGAGGTCTCTTTGTTCGGATGGCTAGTGTCAACCAGGATGACTTCACCAGACTAGAGGTCTCTTTGTTCGGATGGCTGTTGTCAACCAGGATAATTTCACCAGACTAGAGGTCTCTTAGTTCGATTGACTGGTGTAAACCAGGATGATTTCACCAGACTTGAGGTCCCTTAGTTCGGTTGGCTGTTGTCAACTAGGATGACTTCACCAGACTAGAGGTCTCTTAGTTCGATTGACTGGTGTAAACCAGGATGATTTCACCAGACTTGAGGTCTCTTTGTTCGGATGGCTGGTGTCAACCAGGATGACTTCACCAGACTAGAGGTCCCTTAGTTTGGTTGGCTGTTGTCAACCAGGATGACTTCACCAGACTAGAGGTCCCTTAGTTCGGTTGGCTGGTGTCAACCAGGATGACTTCACCAGACTAGAGGTCTCTTTGTTCGGATGGCTGGTGTCAACCAGGATGACTTCACCAGACTAGAGGTCCCTTAGTTTGGTTGGCTGGTGTCAACCAGGATGGCTTCACCAAACGCATTTACACTCTGTCAATCTTCGTCTCGGATAGAGTGTATGAAATATCGTCAAGATTTACTGTTCTCTGGCATTTCCGGCTCTAGGACCAAGGGAACCGCTTGTTATGGTTTCTCTCAATGTTTCTTAGCAACATGTTTAAACTGAGTGTGTTTCGTATTATCCGAGGTATTCGCTCAAGAGGAGGAGGCTTCACTGGCTCCGTTTTCAAACGGAGTCAAGGCCTCCTTGATAAATTAGACACGTGTCTAATTTATCAATTTATCGGTTCTCGGAAGCATTTATCTACAAGACTTCCTTATATACAGAAGACCTGTCTATGCACTACTCAGCGTTCATTCTGATGTTCCCTGTCACCGGGTATATGTACTAGTGGACAGTATCACAGAGTGGGCCGCTACCGCCGGATATTATACCGAGTTTTCCATGTGTTGCTTCATCGTGTGGTCCTCGGCAACGAGAATTGGATAAGACTCCAAGAAATAGTCCTTGACTGGGGCCCAACGTAGGTATCCCATCTGAAAACAGAAATATCAGTATGGATGCTCTATGCGCATTATGTACATTAAAGGGGATCCAACACCATATACAAAAAGCTAAAGGAAAGACCCTGCACTGCATCTGTCTTCAGTTCCAGGATGGAGTATGGCTGCCAGCCAGATGGTTCCACATTTCCATGCTGTGCATGTTGGATCCAGGTACGTCTGCGTTCTACACATCCCCTGTTGAGAGCCTCTATGTGGAATACAGTTGGCTTTTCCTGAATCCCCTAATATTCTTGGCTATAGAGTCATTTTATGTTTGCTTTCTAAAGGTCGCCATTTTGGAAAATGGCCGCTGAAAATGACTTTTTGACCAAAGTTCGTCTACGGTTAAATGTATAAAAATTTAGTGTATTATCATAAGATAAAGGTTATGAAGTTCTCTACAAAAAAAAAGATCCTTCTCACTCCATCACTATATATAACGATTTAGTCACAAATGAAGGATATAAGGTGCAGAATTTTTGCAAAAACACTATGGTGATCAAAAACGTAGTCAGTAATGCAGGTTCATATAAGTTTAATACAACTATATCATTAACAGGATAAGTTAAGATGAAATATTTGTTTTGTTAATTGTTAAAATAAGAATGGAGATGTTTTTCTCAGATAATTTAAAGGGCGCCACACAAACAGAGAGCAGTGGACTGAAGAGCAGCTTTCCAACACTTACCTATGCATTCCATCTTGCAGCTGTATATGTGCAATAGTTGGATATCTTTATTGTTGACCGCTTACACACTAGGCTACTTCAGTCAAATACAGAAGCAGCAAGCATAGTAACAAACCAAGTATGATGAGTTCAGTCCATTAAACTTAGATGAACAGTTTTTGGTTACATCACCATAATTTGCCACCACGCCGCCTGCTGCCTCTCTAATTGACTAAAGATGCCTGTGTAGGTGTAACGTTTCAGTCAACAATAAAAATACCCAGCTATTGCACATGTATCTTTCTCTTCAACTTGTCTGTATCATATACCATTATCAATATGGTATTAGTTCCCTACATCCTTGTGTAGCTTCGCTTAGGGTCGTCCAATAAATATCCCAGCCACCCTCGACCCTCTTCTTCTACCTCCATTCACTTGGCCAGGGACATTGTAGAGTTACCATCATCAGTGATCAACCTGGTAGCGGCCCTCTTGTTATTTCTGAATAAATCCAGTTTGGATAGAAGGCAGACCCTCGCTTCCTCTACCTTTCTCCGTGAAATGTTTCTTCCCTGCCTCATTAACATGTTCCTCATTGCTGATTCGGTCATAAAACAAGACGACAACTCGCTCCAGAGGCTGTAACCATTCCTCTTATGACTGTAGGTTTGGCCTACCAGGGGAAGGGGTGATATCTGAAAGTATTCCAGGTGTTCCATGCAGTCCTCTTGCCTCTTACTACAAACAATGTCATAGTGTAGCACAAAGTAAATACGGGGAACATTGACACAGCAATGCACCTATCAGGACCAAGAGCTCTTGTTATCTTATAAATGGGAAGATAAAGGCAGCTCTTCCCAGCATTAAATGCAATCTAGAGTTCATTAATTCTTAAGCACTGCTCTGATGTCATAGGCAGGATCACAGCATCGGTGTCCTCTGGCAATATCCAACCCTTCCCTGACGAAACCCTGCCCTTCCCGGACAACACCCTGCCCTTCCCTGGCAACACACTGCCCTTCCCTGACAACACCCTTCCCTTCCCTGATAACACCCTACCCTATCCTGACAACACCCTATCCTACCCTGACAACACCCTTCCCTTCCCTGGCAACACACTGCCCTTCCCTGGCAACACCCTTCCCTTCCCTTCCCTGACAACACCCTACCCTATCCTGACAACACCCTTTTCTGACAACACCCTATCCTGACAACACCCTATCCTACCCTGACAACACCCTTCCCTTCCCTGGCAACACTACGTTTCGCAAGACTTTGTTTAATTCTCTGTTCGAACTTTCTCTATCTGGATTGCGGCTTTTTTAATTCTTTCTTGGCTTGGTGACTCTTTTTTATTATTCTCCTTTTTTCTCCTCCTCTGTTGGTTTTTCTTCAGTCATCCTCATTTTTCTACCGTTGTTTATTCTTCCTCTTTTTCTATACTTCTTTTTTCTTCTTACTGTGTTTTATCTTCTTTCTTCTTTTCCATCTTACTCATTGTGGCACGCTAAGAGTGCGTTACATTTTTCGGAGTAAGTCAACATCCATATAAGCACACCTTTTCTCACCAGCGAACCAGGTGCTAAGAGTATAAGGAATAGGGACCCGTATAATGGGTTTGTTTGGTAAGCTGTAGAGCGGTTGTTAATGATATATCTTCGGAGGCTTCTTAGTTTATTGTTAATGTCGTGGTGGGTTACACACAGGCTTGTGTGTTTGTGCCCATGGCCCGGGCAGGGCCATGCCCACGAGAGAGAGCTGGGAGGCCTTGTGTGTTGTTGCTAGGCTGCTGTGAGAGTGAGAGCGAGGCAAGTCTGGGCATACTGAAGTGGCAAGGCCTATAGATGGCAGCACCTGAGTGGCGCGAAATATGAACTAAGCTGGCAGACAGCATGGGCTGTCTGTGCAGACAGTACAGGCTGTCTACATACGCTCGGCCACCTACCGCGCGTCGTCCCGACGCGACAATACTGGTAGTAAAAGAAACTCGGTCTCTCTCTCTCGTAGGAACAGGGCACAGAACACAAAATAAAAACATATATATACATATGGACATGGAAAAAAAAAAACTTCCTACAGGGAGGGAAGAAAAAAACATGTGGGGTGTGCTAAACATCGTGGTCAAAGGCAGTGAGCGTCGATGAGTATCACTGCACGCCTTCCTGCGTCTGGACAGATACTGCAACACGGGAGACATCGCTGCGGCTGAGCTGTGACGTAACAGGGTACGGTCTCCTCTGGAACGGTGAAGCAGACATCGTAGGAGTCGCTGCAGGTTTTCACTCAACCTGGGGCACGACATGCTGGTGCCCTCGAGTGAGGCGTCGACAAAACTCGGCAACTGGGCAGGACTTCAGGCAAGCGACTCAGGAGGACACTTCTCGACTGGTACTGTCGCTGGGCTGTCACTGCCGGCGAGCGTGGAGCGAGTTGTGGAGGGAGTCGTGGCAGAGACGACTGGGCGAAACATCTGGGAGTCGTAACATCATACACCAGACTGCAGTGAGCGTGCTAGCAGTCAAAGTGACATCATCTTTGTGCAGGCTGCTCACTGAAGCTTGTGACACGAGGCTGACACAGCGCCTGCCGACAGGGCTGGCTGCGGCTTGACGAGTATCATCTCTCGACAGTGGAGTTATAGCAGAGGGTAGTCTAAGCGTCCCCAGACTTGTTTCTCTACATATAACTGCACTCTGACGGTCTGGAGGTGAAGTGAAACAAATCTCGATGGGAATCGTAGCAGGTACGATTCTGCAGAACATCACGAGCGACGAGCATAAAAGCTTTCTGTACAAGGGGGCTCATACGCTCAGGGCTGAGAAATCAGCTGTCAAACACTGGTCAGGCGGGTGACTAACACAGTGGTGCTACTCAGGTCTGGCTGGGCCAGACCTCACTGGACACACGAAACTTTAAAAACACACCGCTGTACATACGGTACAACATGGCTTAACTAACAAATGATGCTTTTCTGCGCATAAAACTGACTAAGACATACTAAAATGTGAGAACACTGACTGAGAGGAATTAATTAACACACGACATATATCTTCTCGACAATACTGAAATAATTACTAGAACACTCGATGTGACATCATGTGATGTCAGGCGTGATGTCGCAAGGTGACGTCAGCAGCAGTGACGTCAACAGACATCTCGAGGTGACGTCAGGCAGACATCGTGAGGTGACGTCAGGCAGACATCGCGAGGTGACGTCAGCAGACATCGTGACGTCATGAAGTCGGGCAGCATCGTGGGTGGCGTCGATGTGATGCGGGCAGCAGACCACAGCATGAGGCCTTGGGACATCTGGTAACTCACGTGGCTTTGTAGGTCTACGTGACATCGGCCACACCCACGTGACGTCGTAATCCACGTAGCTTCGAGTGGCCTCGGGCACTCGGATACACAGCACTGGCAATGAATTCATACGAAAACCAGCAGAAAACACAGCAGAGGGAGTGGGCAGTGGTGAGTGGTGTATGGTAGGCTGGCGGCGAGGAGCGTGCGTGTGTATGGCAGGGCGGGCATGGGCAAGGTGAGGAACAGCCACTTCCTCTCCTCTCCTCCCCCACCCACAAACACGTGGAGAAGCTCACACTGGACGCAGAAATCACCACAAAACTCACCTCTGGCTTGCTGAAACAGCTGTGCTGAGCTGAACAACAACAGCAACATACAAGTGACGCTGAACACGTGACTTGAGAAACAGCGTGGGACACTGTAGCGTGGAGTCACTGGGACGCTGTAGCGTGGGGTCACTGTGACGCCACTCACAATTCTCGGAGAATTTCGATAAATTTCGGCTGGATCCTGCTTGTACCTGTGTCTGGATGCTCAAACGTGCAGACACGACATCAGGATAACTCGTTGAGAGACGGATGCTTCTTGTGTAGGGTGATGAAGTGAAGATGACTTCATAACTCTTCCTCCTTCTCTCCAGGCAAACACAACTGCTGCGAGTACCGCTGTCACCATTTATTACGAATTTGTTTGGTACTGCGGTAGCGGGTTGTGAATGATATACGTCTTCTTCGGAGGCTTCTTAGTTTATTGTTAATGTCGTGGTGGGTTACACACAGGCTTGTGTGTTTGTGCCCATGGCCCGGGCAGGGCCATGCCCACGAGAGAGAGCTGGGAGGCCTTGTGTGTTGTTGCTAGGCCGCTGTGAGAGTGAGCGCGAGGCAAGTCTGGGCATACTGAAGTGGCAAGGCCTATAGGTGGCAGCACCTGAGTGGCGCGAAATATGAACTAAGCTGGCAGACAGCATGGGCTGTCTGTGCAGACAGTACAGGCTGTCTACACCCGCCTTGTTATGCCAAGCACCATGGTTCAACCAGCCAATCACAAGGAAGCCCGACAAAGTTGTGAAGCGATGTGGAATCACTCGTGAATCAACACTGTCACACCTACCTTCAAGTCTGGTCGAAGACGGTTCTCACCGTGTCTCTTGCAAAACTGTCTTTCTGTACTTATCCTTTGTAAATATTGTACATGTTATTACTTGTTGTTTGGTGGATGGAATATACAAGTGTTTACTCTCTGCTGCCTTTTGCTGGTTCCTCGTTTCTACCTTGGTAATCGTGCTAGGGCAGGGAAGATGTGATTCTGTGAGAGGTCGGCACAGCGAGATGAAGTCGGAGTTTTCACTCTGAACGCTAAAACCCAAGCAACATTTTTTGGGTTATCTTGAGTTGTTCAGAGCAGAGAGGAAACTTGCTTGCTGTCAATTCGAGCCCCATCACCTCTATCATTCCCCCACCTCATCCTACCCTACCCTATCCCACTAAACCCCAACCACTATACAGGCCTAACCACAAACACACTCTTTACACTGCTGCCCTTCTACCTGTCCTGTCTTCTTCTATTACGGCATCTTCTTCACTGGCGATTTTAAACAAGGAAGGTGACTATTCAGTAGCCCGTGTAGTATTTTAAACGCTGGTCGATCATTGCCTTGGGCCCCGTCCTCCATCACTTTTTCGAGGGTAGTCTATGTTAGGGACTGACCTTCATAAGTCAGCTGAAGTAGGAATGTAGGGCACGTAGGAAATTCTTTTTTCCAGCATATTAACTGGAACAACCTTACCTTAACTTCGGGTCACTGATGGCCAGAAGTCCAAAAAGGAAATTTTAGGATGCATTTGTACTAATGCCACGGTTGTACCGGAGATATATTCCAAACCCACTCTGGTGCAGTACGACTGCTCTTGTCGAGAGAGGAGCTTCTCTATTACAACCCAGGAGTCCCAAAGGCCTGTTATCCTGGGTGTAAAGGGAGCAAAGTAAACACAGCAGAAAAACTTTTGACTTGTATTATCCTTCACCAATTTAGAACAGAAGTATGTACACTATATACACTATGTACAACAATATGCATTAGTGCACTCCACGGTAAGCAAGGCAGAATAGAAGCCACTAGAGAGCAGACCGTGCTTCAACCAGCTCTAGAATGGGAATGACAAGGGTAGACAGGTGGGTGGTACCCACATAACCTCTGCGATTGACAAAACCATCTTCTCATTGGCTGGAACCAGGGTACTGATTGAACGACGGGGCCCCATCATCAACCCTTAGTACCTGGTTCGCTGGTTGGGGGAGACAGCCTTTCAATGAGGGTGTGTACATGCGCCGAATAAAAGTTACGTACTCTTTGCATGCCACACATTTATTAAAGAAAGTTATTCTCGACAAACTCCTCAATGAGGGTAACACCCCAATTACCCAAGACAATTTCCAGACAGCGCTCTGTGTTTGTTGCACGCATTAAGAGCTTCATGCGTGAAAATTCTGCTGAAGAACTCGTGAGGGAAATAAACAGTGCAAACTCCGAGATCAACGTCCTTAAGGCTTATATGTTTGCAAAGAACTCGAACAACCAGCAGTCTCTGAAATTAATTCTTGAGACACCAGAAGAAGCTAAACTCATCTGTGACAACGGTTTGAGATACTATTGTACCAAATGCACACCTGACCAAGTATCTCTGGAAAGATTTGTGAACATCATTGAGTGCTTCAAGTGCTATGGTTTCGGACATACTATAAACACATGCACCAGTAAAATAACAGTCTGGAGTATTTGCTCAGGAGAACATGTCTACAGGGAATACCCGAACAGGAGCCTGGTGTTTTCCACCCTTTGTGGTGGTAAACATCATTGTGTCTCCCCTAGTTGCCCTATTAGGAAATCCACAGTCCAGAAAATTCTGGTAAACATAAAATTGGCGAATGCCAAGAAGACTACTCCACCGATACCACTCATGCTGTCCCAAGTATCCTTCCCCAGTCTACCGAGCTCTGGCAGGGCACATACTGCCACCTCCACCAACAACAATGTCTGGACCTTTTCCACTTCCCAACCCCCCAAATCTAACCATGGCATGCAACAAGCTCTCCTACCCTATCTCCCCAGGGTCTATTCAAGGAGTAATGAAGGGGACTCTGATGTACATGATGGCCCATGACATGGCACGGGGCGATGGCCAGCTTTGCTCTACCATCATCAACGGGCTGTAATTAGCAAATGGAGCCTCAGCTATAATCGTCCCAGGTAAAGTGCTCTCATTAATGAGTTCCTCCCCTCAACCCGGGTTGAATGTACCCTCAACACCCACATCTATTCCCTCTCCCCCCCAGCAGAGAAGAAACGACCCCTGCACCTGCACCAGTCACTGCACAATCCAAAGCCGAAGAGGCTGACCTCATCGACCAATCAGGTTACATCGCTGCTCTGAGTGATGCAGCCACTGGGAATCCAGCTCAACTCACCCTCGTTCTCTTACACGATGAGAACCCAAACCATACCCCGGTCGGGATTGAACCCGCGGTCAGAGAGTCTCTGACCGCGGGTCCAAGCCCGGCCGGGGTATGGTTTGTTTGCAATCGTGTCATTACGATTTCGTGAGTCATGAGAACCCAATGCCTCCCATCACCGAGGTAGACGGGAATGATAACCCAGTGCACTTTGTGAACGAGAAAACTGACGTATCCATAGATACAGATGATAAGTGTTTCCTCAGCTAGTGTATCAAACACCAGCAGTATTGACGATGACCAACAATTCCGTTCTCAGAGAACCACTCAGAACTACACCTCGCAGGAGACACCTCTCAGGAGACACCTCCCAGGAGACACCTCGCAGGAGACATCTCGCAGGAGACACCTCGCAGGAGACACCTCGCAGGAGACACCTCGCAGGAGACACCTCGCAGGAGACACCTCGCAGGAGACACCTCGCAGGAGACACCTCGCAGGAGACACCTCGCAGGAGACACCTCGCAGGAGGCACCTCGCAGAAGACACCTCGCAGAAGACACCTCGCAGGAGGCACCTCGCAGGAGACACCTCGCAGGAGACACCTCGCAGGAGACACCTCGCAGGAGACACCTCGCAGGAGACACCTCGCAGGAGACACCTCGCAAGAGGCACCTCGCAGGAGACACCTCGCAAGAGGCACCTCGCAGGAGACACCTCGCAAGAGGCACCTCGCAGGAGACACCTCGCAGGAGACACCTCGCAGGAGACATCTCCCTTGTAGGGGAAGTGTTTCGCAGGAGGAATATTCCTTGCTACTGTCACCTTAGTGGAAGGGAAAGGTTAGAGCAGTAAGACACTCTCCACCACAGTAACCTAACTGGCAGGGAAATTACTAGGGAGTGGTCAAACATTCCCCACTACAGTAACCTGACAGGGAAAAGTATCACTGGGGAGTCAAACATTCCCTACCACAGCAACATAACTGGCAGGGAAATTATCACTGAGGAGCCAAACATTCCCTACCACAGCAACATAACTGGCAGAGAAATTATCATTGAGGAGTCAAACATTCCCTACCATAGCAACATAACTGGCAAGGAAATTATCACTGAGGAGTCAAACATTCCCTACCACAGCAACATAACTGGCAGGGAAATTATCACTGAGGAGTCAAACATTCCCTATCACAGCAACATAACTGGCAGGGAAATTATCACTGAGGAGTCAAACATTCCCTACCACAGCAACCTAACTGGCAGGGAAATTATCACTGAGGAGTCAAACATTCCCTATCACAGCAACCTAACTGGCAGGGAAATTATCACTGAGGAGTCAAACATTCCCTATCACAGCAACATAACTGGCAGGGGAAGTATCACCTCAGCTAATAAACGAACCAAATATATATTTAATTTATACAAAAAAATATTTATTGCTTAGTTTATCTTTGCATTTAATTAAGAATGATATTCTTACAATAGTTCTCCAGGATTATTTTGATGCTATATTTTTAAATTACATTCACAATAATGAAAATTAATTTATTTTATTACCTTATGACTATATTCAATCATGTTTTTCCCATGTTAATAATGCTGGTTTTTAAATTAGGATTTTAGGCAGCCATTGTAGCTCAGAATAAACGTTCAGTTTTGAAGTTTTTCTCAAAAGCTTTATGATTTAATAATTGTTTTAGTCTCTCTTCTCTACACTTTTTCTTTAAACTTTTTCTTCTCGAATTTTGGGGACTAGAATTCTGAGAAGCAGAATTAAGGATATGTAACCAATACGCTGCAGCATCAATATTTTGTATGTCATTATATAATCGAAAATTTAATTCATCCATTAGATAAACTTATGACTACTTTTGGGTCCGAAGAGTCGTCGTAAGTTTCAGTCTCCTATGTGCGGTTGTCTCTGTAATGTTCCGGTTGAGGTATTCTCTCTTTTTTAATCTTTAATCCCTGTGGTGCAGACAGTTTGCACACATCTGTTAGCCGCTACGAGTGGTTTCTTCGGTAGCCACTCGTATGGTCACAGAACTGTTGGGATAATCAGGTTTCCCTCTGTTAATTTTATATATCTATTCTTGATTTGATATTAGTGTCGTGACTTGAGAACGCCTGTTCAGATCAGCTTCAAACTGTCAACACCGGCATATCCTATTAAGAGGAGATAGATTTTTATTGGCTCCAGTAGGGGCAAGTTTCTTAAGTTTACTTTTAAAATGCTGTATTTTTTGTGCTAAATAACTTTATTCTTAAGTGACACACCTTGAGTGTTTTCTGCACGACTTCCATCTCTTACAACTGATAAGTCTTGTGAAAATAATGACACCATTTAAGTTTAGCCTGTGTATGTATAAATTTAAAAGTTTTCTTAGCTTTTCAGCCTTTTCAGACTGTTTCTCTCCTCATTGTATTTTAATGTAATCATAAATCTACACGAAAATTTTCACTTATTAGCATCTAATATGTCGATCCAGTTTACATGTCTAATATATAATTTTTTTTATGAAAGTTTACAGCTGTGTAGCTTGATATATCAATGTGTGTTACCCGCAAAAAAAATTAATGTTATAGTCACTATTATCTAATTCTTCACAACCCTGACATGAATAAATGAGGCCCCTGTCTGTGGCAGAAGCAAAGCTACAGACATTTTCACCTCGCATTGAGGATCATTACTATGTGATAAAAAGTTAATAGCGTTCGTGCTAATTAATCTTCTAACTTTTAAAGGGGAGAGAGAGAGAGAGCCAGAGAGTCAGAGAGAGATTCAGAGAGAGAGAGAGAGACAGACAGAGAAGGGTGATTAATACAATAGGATTTCATATCGAGACCATCTGCTGAGAATGACTACTGTCACTCTAGCTACTTCTACTTCTGTCCAGAAATTCTATAAGCTATTTGATGACAGGATGGTGTACCATAGAATAATGGTAGAATAATGAAAGAAATGATTTAAGGATTTGCAGAACAATTTCCATGTATATTCAACAGGAAAATGGCATTAGACTTTACGTTCTTTCGCTAGAACAACTACGACTCCACCACACTATTTCTCCCGATACTACTACTAGGTCTCATATATTATTATTACTGTCATCAAATAAAGTGCTAAACCGACAAGGGTCATGCAGCGCTGCAGGGTAGAAAATAGTGCCCGGGCTATAAACAGCTGGGTGGATTAAAGGTAAGGGGTGAAAAGAGGGCTGGAAGGGACGCTAGGGGCTATGTGTCAACGTTCGTGTAGTAGAGCAGTTGCTGACAAAAAAGTCAAAAAGTGATTGTAAGTCAAAGGCGGACCGTCTGCAAGAAGAGAAGATAAAGTAAGAGATGTAGGGCAGTGGCCTCGGTGGAGGTAAATCCTGTGATCTCTCTCGTAAACCAGACCGTCAGAAGATTTAAAACCATCTGTATAAACAGCGACAGCATGAGCATGTGACCGGAAGTGATCAAGAAAAAGAAAGTGAGAAGTATTCGTAGGTAGGAGAGCTTTGGCGCATGACAGTAGGGGAGAATAAACATGAACCATCAGAACCTCCCAAAGGGCAAGGGAAAAGGCAGACCCTACATGAACATATAAGGGAGGAAACTGGAGGGAAGACCGGAGTAAGTGAAGATGAAGACAAAACGGTCGGAGTAAGCAGGGGCGCTGAACAAATAATGGGCTTCTACTAACATCTGAGACCTAACCTATACGTAGAAGGAACATGAGGGTCATGAGAGCGGACAAAGTAACTAAGGCAATGAGCATCACGACGATTGGCTAAGGATGGAACATTCGCCTCAGCATAGACGCTATCAACAGGGGATGAACGAAAGGCACCAAGGCATAAACGTAGACCCTGATGATGAAGAGGATCTAACTTAGAAAGAGCTGTAGGAGAAGCCGCAGAATAAACTTGGTCGCCATAATCCAGCTTGGATAAGACTAGGCTGGAATGCAACCGGAGAAGAGTTCGGTGATTTGCTCCCCATGAACGATGTGCAAGAATTTTAAGGAGATTCAGCCGACCATGGCAAGCTGCCTTCAAAGGTTTCTATATTAAACGGCGATTGAATAGGACAGGAAACTTCACCATAACACATTCTGGGATACGTGAGCCGTGTAAATACAATGGAATATCTGGGACAAGAGGATGTTTAGTGAAGGTAATGAAATGGGTTTTCGCACTAGAAAATTTAAATCCATGAAAAGTGGCCCAGTGGGAAACACGGTCAATCGCATCCTGAAGGAAGGCTGCTACCAGCCGACAGTCAGTGTCTGCGTAAGCTATAGCGAAGTCATCCACATAAAGTGACGACCAAATATGAGACGGAAAAACGGAAGGGTAATGCTAAGGACACAACCTTGAGGAAAGCGAGGTGCCAGCACTGACACGAAAATGTCTTTCAACAAGGAAGATCGGTAGATTACCGCGGAGTCCTAAGGAATGGGCCTGGGCTAAGATGTTATACCTCCATGTGGTGTCATATGCCTTCTCGAGATCAAAAAAGACTACTAGGACGGAATGTTTATTAGCTAAGGCATTTCACACACACGTATCTAAGTGGAGCAAGGGGTCCAAAGTAGAGCTGCCCTTGCGAGTGCCATATTGGTGAGGGGAAAGACTATTGTGAGTCTCCAAATACCATATCAGACGTCTGTTCACCAATAATTCCATCATCTTGCAGACTACACTGGTCAGAGCAATGGGACGATAGTGAGAGGTATCATACCCCGAGGTGCCTGGTTTCCGAAACGGTAGTACAATGGCAGATTTCCATTATTGATGGAGAACCCCTCGCGTCCAAACATGATTGAAAAGACGCTAAAGGATTGTAAGGGCTGTAGAATGTAGATGCTGTAGCATACGGACATGAATATCATCAGGCCCAGCTGCCGATGACCGGCAAACGGAAAGCATGGACTCTAGCTCTAATAAAGTAAATGGTATGTTATATGACTCCATCCCATTAGAAGAGAAATCCAAGGGCGATCGCTCCCTGGCAGACTTAGGAGCGAGAAACGAGGAACAGAGGTGAAGCCCTTGGGAGACACGGACTGAATAGTTCCCACGGCAACTTCAAGAGGTTCTGCAACATTAGCACCAGAAACCCAGAAAAAGGGAGATGTGCCTGGAGAGTGTTTCAACAGACAAAGAAGATGCCGATACCAGACTTCAGAGACAGGTAAAGTAGAGCAAGTAGAAATCAGGAAGACTATGGAGGGAATCAAAGAGGTCTGAGAGTGGACGGGAGAATGAACCTGAAGAGATATGCCGGTGGGAACAGAAGAATCCTGCGGTGGAACAGGAGAGGAAAGAGGCTGGAAGAGGCCTGTGGAAGTCTGGGGGGCAACAGCAGAAGAGGGGACCACACGAGAGGTGAACCTGCACCTTCATATGAGAATTAGAAACGGGGTGTGAACTAGGCACCGAGGCCGAAAAGGAGAACTGTTTTGGGGATTGTAAGCACCAGAAGAATGCAAAGAGACTTGAGCTAATGAGACAGCTTCAACTTCGCAGGTGATAGGGGCAAAGAAGATGCAGGCGTGAGAGACCTCGCAGACTGAGAAACTAGCGGGCGAGATGAAGAAGTAGAGGTAGGAAGAGGTAAGGAGATGGGGGTTTCAGAGGGTAAAACTACAAAAGAATTAAAGACAAGGGTGACCCCGGAAGACATAGCACCAGAGGAGCTGGTAGGCGGGGATACCACCAAGGATGGAGGTCTCCTAGCTACTCGAGAATAAGGAACACAAGGAAGATTTCCTTAAAGGCAAAGCCGAGAGAAAGCAATAGCATAAGTAAGAATTTCACATTCATTAAGATACATTTGACACCGGCTGAAAAAAGATGGATGAGTTTATTTGCAATTAAGGTGGAAGACTGCAAGATATATCGGCATGATCCGCTGCACTGCAGAACGGGCACTCTGCTGCAAACCTGCAGTATTTAGCTGGATGTCCGAAACACCAACAATTTCGACACTGTTGGGATGTAGGGGCCACTTTATGGATCTTTAGGACGGGAGTTCACAACAGTCAAAGGTTAAGAGGGCGATGTTACTTGAAACGTGCCCTAGCCCGCGAGCGGGTAGGACATATGTATCTGCTTTGAGAACTGGAAGGTCCTGAAAGGCTAATAGCTATATCATCACCGCTAGACAGAAAATAACACTTTACAATGGTATGCGGTAAGACCACCTTACCACTGCAAGAATTGAGAGTAGTGTGCATGTGAGCTGTGATAGGAATGTTATCAATGGAAGATGGGAAAGGTCATGTGCTTGGTCCGCATTCTGAACTGTAACAATGCACACACCACTCCAAAGAGAGTGAAAGAATATATTTTGGCCAACGTGTCGTAAAAGAGCTTTACTAATTCTGTGGTCTGAAAGATAATCAGTTGGAGATGTCGGTTGTAAGGAAAAGAATTTGGTCCACTGTGTACTTGTAAACATGGTGCATAAAGGAAGTGGGTGTTGTGTAGGTCGTTTCTGGGTGGAATGAGCAGAAATCGAAGAACCGTCGTCAGCAAATGGTCTGGAATGCTTAGGCCTAAGACTGATGGCGGCTCGATCTGAAGCAGGTGGGTGATCTGAAAACCGTTGCACTGTATTTCGGGAAGACGTGCAAAAGGTAGAGACACAGAGACACAAGAAGAAATGAATGGAGCCTTGGCACCTGGGCCAGGTGATGATGTGTCACTAGCAGGAGGTACAGGGGTATGGGAAAAGTTTGGAGAATTGTCCAATGATGAAGCCAGGTCAGAACATGATGCAGTAACAAAAAGGGGCCTGGGAGGAGGAGGGGAAGCCACGGCACGAAGACTCCATGATGATGGTACTTCTTTCTTATTATTATTTTAAAGAAAAAAAGAAAGAAGGGAAGAAAAAAAGAAGAGGGACTGTGGAGGGACAGTTACTAGATGTCATGAATGGGTGGTAAGTTCTCCCTCTCATCCAAGAGGACCTCGAGACGGCCAGCACTGTAGATGCAATGTGGAATCCGTGCCATACCCTACCCATCACGGCAGTCAACTAGCGGTCTGGGATAGCAACATCACATCTACCGAGCCACGTCAGCAGACAAAAGAGAGGGCGGTCGGATACCTACCACACAGCATATCACCTTCGGCTGCCACCTCCCTCCCAGATCCAACAGGCAGCCTCTGGAGATATACCCATCACATGCAGGACACCTCTTGCCCCACCTCCTGGAAATCTGGGAAGGGAGCAGGGCGCCTCCAGATGTTTCAGATTCCTCGGCAATCTACACCACTCCCAAGGAACTCCCCGGAGTAGGGTGAACCCCGGCACACTTCCCACTACCTAGAAACCTTTAATGCCAGTGGGGACGACCCTAGAGGCTGCAAACGGGATGGGGAAAAGGTAGGGAGGGGAGGGGGAGGAATGGGAAAGGAGAGATGAGGAGGATGGGATAGGGAAGGGGGAATTAGAGGGTAATTAGGTTTGGTCTGAGGAAGGAGACCAAAAGGTCTAATTCTTTAGACCAAGAGCCTCTTCACTTATTTAGTTAATTGTTGACAGATCGTCCTGCATAATATTTAGCTGAGAGAGAATTCTGTTAGTGTTTTTCCTAGCCTGTGCTGAAAAGTGGTCACCTGAATGTTTTTCTTCCCTAAATTTCGTATATAATTTGAGAATGCCTCACCCGATCGACTTCAATTTTTCATTGCTGATTCACTTTTCAAGGGAAGATGCAGGTGCTCTACGATCATTATTACTTAGTTCTTCTCCAGATTTCTTTAGTGCCAAATCATGAGAAAGTCAACTCTGATAGGCTTCAAACTTGTAACACTGGTAAAGATTACTTAGGAGAGGGATGTTCGAATCCCTCTCCGGTCTCCCGGAGAATCGGTTTGTGATATCTTATGGATGACGACTGTTTCTCTAGAGGATGCCTGTCGAATTCCGGTAGGTGGAAGCTGAAGGACGTATGCCTTGTGGCGGGTTTTTCACCGCCCTCTGTTTTATCCATGATAGCCACCTCACATCCACCGAGATGGCTCGGTGGATGTTAGGGTGCTACCCTAGATTGCCGGTTTACTGGCAAGAAAGGTAGGGTATGGCATGGGTTCCATGCTGCATCTGCACTACTGGCCGCACTGAGGTCATCGAGTTCAGGGAATATTTGCGGCCCTTTCGTTCTTCCTAGGAGCTACCCCTCCATCTTCCCCCTTCCCCTTTATTTAGCTTACTTTTTTTTTTTTTTTTTTTTTACATTTTCCTGTTTTGGGTAAAACAAAAGAGAAGTGACCTAACCATGGAGGCCTAAGTCTATGATACTTCTCCCGGACCCCTTTCTGCTGAGGGGTCCTCTTCCGATCCTGCCTCGTTATTGGACCATTCTTCGGACTTTCTAACACCCCCGGTGCCTTCTGCAGGTAATATTTCGTTGCCCGCCCTTGGTATCGGGGTTCTGCCTAACTCCTTTGATAAATCCGACCTCTGCATGCCTTTAACAATGCTTCTGGTTTCTCCCTCTATGGTGCTACGATTTTCATATCACTCGTACGTCTCAGAACGGACCACTTCCAGTCCCACACTTAAACCACCATGACCATTAAAGGTGAAGTGCTTCGATTACCTCTCGCTCTTCCCAGAAAAGACTAGAAAGGCGCCATGTTGGTCAAAATATTTCATTTCATTCTCTTAAAAAGTGGTGCACGATTGTCAGGGTGCAAAATGCTGGCCAGGTTCACAATCTTTCTCTTCTTACCTTCATAGACGATATTCCTGTCACGATTCGCAAACATATTTCTTTCAATTTGTGCAGTGATAAAGTAGTTCTGCCTCATACCATTGTTCAGTGTGATTTCCGGACATATGATACTGACATTTTGGAGCAACTTAAGCTCCAGGACCTCCCAATTCTCAGAGTGGACATTTATGTACTACCAGCCAGCGGGCAGAGACGCCTCCTCCTGTAATGTAGCTCGCTTAACTTTTGACTGCCGAGAACTTCCGTCCTCAGTTAATATTACGAGACACCAAGTCCGAGAGTGGATCCCTACACCACAACAGTGTAGAAATTGCTGGCACTTCGGCTACACAGTGAATAATTGCAAGTCCATGCAGAATGCCTAGTTTGTGGTGTTGCCAACCATTATAATACATCCTGCAACCTACCTCCCTTTTGCCTTAACTGTTGCCAAGTTTACTTATTGCCTTTTGCCTTAACTGTTGCCAAGTTTACTTATAAGCACGAGAAATCCGTTGTTTCAAAGAGAAAGAAGGTTTCACTTACGTCATGGCAGTCTCTAACTTCCACCTCCAAGGGGGACTTTCACAACTTTTTTTTTTTTGTAGAGTTACTAAGCGGCCTCCAACCTCGGCGGTACCTACTTCCACAATGTCTGTGGTCACAACTTCCACAGTCACCTCTGTTTCTAACTCTTTTACAGCCCTGGAATCCGAGGTCACTACCCCATTGTCTCAAACTGTCCATGAGCTTTCATCTCGCTCGCATGTATATATATCTACAAGACCTCCCACAGCTACACCCTCCATACCCTTCTCTTCCCTTCCCTTCCCTTCCCTTCCCTTCCCTTTCCTTCCTTTCCCTTCCCTTCCCTTCCCTTCCCTTCCCTTCCCTTCCCTTCCCTTCCCTTGCCTTCTCTTCACTTCCCTTCCCTTTTCTTCCCTTCCCTTCCCTTCTCTTTGTTTTCCATTACCTCCTCATGTAAACTTTACTAACTCTCCTAGTCCGGGTACACCTACTGTTTCATGTTATCAGTATACTTCTCTTCGTAAATCATGACTTATTTACAGTGGAATACTGAAGGCCTCAGAGGTAATCTAGGTGAACGTCAAGTGCTGTTCTCCCCGTTTTTCCCTTTCCGTGTCTGTTTACAAAAAAATGTGCTCTGATGTTATCCATCCCGTCTCAGGCTATATTTTATTGCATTCATCAGATTCTTTTCCAGATAGAACTTTTAATGAAAGTACACTTCTTGTGAGGACGGGTATACCGTACCTACAGATCTTTGTTCATACTTCGCTGCATTACACTACAGCATCTACTTGAGCAAGTGGTATACAGTCTGCTCTTTATATCTTTCTCATTCACGAGCATTATTTATCCCACATGCTGCATTTCTGGTATCTTCCTTACCACCAGCTCTTTTCCTATTAGGTGATTTTTAATGCTCATCATTACCTGTTGGAGGGTCTCACTGCCACTCTCGTGGCGATCAGTTAGAGGCACTTCTCACTCCTCTTTCCCTGTACGTTTTGAACACTGGTACTCCCACCTTGTTCACCCCCCGCTCAGTCTCTCTCTTGCACTGATTTTTCAGTTTGCTCATCAACTGTACTTGACTTTTCTTGGTCTGTGCTCCCAGATTTACATGACAGCGATCATTTTCGTATCGTCCTTACTTCCCATTCATATTCTCGCCCTCCTCGAAGCCCACGTTGGCAATTTGAACGGGCAAATTAGAACTCGTACTCGCGTCAAACTGTTTTCAGTGAGGAACCTTCTTTGTCCTCCACTGATGAGCTACTACAACTATTTTTGACCCCACTTTCAACTGTGGCTTCACATTCAATTCATTAAACCTCCAGTACGCACTCTTAGCAACGCTTGGTGATCTCCTGTTTGTACTCGTCAAGTACGAATGAAACGTGCTCCTTGGGGCTGATATCGTTACAATAGAACCCAGAGCGACCCCTTGACTTAAGCGAGCGGTATCTCGTCGTGTCATCCGTAAAGTTAAACTCACTTGTTGGCGGGATTATGTTGCTATCGTTACATCGGCTTCCTCTATGAATGAAGTTTGGAAAAAAATATGGAAATTCAGTGGCAAGTACTC
The DNA here is from genome assembly GCF_038502225.1 of Cherax quadricarinatus. NCBI lineage: Eukaryota > Metazoa > Arthropoda > Malacostraca > Decapoda > Parastacidae > Cherax > Cherax quadricarinatus. The sequence continues at coordinate 10,807,326 of NC_091311.1, read as the reverse complement.
TCCAGAACCAGCTTCCGTTCTTAGGATTGCAAGACCTTATGAAGTTACCACAGAAATTGGAAATTATCTTGTCTGTATCTCTCAGGGGCTCCATCTTTGCCCCTCGTTTCTTTCCTTTAAATCTGCCAGAGACGAGTCTTATAATGTGCCTTTTGCACTTCTAGAACAGGAGTCAATACTTTTTGCTTGCCGAGAGAGAGAGAGAGAGAGAGAGAGAGAGAGAGAGAGAGAGAGAGAGAGAGAGAGAGAGAGAGAGAGAGAGAGAGAGAGAGAGAGAGAGAGAGAGAGAGAGAGAGAGAGAGAGAGAGAGAGAGAGAGAGAGAGAGAGAGAGAGAGAGAGAGAGAGAGAGAGAGAGAGATAGAGATTTGGAATGCTTAACAATTCAGAAACAGGCGAAATTATTTACAAGCCCATACTTATCTAGGCTCTGGCTTCGTGGTAAAGTACTGTGGACTCTGACATAAAGTTTGCAGGTTCGAGTCTGGCTGTGGACGTAGAAACAATGTTTGAAAATAATTTCGCCTTTTGTGAATTGTTAAGCATTTCAAATTTCTTTCTTTGTCCACTGCTTGTGGCAGGATTTGGTGAAATAACTTTGAAAATAAGCCTGTTGCCTCGGGGTATGGGGAAACATCGTCTAACTTCGGCTAGGCGCCCATACTTGTCTGGAGTCTGGTTTCGTGGTTAGGTATTGTGGACTCTGATACAGAGTTTGCAGGTTCGAGTCCTGCTGTGGACGTAGAGACGAATGTTTGTATAATATATATATATATATATATATATATATATATATATATATATATATAGTATATGTATATATATATATATATATATATATATATATATATATATATAGATATATATATATATATATATATATAGATATATATATATATATATATACATATATGTCGTGCCGAATAGGCAGAACTTGCGATCTTGGCTTAAATAGCAACGCTCATCTTGCCATATAGGACAAGTGAAAATTTGTGTATGCAATAATTTTGCCAAAATCATTCTGAACCTAACGAAAAAAATATATTTCAATGTGTTTGTTTAGTAGTAAATTATTGTAAACAAATCTAAAATATATTTAGTTGGGTTAGGCTAAAATAAATTGCGCTTGTTATAATAAGGTTAGGTAAGTTTTCTAAGATTCTTTTGGTGCAAAATTAAAAATTTTTACATTAACATTAACGAAAAAAATATATCTTTAAGCGTATAAGATAAAATTTCAGAAAGGACTTAATTTTAAATGAGTTCTTGCTAATTGATCAGTTTTACATATTCGGCACGACATAATATATATATATATATATATATATATATATATATATATATATATATATATATCTATATATATATATATATATATATATATATATATATATATATATATATATATATATATATATATATTAACCTTTTCTGCTATATTAATTACTAAATGTAAAAAAAAATATTTTTTTTTCGTGTCACCCTGCCTCGGGTGGAGACTGGGTGAGGTGTGTCCGTCTCTAACATATTACGCGTCTTTCTCTTTCCTCTTCTTCCTATTCTATAAAGATATGTTTAACCTCATAAAAGCGCTCAGGTTTTTTGTATCTATTTTCTGTGTGGTATTTATATTCTAGGTATCAGCAATTCAATGCCTAAAGCATGCAGACATGGCAAGGAGGTTCAGTTGTGCTTCATACCGAGCTTTAAAATGGCAAAGAAATGTGACCTAAGTGACTTAGAATGCGGAATGATTGTTAGTGTCAGACGGGGTTGTTAGAGTATCTCAAAAACTGCAGATTTCCTGTGATTCTCACATACAGCAGTCTCTAGGGATAAGGATTACAAGGAAGAGCGTGAAAAACACACAACATTCAGTAGGCGTCAGTTCTGTGGGCGAGAACTTCGTGGTAATGGAAATCACATAAATGAGTTTGCTTCCATCCTGTATTCCCTACAAGAATATATATCAGGAGAAAACTTACCCCACCATCTCTGACTCCCACTGAATTACCCTCCTTCTTTGTCGTTCCCAATAGTTGCCACACCCCATCTCTCTCGCTACTCTCCCTTTCCACTTCACTTCCCCTCTGTTTATCCCCCTCATCCTCCCCTCTGCTTATCCCCCTCACTTCATTCTCTAACACCCTGGTGGCCTGGTTTACGAGGACATAACACGCAAGGTGACTTAATGCACAAATGCCTAAGCACGTTTATTCCCAGCCAGAATATCGTCAACAATTTCACTCACCCAGCTACAGTTGTGTTGTGACGTGTGAGGCGAGTGTTCGGTATGAGGGTGTATGTGTAGACGTGTGTATGACTGTGTAGAGGGTGTATGACTATGTAAACATGAGTATGATCAAGCACCAGTGGTGTATGGTTGGACACAGCTGTGCGATTGTAAGCAAACATGAATGATTGTGCACAAGAGTGTATGAATGTATAAACTGGTGTATGGATGGACACACGGTTTTTTAATTATGCACATAGGTGTATGATTGTACGAGTGTGCAAACCTGTGTATGAGTAAACATACGACCGAATGATTTTGAACGCAGTTATACAAATGTACACTAATGTATGATTGTTAACGGGTGTATGATTGTGTACATGGATATATGACTGTGCGCACCGATATGTTTTAACATAATAGTGTATACTTATTTACACGGGTGTGTGAATGTGCACACGGCGTATGGGGTGAATACCCTAGTGTATGAATGTGCACACAGGTGTATGATTGTGCACACGGGCGTATAATTGTATATATTGTGGGGGAGGCAAACCAAGGTCTTCTTCCTGTCGGATAAACTACATATGTCTCCCTTTTAAATGAGTTCCTTAAACAAATCGGCTGTGGACTCGTTTTTTAGATGTATGAAAAATATTCGTAAGACAATTGTCAGTTTTATCTGTATTTAGAATGTTGTTAGGTAAGACACATATGCAACAGTTAGGTATCTTTATTTCGAAACGTTTCGCCTACACAGTAGGCTTCTTCAGTCGAGTACTGAAAAGTTGATAGAAGAGACGTGAAGACGATGTAATCAGTCCATCACCTTTGAAGTTTTGAGGTGGTCAGTCCCTCAGTCTGGAGAAGAGTATTGTTCCATAGTCTGAAACAATATGGAGTTGAAGTAACAGGATGGTGCGATGTAGGCCACAGGCAGAGGAAAGAATGTAGTCGTTGGGAGGTCACGTCCCTCTCAGATCCAGCCATTCTCACTAGTAGAAGTTGTCCAAGTCGTTTTCTGTTCTGTACCAAGATACCCTTGTGTTGCAGTGTCTGACAGAGTGAATATTAAAATGGTATAAAGTACCGACAGGTTGATAGGTAAGACACATATGCAACACATGTGTCTTACCTAACAACCTGTCTGTATTTTATACAATTTTGTATTTAGAATGTTAGAATGTTAAATCTTTTACAGCATATCGAAGTATTACCGAATTTGTTATAATTGTCTTGTCACTAATATGAAGTTCGTAAGGTTATTACTACAATATAAGTGCTTATGGAATATTCAATTTTTCTGGCACGGGGCGCTAGGCAGTGGCGATTGGTATACCTAGAGCACTTATCTCCTCCTGCCTCCGTCAGCCCTCATTCGAGCAACGAAGCTTCCTCTGAACGTATTTGCTTGGAATTCCTCCTTTTGTTCTGCAATATTGCAAGCTCCTGATGATGTTTCGTTATATTAATGAGAGAGGGATATGTACTAGTGTACGGATAAGAAGGATTCTTACTCGTATGATTCCTATGTATCTGAGTATTCTTGCTTTGTGTGTGTGATTCTGTTCCCCAAGACCATTGATGATGAGTGGTGACGCAGTCATACCTCTTGATATGACGTCTCTTTCCAACAAACATAGCTATGGCTCTGTTATGACGTTTACTAGTATCCTCATATTTTGCCCTGCTCTGAGTACAGTAGTTGATCAGTTACAATGGAGTTGTAATGTAATTGCTGTGAGAGTTGCTGAAGAGGGAGAGAGAGGAGAGAACTATGAATGGGTTCCTGCTCCTGCTGAGGAGCAAGACTCCATTTTGGTAGTTTGTACATGTAGTTGTTTAACAATGTTTGTGTCACTCCTTTTGATGACCTTAAGTGCTCTGGGAAGACTGTAATTTTGAAATGTGTGTTGGAAGAGTGTTTCTCACTCTTTATATGTCAGTAGGGAATTGTACGACATCCCGTTTATCTTCTAAGTACTTGCTTAGCTAGTTCCTCAGTAGAGCTTCAGACCTGACTGAGTGGTCCCATGGCAGTACAGGAATGAATGAAGGCATGGTTCTATATATAACACAAGCACCTCCACAGGACATATTTACTGCTAAGTATTCCCTTGGGGGTGTAATTTATATGGCTGGGCAACCAGCCTGCTGCCAGCAAACAGTTTTGTTTACGGTCTGAAAATACCTGTACATCTATTGCATTAACTTGTTATAAAAATCGCAGAAATTATTTGCGATAAAATGGATGCCTGTATTAGTAAGATTACAAGACAGCTTATTTGTAGAATATTACTTGAAAGGCTAATTTAGTATCTACAAAAGAGGAAGAAAAGATACTATGTTGAGAGGCTTTACGACTGACATCAGATATGATCGGAGAATGGAGTAAATATTTCCTTATGGGTAAATATCCTTGTGGGTAAATATCACTAGTGGGCTGCCACAAGGATCCGTACTTGCTATTCCTTGCTATTAGAGCCAATTCTAATGCAATGAACACTTTAAAAAAATAATAAAAAATACGCATTCTGATATATTTTTCGTGATTTTAAGACGGCCACGGCGACTGTAGGAGTTATAACCGATCTCCAAAATTTACACAAATATTTCTGATGTGAGTGTGCCACTTTTTCATACTATTACAAAAAGAAAATCGAAAAAAAAACGTAAAAATACTCACCATGAATTGCACAAGTAATTAACAGTCGCATACATAATATTTCGGTTTCGTCTACACCTCTGGCATTAAGAGAGGCATACATTTCCTTTCCCTTTCCATCCACTGGCGAAGGTTTGTTACACAGGTATTGCGGCATATATCTGAGGACCAGCTCTTGGTCTGATCTCCAATCCTACGGCCAAAATAAATGCATTAATGGCATTTATAGCACTGATATGCAATACAAAAGTCAGTTCCAGACAAACATAACAAAGGTTAGCTGTACTGTTCACGCAATTAGTGGGCAACTTTTCTTTGATTTGGCTGGAAAACGTCAGTGTCAAAAGCAAACACTACAATGCGTTTGAAAGATGTGCACTGTATGACGTCTTGGATTACAATGATGCAGTCCATTTAGGAGGATAATGTAATACCTTAGTTCATAGTGAATAATCCATTTTCTGTCAAAAAAAAGTGCCCAAATGAAAGTAAGTTGCGTAATTGGTAGCCCATTCAATACAAATCTGCCCCTACTTCCCTATTAAAAAAACCATGCAATTTTAAGCATCATTTGCGCATTCAGTAGCCACAAATTAGTAAAGGATGAGTTTTAACGCGAAAACATTAAAGCTATAGATTATTATTATTATTATTATTATTATTATTATTATTATTATTATTATTATTATTATTATTATTATTATTATTATTATTATTATTATTATTATTATGCACTAAACCTGAAAGGCTTATATAGAGATGTTGGGAGGGATGTGGAAAAGTAGGAATATTCGAAGGGTAGGAGTTCTTGAGTGGCATGGGTATGAGCGAGGGTAGAGGTTAGTGGGGGGAGAGTGCAGGAGTAACCTATGAATCTAAGTGAGTGCAGCCGGTTAGTTTCTATTAAAAAGTCAAAAAGCGAGAGAGAGAGAGAGAGAGAGAGAGAGAGAGAGAGAGAGAGTCTGCATCAAAGGTGAGCTTTTAGGAAACAGTGAGGATACTGAGTCCCACGTCCAAGGAGGTACCAACAAGCACTCGGCTTGCTGAGTGTACGTGGTTCGCTCCCCGGTACGAGTGAAAACATTAGGTGTGTTTCCTTAACACACCTGCTGTCAATGCACCTCTAACAGTCAGTAGGTACCTGGGCGTTAGCTAACTGGCGTGGGTCGCATCCTGGAAACAAAATTAACCTAAGTTGCCCGAAGTGCTCTGTATAACCATGAGCAAGTAAATAATACAACTTATACAGACCATAATGTCAGCTATGGTCTGTATAAGTTGTATTTGTACTTGTAGAAATAATAAAAGGCACGTTGGCAAATTCCTTCACACTTATTATTAAATTCGTGAGGGAATGTTGGATTCAGAAATTTCGTTAAATTCGTGTGTCATTCCGTGCTGGATAGTAAGGAGCTACTTTCGTCATGAAGCACAGGTTTGGAAGGCTGCAATAAATGTTAAGAGGAGAGTCATAGTTGGTTTAAATGTTTTACATCTGACTAAAGAAAGGATTTTGAGAAAAAATCAGCAATGTTACTTTCTGGGTGCTGAGTAGATGTTAATAAATAAGTCAATGTTGTTTATGATAAATAGAACAATCTATTAGACTTATTTTCTGTCAAATGCGAACTTTTCAGTTCTCATAGTGAGTTGCTGGACACATAAGAACAGTGAAAGCGAAGACAGCAAAGAACTCAGTTACTGTTTGACTGAGGTTCGTTTACTGGCTACTGACTCTGGTCAATGATTCTGCCACTGATCTCAGTAGCGCTGAAAATGTAATCAACCCCCTCCCCCCTGGGGAAAATTGGAAGTTCCTTAACTGCTTACCAAGTAAATAAGTAAGTTAGATTATTGTTATTAACATCAATATGTCCAGAACGATTTCTTTGTGTCTTCTGAAAGGGAGACACAGCGATCGATGAATATAAATACAGAGGTACGTAGAAGTCACATTGTAATTCATTTGGGAATGCGAGTATATTAGAAAATGAAAGAGGACATGGTAGCATTGCGGATTACGGTCTCCAGATATACATATATCTGCTGTTAAAAGAGTGGTTGCCTCTGCTGCACGTTCATTAAGCACTATCTGAAAAAAAAATTATTTTGAGTCATCAGTGTATACTTCAGTAGCAATTAACTGTGACTTGACGTTTCTAAGGAAGAGCCAATTCCTAACAGAAATGCGATATTTCCGGCATATGGGCAAATAATAATGTTTTATTAATAGGGAATAGTAAAATATAAAGGAAATGTACAGGAGAGGGAAAGTGAGGTATCACTTGGGGTCTGAATGCGGAGATTTCAAGAACGAACTTCTTGTGCCTCGAATAGATAAAAGTTTTACTTATCTGTGATGTACCTGTTACTGACATCTCGGGCAATACCATCCTCCTAGCCCGGCCTGAGGCCAAGCTTCCACGTTGATCAGAGAACAAAATAACGAAGTAAATGGGTGTATCTGAGAACCTGCGAAGGAGGGGCATTTAACCCGGAATAAAGCTTTAGTCTGGAATAGACCTAAAATCCCAATACTCAAAATTAGCCCCTCCCCAGCTGATAAACAGTGTCAAGTTCGGAAAAAAGTTAATGTGGAAGATGAAGAATATACTTAGTTTCCATAGTCTAGTAGATACAAGATCAGAGCAAAATGTTGGTTGATTTCAGACTACTAAGACATTAAATATTTAGGTAGGCTATATGGGGCTCAAGACATTCAATAATCAAAGAGAAAGTCAAGAAATTATATTGTTCCGCAGTCTGGAATAGAGAAAATTATGAGTAGACTACAGACTTTTTAACATTTGAACACCAGGTGAAAGGTGCCGAAGGAAACAACATAGACTTGAGAGGTGACACGACTAAAGGTAAAGTCAATGAAACGTTAAGGAGACGCCATTATTATCTGATTGTCTGCCACAGCACGAGCAATAATACAATCATCTACAAAAAGTGAGGACCCTGCACCATGGGAAGAACTGACAATCATCCGATTTAGATCTTTGTTTAAAGATGACCCGTTCAACGGTGCTGGGGCCATATAGTGGAGGGGAAGTATACCTGGAGGGTTCCGGGGGTCAACGCCCCCGCGGCCTGGTTTATGACCAGTCCTCGCAGTAGATCAGGGCCTCATCAACCAGGTTGTTACTGCCGGCGGCACGCAAACCAACGTACGAACCACAGCCTGGCTGGTCAAGTACTGACCTTAGGTGCCAGTCCAGCTTCCCTTTATGTATGCTGGAGGCAGTTGTACAGTCTTGGGCCTCTGACACGAATATGATTTCAAGAAAGGATGTTACTGGCCCTGTGGAGACTACAGAAGTAGTTGGTTTACCCTTGCTGGGCTAAATGGTTAGATACTCATCACAAGTAGAATGAAATTTAAGGAGGGGGAGGCCAGGAGCTAGAGCCAGGCCCGTGTAAGAACCTCCTCAGCTATTACACTTAGCCATCTTCTGCACCCTACGATTATTTTAGTATCACCGCATATTCACTGTTCTTAAAATGCACAAATTTCATTCTTTTCTCACTTTTCCTCTAACTCTGTAAGCTTGTTCTCTTCTCTCCTTTGTTTTCCTTACGACTTTCTCTTTCCTCTGTGTCTCGTTCGTCCCTCTCCTTATCGCCTCGTTATCCTCTCTTCTCTTTAGGCTGTGTTAACCTTCCTCTCTCCTCATCGCCACAGGCTGGCTGAGCCTCATATTTCAAGGTGGCACTCCCGGGTGCCGTCATGAGCGGCACCATAACCTTAACTCGTGGCCCTCCCTCACTCACTCGCTTATCACTTAACCATTTCGCTTTTCATCCTACACTTTCCCATGCTACACCTTTATCCGTCCTGCCGCTTCTTAATCCGTCCTGCCGCTTCTTTATCCGTCCTTGCTTTCTCTACTCGCATCACTTAGTAATGTTATTCGCAGGTTATATTTTTTTTCTCTCTCTGTTTTATCCTTTTGCATCAGCAAACAGTTCTCTTCATCTCTCTCCATTAATGTTCAATAAAAGAATTTCCACAATACGTGAGTTTCAGCTTAAGTTTTCTGTGCCACTGACTTCGTATCATCTAATGTCTGTCTCTCTCTCTCTCTCTATCTATCTCTCTATCTCTCTCTCTCTCTCTCTTGTATAATAAAAGTGTAAAGATAATAGCAATACGGCAATCATGGGGGACTTTAATATAAATAGCATAAATTGTAACGTTCTCCATGGAGAAGTAGAGGAAACTCGTTCCTCCTTAAGCCATGCGTGTCGTAAGAGGCGACTAAAATGCCGGGACCAAGGAACTAGTAACCCCTTCTTCTGTATTAATTACTAATTGTAAAATGAAGAAAGACTTTGCTTTCTTCTCTTTCTGGTCACCCTTCCTCGGTGGGAGACCGCTTTCTTCTTTTTCTGGTCACCATGCCTCGGTGGGAGACTGCCAGTGTCTAAAAAAATCAAATTTACACGTTAATTTACACGTTAAAAATAGCTAACTAACCCAGCTGGTGATACTCAGTTTACTAGAAATTTGATAATAGTTACTAAGACAATATTAAATTATCACATTATTATTATTATCATAAAAAGAAGCGCTAAACCACAAGGGTTAAATTTCCACAGAAATATACCGATTCTTTAAGCACAGAAAGACGAAATATGGAAATATCTTCGAAGATAAATGTCATAATGATGATCAAATGTCACATGAAAGTAATAGAATGACAATGCTAAGTAAATTTAAGAAAAAAACGGCGTTATTTCAGAAGGAAAATTATCCAGGAAAGTTTGAAAGAAATAACAAAAGTTTAACGAGAATAAACGACTAATGAACAATTAGTAAAACTTAATGAGTGAAACAATAGATTTTGCGAAGAAGTGAATTAAAAGGAGAAGAATAACATGAACTGAAAGAGAATTTGTTATTGTTGTTGATATTATTGTTGCTGTTGTTGCTATTATTATTACTTTTATTACTGCTAGTAGTAATTTTTATTGCATTTAACGAAAAGCGTTTAACCCGTAAGAGTCAAACAAAGACCGAGTAGTAGAGAGAAAGCAATGGAAAACAAAATCACACCCAAACAAAAGCCAAGGAATCATAATTTGAAATGAGTCAACACAGAATTGTTGTACCATGAAGTCTCTATATTGTTAACAATACGTTAATAAAATTATAATTGAAAGCAATGATATGAATTTTTCTTTTAACTACCGGCCGTCACCCGCAGGCAAGGTAATCTAAATAAAAGGAAACACAGTCACCATCACTCCCTCAGTTACTGTCTTGCCAGAACTGTGCTGGCATTACAGCTCAGAAAACACTTCTGCAGCTACCACCTCACTCTTCCTTAAGAATACTGCCACAGTACTCACCTCCAGGACTCACCTCCAGGACTCACCTCCAGGACTCACCTCCAGGACTCACCTCCAGGATTCATCTCCAGGACTCATCTCCAGGACTCACCTCCAGGACTCACCTCCAGAACTCACTTCTAGAACTCGCCTTCAGGACTCACCTCCAGGACTCATCTCCAGGATTCACCTCCAGGATTTACCTCCAGGACTCACCTCCAGGACTCACCTCCAGGACTCACTTCCAGGATTCACCTCCAGGACTCACCTCCAGGACTCACCACCAGGACTCACCTCCAGGACTCACCTCCAGAGCTCACCTCCAGGATTCACCTCCAGGACTCACCTCCAGGACTAACCTCCAAGACTCACCTTCAGAACTCAACTCCAGGATTCACCTCCAAGACTCACCTCCAGGACTCACCTCCAGGACTCACCTCCAGGACTCGCCTCCAGGACTCACCTCCAGAACTCACCTCCAGGATTCACCTCCAGGGCTCACCTACAGGACTCATCTCCATGACTCACTTCCAGGACTTACCTTCAGGACTCAACTCCAGGATTCACCTCCAAGACTCACCTCCAGGACTCACCACCAGGACTCACCTCCAGGACTCACCTCCAGGACTTACCTACAGGTCTCACCTCAAGGACTCACTTCCAGGATTCATCTCCAGGACTCACCTCCAGGACTCACCTCCAGGACTCACCTCCAGGACTCACCTGCCGGATTCACCTGCCGGATTCACCTCCAGGACTCATCTCCAGGACTCATCTCCAGGACTCACTTCCAGGACTTACCTCCAGGACTCTCCTCCAGGACTCACCTCCAGGACTCATCTCCAGGACTAACATCCAGGACCCACCTCCAGGACTCACCTCCAGGACTCACCTCCAGGACTCACCTCCAGAACTCACCTCCAGGGCTTACCTCCAGGACTCACCTCCAGGACTCACCTCCAGGACTCACCTCTAGGACTCATCTCCAGGACTCACCTCCAGGGCTCACCTCCAGGACTCACCTCCAGGACTCATCTCCAGGACTCACCTCCAGGATTCGTCTGCAGGACTCACCTCCAGGACTCACCTCCAGGACTCATCTCAAGGACTCACCTCCAAGGCTCTCCTCCAGGACTCACGTCCAGAACTCACCTCCAGTACTCACCTCCAGGACTTACCTCCATGACCCACCTCCAGGACTCACCTCCAGGATTCACCTCTAGGACTCATCTCCAGGACTCACCTCCAGGACTTACCTCCAGGACTCACCTCCAGGACTCACCACCAGGACTCACCTCCAGGACTCACCTCCAGGACTTACCTACAGGTCTCACCTCAAGGACTCACTTCCAGGATTCATCTCCAGGACTCACCTCCAGGACACACCTCAAGGACTCACTTTCAGGATTCATCCCCAGGACTCACCTCCAGGACTCACCTCTAGGACTCACCTCAAGGACTCACTTCCAGGATTCATCTCCAGGACTCACCTACAGGACTCACCTCCAGAACTCACCTCCAGGATTCATCTCCAGGACTCATCTCCAGGACTCACCTCCAGGACTCACCTCCAGGATTCACCTCCAGGACTCACCTCCAGGACTCACCTCCAGGATTCACCTCCAAGACTCACCTCCAGAACTCACCTCCAGGACTCACCTCCAGAACTCACTTCTAGGACTCACCTCCAGGACTCACCTCCAGGACTCATCTCCAGGACTCACCTTCAGGACTCACCTCCAGGACTCACTTCCAGGACTCACCTCCAGGGCTCACCTCCAGGACTCACCTCCAGGACTCACCTTCAGGACTCACCTCCAGGACTCACCCCAGAACTCATCTCCAGGATTCACCTCCAGGACTCACCTCCAGGACTCACCTCCAAGACTCACCTCCAGAACTCACCTCCAGGATTTATCTCCAGGACTCACCTCCAGGACTCACCTCCAAGACTCACCTCCAGGACTCACCTCCAGGACTCACCTCCAAGACTCAACTCCAGGACACACTTCATGGATTCCCTTCCAGGATTCATCTCCAGGACTCACCTCCTGGACTCACCTCCAGGACTCACCTCCAGGACTCACCTCCAGGACTCACCTCCAGGACTCACCTCCAGTACTCACCTCCAGGACTCACCTCCAGGACTCACCTCCAGGACTCGCCTCCAGGACTCACCTCCAGTACTCACCTCCAGGACTCACCTCCAGGACTCACCTCCAGGACTCACCTCCAGGACTCACCTCCAGGACTCACCTCCAGTACTCACCTCCAGTACTTACCTCCAGGACTCACCTCCAGGACTCACCTCCAGGACTCACCTCCAGGACTCACCTCCAGGACTCGCCTCCAGGACTCACCTCCAGGACTCACATCCAGGACTCGCCTCCAGGACTCACCTGCAGGACTCACCTCCAGGACTCACCTCCAGGACTCACCTCCAGGACTCACCTCCAGGACTCACCTTCAGGACTCACCTCCAGGACTCACCTCCAGGACTCACCTCCAGGACTCACCTCCAGGACTCACCTCCAGGACTCACCTCCATGACTCACCTCCAGGACTCACCTCCAGGACTCACCTCCAGGACTCACCTCCAGGACTCACCTCCAGGGCTCACCTCCAGGACTCACCTCCAGGGTTCACCTCCAGGACTCACCTCCAGGACTCACCTCCAGGACTCACCTCCAGGACTCACCTCCAGGACTCACTTCCAGGACTCAGTCCGGATAACTGGTTCATCTTGAATCTCTTCATATTTATTACTAAAAGTCACAGAAAAACAAATTTTTTGTCAATGTCTTTAATTTTCAGTCGTCAAAATACAACCACATGTACAGCCAGAGCGTAAAATTGATACATAATTTATTAACACAATTAACATTAACAATTAACAATTAACATAATGTCATATTTTCTTCAAAATCATGAAAAAAAATCTGTTTAGGTGTATTGCATTTTAGATATTTTTTATAATGTAATCCATTTCTTAAATTATTTATGTAACTAGAGATATTGACTGTGAAGGTTGATGTTATGTCTATATGTACAGAGGAGATGTGATAACTTCCCACTCTATACACAGTTTTTTCTCTTAATCGTACCATATTAATTTAGTTTATATAAACTGGGAAGTCAAGCCGCTGGATCTTTCTGTTTCAATTGGATCTGTAATTGCAAAGAATCTGGTTCACTCCAAATGTGGTTTAACGCTTTGGCTGTTTGTTCTTTGCATAATTTGAGTATTTGTGTTCCATCCAGCATTCGTCTTTCTTATAACTGAATTAATTCTACGTAAGAATTCACCAGAATTTCTCACAAAGGAGGTGAAACGTAGTCATTGTTGTATTGTCTTGGTGTTGCATTTTCAGTGTTAGAAAAAATTCTCAAAGATCATTATTAGGGGAAAGATTTTAATATTTCCTGAGATGTTAAGAATATTTTAAAACTGGTATTTCCTTCTCAATTAATAGTTTGAATGACTTACTCATTATTTCTTCATTTATAATGACTTTCTAAACTATTAAGTGTATATATAGTTCAGGTCCCAAATACAGTCCTAGCGGGGCCAGGAGCTGTGAATCGACCCCTGCAACAACAACTAGGTGAGTGCAACTAGATTACTCACACACACACACACACACACACACACACACACACACACACACACACACACACACACACACACACACACACACACACACACACACACACACACGTGGGTCCGTGGGGTGAAGACGTGGGTAACAAGGCTCCGAGAACCTTGGCGTTGAAAGACGCGTAATATCAGCTAGAAGTAATCAGTGGTAGTGGAACGTCAGTGAACAATACTACGAGTGATAATTAAAGTTATTAGTTAAAGAAAGTGAGAGGAAAGCTGAAATCATAATATTTCAAAGCGCAAACCGTTGGGGGTCTTAGGCGCTGTTGCCACATTGGCAGCGGTAGGCCTGATGAAGTGACGTCACGACAAGTTGTGTGCCATTATACATATGAAGTGAAGTGTATATAATGTGAAGTGTATACTACCATCAGTGAAGAGTGAAGTGAGGAAGCGGAATATATGGTTATAATCATCACGGGTGAAGGATCTCCAAAAATAGGGATTTAAGGCCTACGTACGACTACGTCATCAGCAGCTGGCAACTGTCAACCGCAAGTTTATTCGCCTAGTTGTGGTTTGCATGTTGACGGCCCTGGCTGGCCTTGTATACTGTTTGATACTGGTCACTCACTCCTGCAAGCTATTACCAGAATTAGAATAGAAATAGCATAGACATAGAGAATATAGGGTTGACGAGTGTGAGAAGGTAGGTGGGACAAGCTTTTAAGGGCAACATGGTAAGACGGTGCTAGGGGGTCCCAGGAGGGTTTAGTCAGGTCACAAGAAGTTGCGGCCAGTCATTACACCGCACAAGACTCTCACACACACACACACACACACACACACACACACACACACACACACACTCACACACACACACACGCACACACGCACACAGGCAGTGTTACTACCGGTAGTTATTAGCAGTAAGAATACTTAGGAAGCTAGGAAGTCCTCTCTCAATGTGAACAAGGAAAATGATAATAACCAGCAACAATTAACACGTAAATCCAGAAAGGGCAATAAGTGGAGAGAGTAGCATAATTGGGAAAGATAAATGAGACTAAATTTGTGCCTACACGACGGACCTCTCAACCCCCCCCCCTAACCCTCCCTCCCTCACACACAAGCACACACACACAAGGGTAGACACTCACACACACACACATACACACATACACACACACACATACATACACACATACGTAAACACACAAACACACACACACACATACACATACACATACACACACACAAACACACACACACACACACACACACACACACACACACACACACACACACACACACAAACACACACACACACACACACACATTCACACACACACACCTACACACACACCGACACACACACACACACACACACACACACACACATACACACACACACACACACACACACACACACACAGAGTGGGCACCTGTGACCAGCGGGGTCCCGCAGGGGTCAGTCCTAGGACCAGTGCTGTTTCTGGTATTTGTGAACGACATGACGGAAGGAATAGACTCTGAGGTGTCCCTGTTTGCAGATGACGTGAAGTTGATGAGAAGAATACACTCGATCGAAGACCAGGCAGAACTACAAAGGGATCTGGACAGGCTGCAGACCTGGTCCAGCAATTGGCTCCTGGAGTTCAATCCCACCAAGTGCAAAGTCATGAAGATTGGGGAAGGGCAAAGAAGGCCGCAGACGGAGTACAGTCTAGGGGGTCAGAGACTACAAACCTCACTCAAGGAAAAAGATCTTGGGGTGAGTATAACACCAGGCACATCTCCTGAAGCGCACATCAACCAAATAACTGCTGCAGCATATGGGCGCCTAGCAAACCTCAGAACAGCATTCCGACATCTTAATAAGGAATCGTTCAGGACCCTGTACACCGTATACGTTAGGCCCATATTGGAGTATGCGGCACCAGTTTGGAACCCACACCTAGCCAAGCACGTAAAGAAACTAGAGAAAGTGCAAAGGTTTGCAACAAGACTAGTCCCAGAGCTAAGAGGTATGTCCTACGAGGAGAGGTTAAGGGAAATCAACCTGACGACACTGGAGGACAGGAGAGATAGGGGGGACATGATAACGACATACAAAATACTGAGGGGAATTGACAAGGTGGACAAAGACAGGATGTTCCAGAGTTTGGACACAGCAACAAGGGGACACAGTTGGAAGCTAAAGACACAGATGAATCACAGGGATGTTAGGAAGTATTTCTTCAGCCACAGAGTAGTCAGTAAGTGGAATAGTTTGGGAAGCGATGTAGTGGAGGCAGGATCCATACATAGCTTTAAGCAGAGGTATGATAAAGCTCACGGCTCGGGGAGAGTGACCTAGTAGCGATCAGTGAAGAGGCGGGGCCAGGAGCTCGGACTCGACCCCCGCAACCTCAACTAGGTGAGTACAACTAGGTGAGTACACCCTCCGCCACTTGACACCTTAGCCTTAGCCACCTACCCCTCCCCCAAACCACCTAACCCCTCCCCAAACCGTCTAACCCCCGCCCAACAACCTCCCTCCCTCCAATAACCATCCTCCCCCTCCCCCATAACCATCCATCCCCTCTCTCCCCCAAACCATCTAACTCCCTCCCCCAAACCATCTAACTCCCTCCCCCAACTATCTCTGCCCCTCCAATAACCATCCTCCCCCTCCCCCACAACCATCCATCCCCTCTCCTAACCGTCTATTCCCCTCCCCCTAACCAGGATGAGGACAAGGGGCTCCAAGGACGAATCTGAGAGGGAGGAATGGGAGATAGAGCTCAAAAAAAGGGAGGAAGACTGGGGAAGGAGACTAGATGAGCTGGAAAGGAAGATGGAAGAGAGGTTAGCAGCAGAATGCAGAAGGTGGAAGCAACAGGCCACAGCAGCAGAAATCAAGATAGAGAGATTAGAAGAGGAGCTGAGACATCTGAAACAGCACAGAGACAAAGATATTACAGAAGTAGCATCGGCAATGGCTACATCGAACACAGACAACAGGTCCGAAGGAAGCATGGAAACTAAACTGTATGCAGAGGTCCTGTCAAACCCACATGGGGCCAAAACAAAGACAGGGAGCACTCTAGGACAGAAAGAGAGGTTGGAAGACATTGATGGAACTAGGACATGTGCAAGGACCTTACCAGATACCTGTGGGGGCCAGGAGCAAGTGAGCAGGAAGGATAAACCAAGAAGCATAGGGGCCATAACGAGGGAAGGGACTGAAGGAAGGAACACTCCACGGGAAGGAACTAAAACACATCAGAGGATGCAATGGGAGTCACAGTGGGAGGTGGAAAGGGAGAGATCCGTGTTTGTCTATGGGCTAGACGAAGCTAAAGGGGAAACTTATGATGAAAGAAAGCAGGAGGAGAAAAAAGCGATTGAAGACATCATGAAGGTGATAGGCGAGGGGGACATGACCCAGGTGGCAAATTTTCGGAGAATTGGGTGGTTCACAAAGAAAAGGAATCGGCCTCTCAAAGTAATTTTCAAGGCAGAATCAACCCGAACCATGATCCTGCAGGAGAAAGCACGGCTGAGAGGCAAGCAGGAGTTCCGGAGTGTGTACCTCGACCGAGACAGAACACAGGACGAAAGGAAGACAATGAAAGAGAGAGTTCAAAAACGAAAGGAGAAATGGGAGGAAATGAAAAAGGAGAGCAGAATAACCCAGGATCAAATGGAAGGACAAGCGCACCCCCTAGAAACACCTGCAGAAGGACTCCAGCCACGACACCCCCAAGGCAACTGAACATTCCAAACCATCCATCACACACCGATCCCTCTGTTTCCACCCCCCGCACCACAGTTACAGTATTAGAACAGAAGTTGAAGGTTTGGTACACAAATGCAGATGGATTAACGAATAAACATGAGGAATGGCAAGAAAGAATCAATGAGAAGTCCCCAGACATCATAGCAGTTACAGAAACAAAACTCATGGAGACAATAACAGATGCAATCTTCCCACAAGGATACCAGATCATGAGGAAAGATAGAAGGGGTAGGGGGGGAGGTGGGGTTGCTCTGCTCGTAAAAAACAGATGGAAATTCGAGAAAATGGAAGGAATAGATGAGACAGGAGAAAGAGACTACATAGCAGGTACACTTCAGTCTGGGGAACACAAAGTGGTCATTGCAGTGATGTATAATCCACCACAGAACTGCAGGAGGCCAAGAGAGGAATATGAAGAGAGCAACAGAGCAATGGTGGACACACTTGCTGAGGTGGCAAGAAGAGCTCACTCCAGCAGAGCAAAGTTGCTGGTTATGGGGGATTTCAACCACAGGGAGATTGACTGGGAAAACCTGGAGCCACATGGGGGTCCCGAAACATGGAGAGCCAGGATGTTGGACGTGGTGCTGGAAAACCTCATGCACCAACATGTTAAGGACACTACCAGAGTGAGAGGGGAGGATGAACCAGCAAGATTGGACCTTGTGTTCACCCTGGGCAGCTCAGACATTGAGGATATCAAGTATGAGAGTCCCCTAGGAGCTAGCGACCACGTGGTTCTGTGCTTTGAATACATAGTAGAGCTGCAAGTGGAGAGAATAACAGGAGTAGAATGGGAAAAGCCTGACTATAAAAGAGGGGACTACATAGGGTTGAAGAACTTCATGCGGGAGGTCCAGTGGGACAGAGAACTGGCAGGAAAGCCAGTAAATGAAATGATGGAATATGTAGCAACAAAATGCAAGGAGGCAGTGGAAAGGTTCATTCCCAAGGGCAACAGTAACAACGGGAAGACCAGAACAAGCCCCTGGTTTACCCGACGGTGTAAGGAGGCAAAAACAAAGTGCAATAGAGAATGGAAAAAGTACAGAAGGCAGAGAACACACGAAAATAGGGAGATCAGTCGCAGAGCCAGGAATGAGTACGCACAGGTAAGGAGGGAGGCCCAGCGACAGTATGAAAATGACATAGCATCGAGAATCAAGACTGACCCGAAACTGTTGTATAGCCACATCAGGAGGAAGACAACAGTCAAAGACCAGGTGATCAGATTAAGGACAGAAGGTGGAGAACTCACAAGAAATGATCAGGAGGTATGTGAGGAGCTGAACAGGAGATTTAAGGAAGTTTTTACAGTAGAGACAGGAAGGGCTGTGGGAAGACAGCACAGAAGGGAACATCAAGAGGGAATATACCAACAAGTGTTGGATGACATACGAACAACTGAGGAGGAGGTGAAGAAGCTCTTAAGTGACCTTGACACCTCAAAGGCGATGGGACTGGACAACATCTCCCCATGGGTCCTTAGAGAAGGAGCAGAGATGCTGTGTGTGCCTCTAACCACAATCTTCAACACATCCCTTGAAACTGGGCAACTACCTGAGAAATGGAAGACAGCTAATGTAGTCCCCATATTTAAGAAAGGAAACAGAAACGAGGCACTAAACTACAGACCTGTGTCTCTGACATGTATTGTGTGCAAAGTCATGGAGAAGATTATCAGGAGGAGAGTGGTCGAACACCTGGAAAGGAACAAGATTATAAATGAAAACCAGCATGGGTTCATGGAAGGCAAATCTTGTATCACAAACCTCCTGGAGTTTTATGACAAGGTAACAGAAGTAAGACACGAGAGAGAGGGTTGGGTAGATTGCGTTTTCCTAGACTGCAGGAAGGCCTTTGACACAGTTCCCCACAAGAGATTAGTGCAGAAGCTGGAGGATCAGGCACACATAAAAGGAAGGGCACTGCAATGGATAAGGGAATACCTGACAGGGAGGCAGCAACGAGTCATGGTACGTGAAGAGGTATCACAGTGGGCGCCTGTTACGAGCGGGGTCCCACAGGGGTCAGTTCTAGGACCAGTGCTATTTTTGATATATGTGAACGACATGATGGAAGGAATAGACTCTGAAGTGTCCCTGTTCGCAGATGACGTGAAGTTGATGAGAAGAATTAAATCGGACGAGGATGAGGCAGGACTGCAAAGAGACCTGGAGAGGCTGGACATGTGGTCCAGTAACTGGCTCCTCGAATTCAATCCAGCCAAATGCAAAGTCATGAAGATTGGGGAGGGGCAAAGAAGACCGCAGACAGAATATAGGCTAGGTGGACAAAGACTACAGACCTCACTCAGGGAGAAAGACCTTGGGGTGACCATAACACCGAGTACATCACCGGAGGCACACATCAACCAAATAACCGCTGCAGCATACGGGCGCCTGGCAAACCTGAGAATAGCGTTCCGATACCTCAATAAGGAATCGTTCAAGACACTGTACACTGTGTAAGTTAGACCCATACTGGAGTATGCAGCACCAGTCTGGAACCCCACACCTGGTCAAGCACGTCAAGAAGTTAGAGAAAGTACAAAGGTTTGCAACAAGGCTAGTCCCAGAGCTCAAGGGAATGTCGTACGAGGAAAGGTTAAGGGAAATCGGACTGACGACACTGGAGGACAGAAGGGTCAGGGGAGACATGATAACGACATACAAGATACTGCGGGAATAGACAAGGTGGACAGAGATAGGATGTTCCAGAGAGGGGACACAGGGACAAGGGGTCACAACTGGAAGCTGAAGACTCAGACGAGTCACAGGGACGTTAGGAAGTATTTCTTCAGTCATAGAGTTGTCAGCAAGTGGAATAGCCTAGCAAGTGAAGTAGTGGAGGCAGGAACCATACATAGTTTTAAGAAGAGGTATGACAAAGCTCAGGAAGCAGAGAGAGAGAGGATCCAGTAGCGATCAGTGAAGAGGCGGGGCCAGGAGCTGAGTCTCGACCCCTGCAACCACAATTAGGTGAGTACAATTAGGTGAGTACACACACACACACACACACACACACACACACACACAACGCAGAGAAGAACAGATGTCAACCACTTCATCCTGAGATAAAAGGACTGTGTCTGCTGTGTAAGTGGTGTCCAAAAAAATAGAATAAAATTGTTAATATGGACCATGAAGGAGAAAAAAGTGACTGACGAGGAACTGGACATTAAAGGCGTTGCTGGATAAAATGAAATTATTACCCCTAAAGCTACTGGAGTAATAGAGTAATAGAGCACATGGAAGGCTCTGCTGAAATGACAGGGTCAACCAGGCAAGTTCGAAACTCGAAAAAAATTGTGTTGTGTTTCCTGTTTTTCTGGATCAAAGAATAAATAAAAGAGGCAGATTATATATTCTCAAGGTGGGGAGAAGCCTCTGCCTGGTTGTTTATCATACAGAGTTTAGTAGTGACTGCTCTCAAGCTGCTCTCAAGCTGCTCTCAAGCTGCTCTCAAACTGACTCTTAACGCTGTCAATATTTTGCTGCCTTAACAGCAGAGGTCAACACATGACTCAAGGATCATCACGACGTTATGTATTAACTCACAAAATTAACTTTGTCGCTGAGTAGTAAATCTTTATTCTCTTACTACTCAAGATTTGGTAGTTTATGTAGTATTCTCTCTCTCTCTCTCTCTCTCTCTCTCTCTCTCTCTCTCTCTCTCTCTCTCTCTCTCTCTCTCTCTCTCTCTCTCTCTCTCTCTCTCTGTATCTCTCTCTCTTCTCTCTTCTCTCTCTCTCTCTCTCTCTCTCTCTATCTCTCTCTCTCTCTCTCTCTCTCTCTCTCTCTCTCTCTCTCTCTATCTATCTATCTCTCTCACTCACAGTTATAATTAGTGTTTTCTATACTCTCTTATTTTATATTCATTGTTTTGGTATGTGTTAGGAGTTACATGTAAATTTATGTCAATATTTCACTAGTGAACCTTAATGTTTTTCTTTCCCTAACATTCCTCCGTACAGAGGAAAAAAATGTTTACAACATTTATGTACGTTTACGTTCATTATTCATCACTTTTCCTGGGAAATATGAGAAAATGTTTAACTCATTCATTTGTTTTCCCCCCTTTTTTTTACACTTGGTAAATATCTTCTTCCTGACTTTATATGCAAAAAAAAATCAGAGATTTTTTTGATTCCTGGAGGATATTTTGCAGCAGTGAATGTGCCATTATTTTCAACTGACTCCTCTTTTACATACATATAAACACTTTTGTTATTTTAGTTTTAATTTCTCGTTGCTTTTCTGTTTTTTTTTTCCAGCATGCATACCTATATTTATGCATTGTTTTTGTTGTTCTTGTCTCTGTAATGGAGTGAGTTTATCCATTCTTAGGAATAGAGAAAAGACCGGAAGATAACCCTGGCTATTCTTTATAAACAACAACACTAAGGATATATATATAGTTACTTCAAGACCAGGTAGATATAGTTGCTACAACACCAGGTAGATGTAGTTACTACAACACCAGGTAGATATAGTTACTACAATGCCAGGTAGATATAGTTACTACAACACCAGGTAGATACAGTTACTACAACGCCAGGTAGATATAGTTACTACAACACCAGGTAGATATAGTTACTACAACGCCAGGTAAATATAGTTACTGCAACACAAGGTAGATATAGTTACTACAACGCCAGGTAGATATAGTTACTGCAACACCAGGTAGATATAATGTCTACAAAATTAGGGAGCATCAGCAGTCTACAAAGTTGAAATGGGTTCCATTGCAGCAGAATGGTAGTAGTGATTCTGTCCAATTACAGACCACAGATATTAAACCATACCACGGGCGGGATCTGAACCAGCAGTCAGAGAGTCTCAAAACTCCAGACCGTTGCTTTAGTCACTGGTATGGTTTGTTTGCAATCGTGTCATTACGATTTTGTGAGTCATGTTGACGGCTTTGAGGGGACTTGAGCTAGAATTCGTCACGGCCACGCTAGCTGGAGATTCGTCTGTAAAAACTTGCATTTGTGGTCACAGTGGTGCCTATGCTAACCTTCCTATGGTGTAGAAATATACCTAGTTGGACGAATCTTGTTGTGGCTAGCTGGTCCAGTGGCTAACGCGACGGTCTGGAGTTTTGAGACTCTCTGACCGCGGGTTCAAATCCCGCCAGTGGTATGGTTTGTTTGCAATCGTGTCATTACGATTTCGTAAACCACAGATATTGTATCCTAGCTTGACTGATTTCACACTTTGTCAACTTGACAGTAAAGTCGAACATAACAAGTGTCTCCAAGAGAGACACTTGTTACGTTAATTGCCGCTTCCAATCCTCCCAGTAAATAACTACGTCGTTTAAGTACGGATTTATTACTTCCATTTTCCTCTGTCAAACTGTCCATTATAAGTAGAAATAAACATGGTGTATTCTTCATTCCAAAAGATAGTTGAAGAGGTTATTATGTATATTAAAACAGATATATATCGTGTGAGAGGAATTTAAAATCCTTGAAACACGGTCGATAAAATCTCTTCAAAGAGAACAACCATCTGTGAATGTAACAGCATTCGGTTAATTCCAGTAGGTGCATTTCCTGTAGTAACCATCACGGTTTGGTACAAGTATGTAGAGTGATACCCATAGACTCTTACTCCTGCCAATATATATAGCGGATACTAGATATTCCATTTTATCCTTCTAAGGTTTCTGTTTGATGGGACTCATTTTGTAGGATGATAGAGTTTCTACCTAAACATTGACGTCTTGGTCACCTGCAGTGCAACACAAGCATGTCAGGAAATAAAAAAAGTGATCATGAGAAGAACAGATTTAATATTGGCAACTATATCACTTGACGAGGTTTTTCCATGAACTTATGTAGAGACTGGAAAGTAAGGGAGCTCTGCAGACGTACCTGTTTCGCAAGTAATGTCAGGTTTCAGTTTCTAAGTAGTAAGTTGACTGCGTTAAGTTTATTGCTGTGATAAATGCGAGTTGACTTTCTCTTACTGAGACCGAGAGTTTGATGTAAGTCACCTAACTTAATTTTTTTCGCGACTTTATGTGTCAGCGTCACTTTATGTGTGCCATCAATCCTATACGATACATACCTCTAGCGCCTGGAACCAATCTTGGGCGGAAAACATTATATACTGAGTCAAAAAAGGAGAATTAGTGTGCACTACCTAGCAGAGTTTACTGCCAGAGGGGAATCATAGGCCTGTGTTCCGTGTGCAAAATAATAATAATAGAACTTTTCTTTGTCAGAGGAAAGAAAGTCTCCCTGATAACATTGTGTATACATAGTGTATAGTGTATACTACAGTGGCTCCCTAGTATATAGATGATGAAGGCTAAAGTGTCATTTGAAAACAGGTGAATTTGTAAATGAAGTGATAAGCCTATAGAGGCAGGTGCCAGAAGTCACCAGAATCTTACCACAGTGGTCAGCTGTTTTAATAATCTTCCTGGCCTGCTAGTGTACTCGCATATAATCTAGTGATACCAGTGAATAGCAGAATACAGTGTTGTAGTAGCAACTAACCAGTATTATAATGGTACTTAGTGGAGTGGAGTGACTTTCATTAGTTTCTTTTTTCTTGAAATACCAGACGTATACTGTGAATTTCATATAACCTGTAGTTACCAGCGGTCGCAATATACACAACGAGAAGCATTTATTACTACAGAAAAAGCGTCCTTCCTCCAAAATTTCCACCAGTCAACTATAGTGATAATATAGCATTTATTGTGGTGGAGACGAAAAAAAAACTAGAAAAGCTAGATACAGCGATTGATAAACAAGGGTTGAGGCTCGACCATTCGTCATTGTAGGAGCTGCCAGAAATCACCGGTTCTTCAACATGCAAGTTATACTTTTGTATCAATCAAATCACATATTACTCGGGTAGATAATTTCAAGTAGATCCTTCATGTGTTAGCCCAAATCACCGACCAGTATGCTTTAAATAAGTGACCCACTGATCAGTTCAGATCAGATCGACTGGTCCGAACCCTCGTCTGGTCCAAACCCTTGATGGTCCGAACCCTTGACTGGTTACAAACGGTTTCGTTGGACAATAAAGCAGACTGTAAACAGATGGGGTTGTAGGCGCCCATATCAAACACAAACAATAAATATAAATCAGGAACATACACAGTAAGCTGTCCAATATACAAGTACAGTTAGAAATAGAAATACAAATAGCTAGAGCTTCATTTAAGGAGGTTATTAATAGAGTATTCAAGAGGTTGCTAGTAGAATTACAGTAAATCAACCATTCAAATCATTATGAAGCTCTGTGTAGTCTGCAGTCAATCAAACAAACGGCTTCCACATGGATAAATTGTCATTTTTGTGGAAATTGGTGTCACGCCCCTTGTGCAGATATCCAAGAACTAGCTACAAGCAGTATTAAAGCAGGGAAGTGTTTTTGGGTATGCCCAAATGAGATAAATCTGTGGACTAAAATCACAAGGGTATTAAAAGAGGATAACATCAAAGCTGCTTTCATAGAGAACCTGGAAGCTTTCTACAACAGATGGGAAAATAAAAAGCCTGGGCTGAATGGTACTGCCCTTGATACTGGCCATGTAGTCAGAAACTGTAAGGCTGGAGGTGATGTCCTGGTAGTCAGTAAATGTGGGGCTGATAGTGCTGTCCTGGGAGACAGTAATGGTGAAGCTGGAGGTGATGTCCTGGGAGACAGTAATGGTGAAGCTGGAGGTGCTGTCCTGGGAGACAGTAATGGTGAAGCTGGAGGTGCTGTCCTGGGAGACAGTAATGGTGAAGCTGGAGATTTTGTCCAGGTAGTCGGGAATTATACGCAGGAAGGAATACATATAAATGACCTCATAGGGGACAGTAGCCGTAGTGGGGAAACAAGTGTAGTCAAAGATAAGATAAAACCAATATTGCAAACAAGAAATACCACAGGAAATAGCAAACAAGAGGACTCCACTAGCAATAGTGAGGATATATTACCAAAAACAACTGGTGGGAGCTCCATTGTTGGTGCTAGGGAGGATAGGAATAAGACAGGGAAACATGCACCAACAGGGAATACAGTCACAGAAACCCAAGGCAATCGGAAACCAAGCCTGTGCACATACTATGCACTTGGTATCTGCAGACATGGGAAATCTGGAAAAACAGACGGGACGTGCAACTATGACCACCCTAGAAAATGCCATGCCCATATGACAACAGGAAAATGCAAACTCCGTTCCTGTGAGCATTTTCACCCTGAAATGTGTACCTCTTCAGTACAGGAAAGACTATGCTATAACTTAAATTGCCAGGCACACCATCTAAAGGGGACAAAAAGATACAAAACATCCAGGCCATGGGAA
Source organism: Cherax quadricarinatus (assembly GCF_038502225.1). Lineage (NCBI taxonomy): Eukaryota > Metazoa > Arthropoda > Malacostraca > Decapoda > Parastacidae > Cherax > Cherax quadricarinatus. The sequence goes on along the minus strand of NC_091311.1, from coordinate 10,781,386 downwards.
AACCTGGGTAGCCACAGCCACTCAAGAGGGAGAGGTTTTTTAGTGCCAGGAAGGAAAAAAAACTGGCAGGAAATGGCAGAAATCGTACACCAAATCCAGTCATTCCTGGAGTGGAACCACAGTCGATGGCCTCCACTCCAAACCAACAGATACAGATACTAATGCCGGAAAAAGAATCCCCCCCCCCAGTACCAACAATACCAACAGTCCGATGACATTCTTCTTTGCAAATATACAAGGTCTAAAGCCAGCAACAAACAACAAAATATCTTTCATCCGTGGACTGCTTGCAGAGGCAAAGGCAATGTTCGCGGCTTTCACTGAGACCCACATAAAGGATCACTTGGACAACGAAATATGGATCCCAGGTTACAACCTATACAGATGTGACAGAGTGAACAGGCAAAAGGGGGGGGGGGTTGGCCTGTACATTGCGGAGTCACCTGTTTGCACAGAACTGCTTAATGCCTCAAATGATGTAGTGGAAGTTTTAGCAGTAAAGGTCGAGAACCAAAACCTAGTCATTGTGGTAGTCTACAAGCCTCCGGATGCAACATCCCAGCAATTCTAGGAACAGCTGTTAAAAATTGACCACTGTCTGGAAAATCTTCCAGCTCCTGCACCCAACATCTTGCTCCTGGGGGATTTCAACTTAAGGCACCTAAAATGGAGGAATATAGCAAATAATATTGTTGCAGTAATAACACCAGGAGGCAGCTCTGATGAAAACTCACACTCACACGAGCTTTTAAATCTCTGCACAAAATTCAGTTTAAACCAGCAAATAATAGAGCCTACTAGACTGGAGAATGCACTAGACCTCATCTTCACTAACAATGAGATCTGATAAGAAATGTCACCATATCAAAAACAATATACTCAGATCACAACATAATTGAGGTTCAGATGTGTATGTGTGGAGCCCCAGACCGACATAATGAGACTAGTCACGAGGGAGCATTCACCAAATTCAACTTCAATAACAAAAATAAAATGGGACCAAGTAAACCAAGTCCTAACCGATATAAGCTGGGAAGATATACTAAGCAACACAGACCCCAACTTATGCCTAGAACAGATTAACTTGGTGGCACTCGATGTATGCACAAGGCTTATTCCTCTAAGAAAAAGGAGGAGTAGATGTAAAATAGAAAGAGACAGGCGCTCTCTTTACAGGCGACGGAAAAGAATAACAGAGCGGCTAAAAGAGGTCAATATATCTGAAATGCGTAGGGAAACACTGGTCAGAGAAATAGCAAGCATCGAACTTAAGCTAAAGGAATCTTATAGGAGTCAGGAATCGCGGGAAGAACTAAAAGCCATAAATGAAATCGAAAGAAACCCAAAGTATTTCTTCTCCTATGCCAAATCAAAGTCGAGAACAACGTCCAGTATTGGGCCCCTACTTAAACAAGATGGGTCCTACACAGATGACAGCAAGGAAATGAGTGAGCTACTCAAGTCCCAGTATGACTAAGTTTTTAGCAAGCCGCTAACCAGACTGAGAGTCGAAGATCAAAATGAATTTTATATGAGAGAGCCACAAAATTTGGTTAACACAAGCCTATCCGATGTTATCCTGATGCCAAATGACTTCGAATAGGCGATAAGTGACATGCCTATGCACTCTGCCCCAGGGCCAGACTCATTGAACTCCGTGTTCATCAAGATCTGCAAGAAGCCCCTTTCACGAGCCTTTTCCATCCTATGGAGAGGGAGCATGGACACGGGGGTCGTCCCACAGTTACTAAAAACAACAGACATAGCCCCACTCCAGAAAGGGGGCAGTAAAGCAACAGCAAAGAACTACAGACTGATAGCACTAACATCCCATATCATAAAAATCTTTGAAAGGGTCCTAAGAAGCAAGATCACCACCCATCTAGAAACCCATCAGTTACACAACCCAGGGCAACATGGGTTTAGAACAGGTCGCTCCTGTCTGTCTCAACTATTGGATCACTACGACAAGGTCCTAAATGCACTAGAAGACAAGAAGAATGCAGATGTAATATATACAGACTTTGCAAAAGCCTTCGACAAGTGTGACCATGGCGTAATAGCGCACAAAATGCGTGCTAAAGGAATAACAGGAAAAGTCGGTCGATGGATCTATAATTTCCTCACTAACAGAACACAGAGTAGTAGTAGTCAACAGAGTAAAGTCCGAGGCAGCTACGGTGAAAAGCTCTGTTCCACAAGGCACAGTGCTCGCTCCCATCTTGTTCCTCATCCTCAAATCCGACATAGACAAGGATGTCAGCCACAGCACCATGTCTTCCTTTGCAGATGACACCCGAATCTGCATGACAGTGTCTTTCATTGCAGACACTGCAAGGCTCCAGGCGGACATCAACCAAATCTTTCAGTGGGCTGCAGAAAACAATATGAAGTTCAACGATGAGAAATTTCAATTACTCAGATATGGTAAACACGAGGAAATTAAATCTTCATCAGAGTACAAAACAAATTCTGGCCACAAAATAGAGCGAAACACCAACGTCAAAGACCTCGGAGTGATCATGTCGGAGGATCTCACCTTCAAGGACCATAACATTGTATCAATCGCATCTGCTAGAAAAATGACAGGATGCATAATGAGAACCTTCAAAACTAGGGAGGCCAAGCCCATGATGACACTTCAGGTCACTTGTTCTATCTAGGCTGGAATATTGCTGCACACTAACAGCACCTTTCAAGGCAGGTGAAATTGCTGACCTAGAAGATGTACAGAGAACCTTCACGGCACGCATAACAAAGATAAAACACCTCAATTGCTGGGAGCGCTTGAGGTTCCTGAAACTGCATTCCCTGGAATGCAGGCGGGAGAGATACATGATTATATACACCTGGAAAATCCTAGAGGGACTAGTACCGAACTTGCACACGAAAATCACTCACTACGAAAGCAAAAGACTTGGCAGACGATGCAACATCCCCACAATGAAAAGCAGGGGTGTCACTAGCACGTTAAGAGACCATACAATAAGTGTCAGGGGCCCGAGACTGTTCAACTGCCTCCCAGCATACATAAGGGGGATTACCAACAGACCCCTGGCAGTCTTCAAGCTGGCACTGGACAAGCACCTAAAGTCGGTTCCTGACCAGCCGGGCTGTGGCTCGTACGTTGGTTTGCGTGCAGCCATCAGCAACAGCCTGGTTGATCAGGCTCTGATCCACCAGGAGGCCTGGTCACAGACCGGACCGCGGGGGCGTTGACCCCCGAAACTCTCTCTAGGTAAACTCCAGGTCAGACAAAGAAAGATTACTTCTATAGGCTCTCCAGAAAAACACTTTAGTACCTTACTCTTTCCTCTTTCTGAAAACATATGGTAAAATATATTTTATAATCATGTTCCTTCACCTTCTTATGAACTCCTACTAAATTCTTAGCTGCTAACTCACGAACACACTTAAATAACAAAGAAGGCACAATACCGTGACTGTAGCAATACACGTATAGCCCGCATATAGAAGAGAGAAGCTTACGACGACGTTTCGATCCGACTTGACCCATTTACAAGTCACTTTGAAAATGGTCCAAGTCGGACCGAAACGTTGTCGTAAGCTCCTCTCTTCTATGCAAGGGTTGACTCACTATATTCGGTACTCTACTCACCCCATCGTCATTCTAAGCAGTCGATATTTGCAGCCTCTCTTTAGTATATGACTGTGCATGTAATATTAACATAATATTCCATACCTCAGCAACAGGTTCCATTGACGTGCATGACACTAACATCTTGCTACGTGCTCACACATGGGACACTAACATCGTGAAAAATGTATGGTAATACCATCATATTCCACGTTCTTATATATGTGCAACTAACAACAGGTTCCATGCTCGTGCAAGGAAGACTAACAACAGGCAGGCTTCATGCTCATATTTATGGCATATCATGCTCCATGCTTATGTATGTGACACTATCATCACACAGGCTCAGTGCTCAGGTGTCATACTAACATAAGAGTGTATGCTGTTGTATGTGGCACTATCATCATACAGACTCTTGCTCTAGAAGGTGGCACTAACATTAGGCAGGCCCCAGGGTAATGTGCGTGACACTAACATTAGGCAGACCCCATGGTAATGTACGTGACACTAACATTAGGTAGGCCCCAGGCTAATGCGCGTGACACTAACTAACATTAGGCAGGCCCCATGGTAATGCACTTGACACTAACATTAGGCAGGCCCCAGGGTAATGCACTTGACACTAACATTAGGCAGGCCCCAGGGTAATGCACGTGACACTAACATTAGGCAGGCCCCATGGTAATGCACGTGACACTAATATTAGGCAGGCCCCATGGTAATGCACGTGACACTAATATTAGGCAGGCCCCAGGGTAATGCACGTGACACTAATATTAGGCAGGCCCCAGGGTAATGCACGTGACACTAACATTAGGCAGGCCCCAGGATAATGCACGTGACACTAACATTAGGCAGGCCCCATGGTAATGCACTTGACACTAACATTAGGCAGGCCCTATGGTAATGCACTTGACACTAACATTAGGCAGGCCCCAGGGTAATGCACGTGACACTAACATTAGGCAGGCCCCATGGTAATGCACGTGACACTAATATTAGGCAGGTCCCATGGTAATGCACGTGACACTAATATTAGGCAGGCCCCATGGTAATGCACGTGACACTAATATTAGGCAGGCCCCAGGCTAATCCACGTGACACTAACATCAGGCAGGCCCCAGGGTAATGCACGTGACACTAATATTAGGTAGGCCCCATGGTAATGCACGTGACACTAATATTAGGCAGGCCCCAGGCTAATCCACGTGACACTAACATCAGGCAGGCCCCAGGGTAATGCACGTGACACTAATATTAGGTAGGCCCCATGGTAATGCACGTGACACTAACATTAGGCAGGCTACAGGCTAATGTACGTGACACTAACATTAGGCAGGCCCCTGGTTAATGCACGTTACATTAACATCAGGCAGGCCCCAGGGTAATGCATGTGACACTAACATTAGGCAGGCCACAGGCTAATGCACGTGACATTAACATCAGGCAGGCCCCAGGGTAATGTACTGACACTAACATCAGGCAGGCCCCATGGTAATGCACGTGACACTAACAACAGGTAGTCTCCACGCTCGTGCATGCGACACTAACATCACAGAGGTTAGATTCTTGAATAAATATTGTAGCATCACGAGTTACTGTTTCACACTTTGCAGTATCAAAAACAATCATTCCAGTCGCATGTATTTAAAAATTGCGTGATATAAATGGAAGCACGTCAGCCTGTTTCCCAACAAGCATATTACACTCCAATTACCAGGAGTTTACCTGGAGAGAGTTCCGGGGGTCAACGCCCCCGCGGCCCGGTCTGTGACCAGGCCTCCTGGTGGATCAGAGCCTGATCAACCAGGCTGTTGCTGCTGGCTGCACGCAAACCAACGTACGAGCCACAGCCCGGCTGGTCAGGAACCGACTTTAGGTGCTTGTCCAGTGCCAGCTTGAAGACTGCCAGGGGTCTGTTGGTAATCCCCCTTATGTATGCTGGGAGGCAGTTGAACAGTCTCGGGCCCCTGACACTTATTGTATGGTCTCTTAACGTGCTAGTGACACCCCTGCTCTTCATTGGGGGATGTTGCATCGTCTGCCAAGTCTTTTGTTTTCGTAGTGAGTGATTTTCGTGTGCAAGTTCGGTACTAGTCCCTCTAGGATTTTCCAGGTGTATATAATCATGTATCTCTCCCGCCTGCGTTCCAGGGAATACAGGTTCAGGAACCTCAAGTGCTCCCAGTAATTGAGGTGTTTTATCTCCGTTATGCGCGTCGTGAAGGTTCTCTGTACATTTTCTAGGTCAGCAATTTCACCTGCCTTGAAAGGTGCTGTTAGTGTGCAGCAATATTCCAGCCTAGATAGAACAAGTGACCTGAAGAGTGTCATCATGGGCTTGGCCTCCCTAGTCTTGAAGGTTCTCATTATCCATCCTGTCATTTTTCTAGCAGATGCGATTGATACAATGTTATGGTCCTTGAAGGTGAGATCCTCCGACAAGATCACTCCCAGGTCTTTGACGTTGGTGTTTCGCTCTATTTTGTGGCCAGAATTTGTTTTGTACTCTGATGAAGATTTAATTTCCTCGTGTTTACCATATCTGAGTAATTGAAATTTCTCATCGTTGAACTTCATATTGTTTTCTGCAGCCCACTGAAAGATTCGGTTGATGTCCGCCTGGAGCCTTGCAGTGTCTGCAATGGAAGACACTGTCATGCAGATTCGGGTGTCATCTGCAAAGGAAGACACGGTGCTGTGGCTGACATTCTTGTCTATGTCGGATATGAGGATGAGGAACAAGATGGGAGCGAGTACTGTGCCTTGTGAAACAGAGCTTTTCACCGTAGCTGCCTCGGACTTTACTCTGTTGACGACTACTCTCTGTGTTCTGTTAGTGAGGAAATTATAGATCCATCGACCGACTTTTCCTGTTATTCCTTTAGCACGCATTTTGTGCGCTATTACGCCATGGTCACACTTGTCGAAGGCTTTTGCAAAGTCTGTATATATTACATCTGCATTCTTTTTATCTTCTAGTGCATTTAGGACCTTGTCGTAGTGATCCAATAGTTGAGACAGACAGGAGCGACCTGTTCTAAACCCATGTTGCCCTGGGTTGTGTAACTGATGGGTTTCTAGATGGGTGGTGATCTTGCTTCTTAGGACCCTTTCAAAGATTTTTATGATATGGAATGTTAGTGCTATCGGTCTGTAGTTCTTTGCTGTTGCTTTACTGCCCCCTTTGTGGAGTGGGGCTATGTCTGTTGTTTTTAGTAACTGTGGGACGACCTCCGTGTCCATGCTCCCTCTCCATAGGATGGAAAAGGCTCGTGATAGGGGCTTCTTGCAGTTCTTGATGAACACGGAGTTCCATGAGTCTGGCCCTGGGGCAGAGTGCATGGGCATGTCATTTATCGCCTGTTCGAAGTCATTTGGCGTCAGGATAACATCGGATAGGCTTGTGTTAACCAAATTTTGTGGCTCTCTCATAAAAAATTCATTTTGATCTTCGACTCTCAGTCTGGTTAGCGGCTTGCTAAAAACTGAGTCATATTGGGACTTGAGTAGCTCACTCATTTCCTTGCTGTCATCTGTGTAGGACCCATCTTGTTTAAGTAGGGGCCCAATACTGGATGTTGTTCTCGACTTTGATTTGGCATAGGAGAAGAAATACTTTGGGTTTCTTTCGATTTCATTTATGGCTTTTAGTTCTTCCCGCGATTCCTGACTCCTATAAGATTCCTTTAGCTTGAGTTCGATGCTTGCTATTTCTCTGACCAGTGTCTCCCTACGCATTTCAGATATATTGACCTCTTTTAGCCGCTCTGTTATTCTTTTCCGTCGCCTGTAAAGGGAGCGCCTGTCTCTTTCTATTTTACATCTACTCCTCCTTTTTCTTAGAGGAATAAGCCTTGTGCATACATCGAGTGCCACCAAGTTAATCTGTTCTAGGCATACGTTGGGGTCTGTGTTGCTTAGTATATCTTCCCAGCTTATATCGGTTAGGACTTGGTTTACTTGGTCCCACTTTATGTTTTTGTTATTGAAGTTGAATTTGGTGAATGCTCCCTCGTGACTAATCTCATTATGTCGGTCTGGGGCTCCGCGCATACATGTCTGAACCTCAATTATGTTGTGATCTGAGTATATTGTTTTTGATATGGTGACATTTCTTATCAGATCATCATTTTTAGTGAAGATGAGGTCTAGTGTATTCTCCAGTCTAGTGGGCTCTATTATTTGCTGGTTTAAATTGAATTTTGTGCAGAGATTTAAAAGCTCGTGTGAGTGTGAGTTTTCATTAGAGCTGCCCCCTGGTGTTATTACTGCAACAATATTATTTGCTATATTCCTCCATTTTAGGTGCCTTAAGTTGAAATCCCCCAGGAGCAAGATGTTTGGTGCAGGAGCTGGAAGATTTTCCAGACAGTGGTCAATTTTTAACAGCTGTTCCTGGAATTGCTGGGATGTTGCATCCGGAGGCTTGTAGACTACCACAATGACTAGGTTTTGGTTCTCGACCTTTACTGCTAAAACTTCCACTACATCATTTGAGGCATTTAGCAGTTCTGTGCAAACAAGTGACTCTGCAATGTACAGGCCAACCCCCCCCCCCCTTTTGCCTGTTCACTCTGTCACATCTGTATAGGTTGTAACCTGGGATCCATATTTCGTTGTCCAAGTGATCCTTTATGTGGGTCTCAGTGAAAGCCGCGAACATTGCCTTTGCCTCTGCAAGCAGTCCACGGATGAAAGGTATTTTGTTGTTTGTTGCTGGCTTTAGACCCGTATATTTGCAAAGAAGAATATCATCGGACTGGTGGTGTTGTTGGTACTGGGGGGAGGATTTTTTCTCCGGCATTAGTATCTGTATCTGTTGGTTTGGAGTGGAGGCCATCGACTGTGGTTCCACTCCAGGAATGACTGGATTTGGTGTTCGATTTCTGCCATTTCCTGCCAGTTTTTTTTTCCTTCCTGGCACTAAAAAACCTCTCCCTCTTGAGTGGCTGTGGCTACCCAGGTTTTCCCATGGCCTGGATGTTTTGTATCTTTTTGTACCCTTTAGATGGTGTGCCTGGCAATTTAAGTTATAGCAGTCTTTCCTGTACTGAAGAGGTACACATTTCAGGTGAAAAAACTTACTGGAAGGGAGTTTGCATTTTCCTGTTGTCATATGGGCATGGCATTTTCTAGGGTGGTCATAGTTGCACGTCCCGTCTGTTTTTCCAGATTTCCCATGTCTGCAGATACCAAGTGCACAGGCTTGGTTTCCGTTTGCCTTGGGTTTCTGTGATTGTATTCCCTGTTGGTGCATGTTTCCCTGTCTTATTCCTATCCTCCCTAGCACCAACAATGGAGCTCCCACCAGTTGTTTTTGGTAATATATCCTCACTATAGCTAGTGGAGTCCTCTTGTTTGCTATTTCCTGTGGTATTTCTAGCTTGCAATATTGGTTTTATCTTATCTTTGACTACACTTGTTTCCCCACTACGGTTCCTGTCCCCTATGAGGTCATTTATATGTATTCCTTCTTGCGTATAATTCCCGACTACCTGGACAAAATCTCCAGCTTCACCATTACTGTCTCCCAGGACAGCACCTCCAGCTTCACCATTACTGTCTCCCAGGACAGCACCTCCAGCTTCACCATTACTGTCTCCCAGGACAGCATCTCCAGCTTCACCATTACTGTCTCCCAGGACAGCGCTAACAGCCCCACATTTACTGACTACCAGGACATCACCTCCAGCCTTACAGTTTCTGACTACATGGCCAGTATCAAGGGCAGTACCATTCAGCCCAGACTTTTTATGTTCCCATCTGTTGTAGAAAGGTTCCAGGTTGTCTATGAAAGCAGCTTTGATGTTATCCTCTTTTAATTCCCTTGTGATTTTAGTCCACAGATTTTCCTCATTTGGGCATACCCAAAAACACTTCCCTGTTTTAATACTGCTTGTAGCTAGTTCTTGGATATCTGCACAAGGGGCGTGACACCAATTTCCACAAAAATGACAATTTATCCATGTGGAAGCCCGTTTGTTTGATTGACTGCAGACTATACAGAGCTTCATAATGATTTGAGTGGTTGATTTACTGTAATTCTACTGTAATTCTAGCTATTTGTATTTCTATTTCTAACTAATTGGACAGCTTACCGTGTACGTTCCTGATTTATATTTATTGTTTGTGTTTGATAAGGGCGCCTACAACCCCATCCGTTTACAGTCTGCTCTATTGTCCAACGAATCCGTTTGAAACCAGTCAAGGGTTCGGACCGTCAAGGGTTCGGACCAGTCGAGGGTTCGGACCAGTCGATCTGATCTGATCAGTGGGTCACTTATTTAAAACATACTAGTCGGTGATTTGGGCTAACACATGAAGGATCTACTTGAAATTATCTACCCGAGTAATATGTGATTTGATTGATACAAAAGTATAACTTGCGTGTTGAAGAGCCGGTGATTTCTGGCAGCTCCTACAGTGACGAACGGTCGAGCCTCAATCCTTGTTTCTCAATCGCTGTATCTAGCTTTTCTAGTTTTTTTTTTTTCGTCTCCACCACAATAAATGCTATATTATCACTATAGTTGACTGGTGGAAATTTTGGAGGAAGGACGCTTTTTCTGTAGTAATAATTGCTTCTCGTTGTGTATATTGCGACCGCTGGTAACTACAGGTTATATATTAAATTCACAGTATACGTCTGGTATTTCAAGATAAGATAAGATAAGATAAGATAAGATAAGATTTCGTTCGGATTTTTAACCCCGGAGGGTTAGCCACCCAGGATAACCCAAGAAAGTCAGTGCGTCATCGAGGACTGTCTAACTTATTTCCATTGGGGTCCCTAATCTTGTCCCCCAGGATGCGACCCACACCAGTCGACTAACACCCAGGTACCTATTTGCTGCTAGGTGAACAGGACAACAGGTGTAAGGAAACGTGTCGAAATGTTTCCACCCGCCGGGAATCGAACCCGGGCCCTCCGTGTGTGAAGCGGGAGCTTTAGCCACCAGGCCACTAATGAAAGTCACTCCACTCCACTAAGTACCATTATAATACTGGTTAGTTGCTACTACAACACTGTATTCTGCTATTCACTGGTATCACTAGATTATATGCGAGTACACTAGCAGGCCAGGAAGATTATTAAAACAGCTGACCACTGTGGTAAGTTTCTGGCGACTTCTAGCACCTGCCTCTATAGGCTTATCACTTCATTTACAAATTCACCTGTTTTCAAATGACACTTTAGCCTTTATCATCTATATACTAGGGAGCCACTGTAGTATACACTATACACTATGTATACACAATGTTATCAGGGAGACTTTCTTTCCTCTGACAAAGAAAAGTTCTACTATTATTATTTTGCACACGGCACACTAGGCCTATGATTCCCGTCTGGCAGTAAACTCTGCTAGGTAGTGCACACTAATTCTCCTTTTTTGACTCAGTATATAATGTTTTCCGCCCAAGATTGGTTCCAGGCGCTAGAGGGATGTATCGTATAGGGTTTAAGACACAAATTAAAGTTCTAGCACGTAAGAGCGACCGTGAAAACACGAGAAAACCCGGAGCACAATGAGGCACGCGGCACCCGCACCCGCTCCAGCATATCACAATCCAGTATATTACCTTCCAGCATATTGGGCTCCTTATATCTCATTCAAGCATATTACTTTCCTACACTCATGTTACAACATATTAGACTCTAGCATATAACAATCTAGCATATCACAGTTTGACATATAACCATCCATCGTATCTTGCTCCAGCATACAAGAATGTAGCGTATCATACTACACCATGTCTTACTCTAGCAAATTATACTCCAGCATATTACAAGCCAACATATTACAGTGGCACATATGCTTCTGCAGATCACAGAGTACACATAACACTTCAACATATTACAGACCAACACATATAAATCTAGCATATCCTTCTCCTACATACAATGCACCAGCATATTTTTTTATATATACATACCTGGTACCAACATACCGTGCTCCAAAATATCTTACAAATATTAGTTAAAACAAAGGGGCTTTACTAACTTCTAAAATAAATTAATAAAACGTGCTGTGTCGTAAGAGAGAAAAAGACGTATGTGCCGAGGTTTCCTAATTTCTCCTTTAGTCCTGTTCAAGGAAAATGTAACAGAAACAGTGGAATATCTTGTCATCACTATGTTATAAACATGTTCTGACGCAGTTAAAACAAAAAATGCAGTGTTTTGTTGGAAATGTATTTTTTTTTTGTAAGTCAATTTTACCTGCTGGTCTCGCTGAGAAAAAATCTGTGGGAAAAATGGGAAAAAACAAGCTTCGCATGCGAGTCAACTTTCCAATTCTTTGAAGCTATGCAAGGGATGGTACGTTTTTAGCAAACAAACGCATGTGTACGTATGCATATACATATATGTGAGTGTATATATATATAAATATATATATATATATATATATATATATATATATATATATATATATTCATTTGTATATATATATATATATATATATATATATATACATATATATATATATATATATATATATATATATATATATATATATTCATGTGTATATATATATATATATATATATCTATATATTCATATATATATATATATATATATATATATATATATATATATATATAAATGTGTATATATATATATATATATATATCTATATATTCATATATATATACATATATATGCAAAACAACCACTGTGAAAGAGTAGTCAAATTCCTAAATTTCACTACTCTTTCACAGTGGTTGTTTTGCATATTTTAAAATCACCTGTGATCTTATTGCATATATATATATATATATATATATATATATATATATATATATATATATATATATATATATATATATATATATATATATATATATATATATATATATAGATCACGAACAAGTGGTATTGATCAATAACAATACTGCGACTAACCAAGGATTCGAATCCATGTTGTTTTGGCCTGCCTCATGGTGAGTGAAAACCACATGTCACTCTAACCCACAGCACCACGTAATTCTACAAGAATCACGCACCCAGCAGAGCTAGGTGTTTTACCGTGATCCAAAGACATACGTTGGTGTGGGTGCCTCTGAGCTAATTTAATTCTGCTACCCGTTTGGTGGTACTGAATCATTAACAACACTGTGACTAGCCGAGGATTCGAGGCTAGTACACCAAACGGAGAGTAGAATGAAATTAGCTCAGAGGCACCCACACCACCGTACGTCCTCGGATCACGGTAAAACACATAGCTCTGCTGGGTGCGTGATTCTTGTAGGATTGCGTGGTCCTGTGGGTTAGAGCATTATGTGTGATTTTCGCTCACCATGGGGTGGGCCAAAACGACATGGGCTCGAATCCTCTGCAAGTCGTAGTGTTGTAATTGATCCCAGAAAGAGCTCAAAATAGCGTTGCTATTTAAACCAAAATTTCAAATTTTACCTATTCGGAACTACATATATAATATTTATTAGGGATGATGTAGACAGCTTGTACTGTCTGCATAGACAGCCTATGCTGTCTGCCAGCTGCTATGCTGTCTACGTGCCTTGCTCGTGCTGCCACCTATGCCACTTCAGTATGCCCAGACCTGCCTCTCTCTCACTCTGGCAGCTTACTTCACTCAGTCAACAGGGCTACTACCTCTCTCCTTCGCGGGCATGGCCCTCCCAGTCCATGGGGACTTAACACACTGCCTGTGTACCCCACGACATTGCAAATAAAGTAAGAAGCCTCCGAAGCCTTGTCATTGCTCCCTGCTACCAAGAACCACAAATTAACTCATAATAATGAGACAGTATTAAAATTTTGGCCGATATCAATAATTTTCCTACATTTTTTTTCAGTTACAATGACTATGTTCAATGTACATGGGAATGTTTGTTTCACAACTGGTATTAAATAATACAAGATAGTTATTAAATACCTTTCTCCCTGCTCCACGAGCTTTATCGTACCTCTTTTTAAAGCAACGTATGGATCCTCCCTTCACGATATCACTCTCTAGATTGTTTCACTTGCTGACAACTCTATGACTGAATAAATACTTCCTAACATCCCTTTGTCTCATCTAAGCTTTCAACTTACAATCGTAACCTCTTGCTGCTGTGTCCCATCTCAGAAACATTCTGTTCCTGTCTACCTTGTCAATATCTGAGTCTTTTACACAAAATTATCAGGTTCCCCTATCTCTACTGTCCTTCAGTGTCCTCAGGTTGAGTTCCCTTAACCTCTCTTCGTAGGACATACCGCTCAGTTCCGGGACTAGTCTTATTGCAAACCATACCACTTTCTCTAATTTCTTGATGTGTTGGACTCAGAATGAGTCCCATACTGGTGATGCATACTCCAATATGGGCATTGTGTACAAGACATACAGTGTAGGGAATGACTTCTTACTTTGACGTCGAAACGCTATTCTCAAGTTTACCAGGTGTCTGTATGCACCAACAGTTATTTGGTTGATGTACGTCCCAGGAGATCCGCTCAGGATGATGCTCACCACAAGAACCTTTTCCTTGAGTTTCGCAGCCTTTAACCTCTTAGGCTGTACTCAGCCTTTGCTCTTTTTTGTCCTTCCCCAAGCTTCATAACTTTGCACTTGCTGAGGTTAAAGTACAGGAGACATTTATTGGACAAGGTTTGAAGCCTCTCCAGTTCCCCTTGTAGGCTTACCTGATCCTCGTCCGCTTGTATTTTTCTCATTAGCTTCACATCAGCACCGGACCTACGACTGACCTGCCTCAATACACACACCCACTGACACCTCGTCTCGTACCAACACACGATGTTTTCTCCCTGTTGGGTATTCCCTAATCCACTGCAGTATTTTCCCTCCTGTTCCGGCCTGCTTCTTTAGCTTTTTCAACCAGTTTCTTGTGCGGTACTGTGTCAAAAGCCTTCTTATAGTCTTATATTCTGTGTACTCACCTAACTGTGGTTGCAGAGGTCGAATCACAGCTCCCAGCCCCTCCTCATCACTGGTCGCTAATAGGTCATTCTCCCTGTTCCATGAATTTTATCATACTTCTTCTTAAAGCTATGTATGGATCCTGCCTCCACTACAGCAGTGTCCAGACTATTCCATTTGCTAAGCACTCTATGACTGAAGAACTTCCTAACATCTCTGTGACTCATCTGAATCTTTAGCTTCCAATTGTGAGTGTGTGTGTGTGTGTGTGTGTGTGTATGTGTGTGTACTCACCTAGTTGCACTCACCTAGTTGAGGTTGCAGGGGTCGAGTCCGATCTCCTGGCCCCGCCTCTTCACTGATCGCTACTAGGTCACTCTCCCTGAGCCGTGAGCTTTATCATACCTCTGCTTAAAGCTATGTATGGATCCTGCCTCCACTACATCACTTCCCAAACTATTCCACTTACTGACTACTCTGTGGCTGAAGAAATACTTCCTAACATCCCTGTGATTCATCTGTGTCTTCAGCTTCCAACTGTGTCCCCTTGTTACTGTGTCCAATCTCTGGAACATCCTGTCTTTGTCCACCTTGTCAATTCCTCTCAGTATTTTGTATGTCGTTATCATGTCCCCCCTATCTCTCCTGTCCTCCAGTGTCGTCAGGTTGATTTCCCTTAACCTCTCCTCGTAGGACATACCTCTTAGCTCTGGGACTAGTCTTGTTGCAAACCTTTGCACTTTCTCTAGTTTCTTTACGTGCTTGGCTAGGTGTGGGTTCCAAACTGGTGCCGCATACTCCAATATGGGCCTAACGTACACGGTGTACAGGGTCCTGAATGATTCCTTATTAAGATGTCGGAATGCTGTTCTGAGGTTTGCTAGGCGCCCATATGCTGCAGCAGTTATTTGGTTGATGTGCGCTTCAGGAGATGTGCCTGGTGTTATACTCACCCCAAGATCTTTTTCCTTGAGTGAGGTTTGTAGTCTCTGGCCCCCTAGACTGTACTCCGTCTGCGGTCTTCTTTGCCCTTCCCCAATCTTCATGACTTTGCACTTGGTGGGATTGAACTCCAGGAGCCAATTGCTGGACCAGGTCTGCAGCCTGTCCAGATCCCTTTGTAGTTCTGCCTGGTCTTCGATCGAGTGAATTCTTCTCATCAACTTCACGTCATCTGCAAACAGGGACACCTCAGAGTCTATTCCTTCCGTCATGTCGTTCACAAATACCAGAAACAGCACTGGTCCTAGGACTGACCCCTGTGGGACCCCGCTGGTCACAGATGCCCACTCTGACACCTCGCCACGTACCAAGACTCGCTGCTGTCTTCCTGTCAAGTATTCCCTGATCCATTGTAGTGCCTTCCCTGTTATCCCTGCTTGGTCCTCCAGTTTTTGCACCAGTCTCTTATTACATGTATGTGTGTGTGTGTGTGTGTATGTGTGTGTGTGTGTGTGCGCGTGTGTGTGTGTGTGTGTATGTGTGTGTGTGTGTGTGTGTGTGTGTGTGTGTGTGTGTGTGTGTGTAAAACTCTCACAATCGTGATGTAGAATGTTAATGTGATATTTTTAATCACATATGTAATATTAATATTTTAAGAAAGTATCAGATGGTTTTTAACCGATACCGATACAATGAAAGTGGCCAATACTCGCTGATACTGATTCCGATACCTAGGCTCAAGTACTTTCACACGTCTCCGTGCGTCATCAGGAGCTATGCAATGTTGCAAGACGAGCAGCAGAAGAACTGATGGAAAGTTTTCTCAGAGTAAGTTGGCATGGCGACAAAAGCCAGCTTCTCTCACAAAATGAGAGAGAGAGAGAGAGAGAGAGAGAGAGAGAGAGAGAGAGAGAGAGAGAGAGAGAGAGAGAGAGAGAGAGAGAGAGAGAGAGAGAGAGAGAGAGAGAGAGAGAGAGATTGGGAGATTAAGAATTTTTCTGACACAGTCTCATCTGTCCAGATGTGTAAAAGTTTAGCAGGCACAAATTTCGATTTTTCTTCCGAATAACCTCATTACACTCAAAGGCGCTACCATGTACAGCCCCTAGTAACAACACCACTCACAGAATTACTCAGCTTAGATGCGGTTAAGGAATGAGACTCAGTGTTCAAGAGCGAGATAATCGTAGGGAGGAAGTTAGAGATCACAGGACTGATGGTGTACTAAAAGGAAATTTCACGTTGACTTAAGTATTTTCATTCTGGGTTTCATTTGCATCATCTTTAGTTAACATGAAGAGACTGTAACTTAAAGTTGATTATCATAATTACTTTGAAGTTCTTGACGAGACAGATTTAGTGAAATATATATATTGAGGCTTCCCATTCTGTAGGTGCATAATCTGTGTACACAGCAAGCCAGGTTCTCTTTTTTCATCTGTTGGAATGATCAATGAGATGAAATCAGTCCTGTGGTTTCACAAACTATTATATCCACTGTCTACGGGTAAATGTCTTCTTCTATAAGTCAGTCACGAATAGATCGAGGCAGAGCCAGTGTTAAAAGTCGGGTCAGTGTTTAAAGTCGGGTCAGTGGTAATAGTCGGGTCAGTGTTAAAACTCGGGTTAGTGTTAAAGTCGGGTCAGTGTTAATAGTCGGGTCAGTGTTAAAAGTCGGGTCAGTGTTTAAAGTCGGGTCAGTGTTAAAAGTCGGGTCAGTGTTAAAAGTCGGGTTAGTGTTAAAGTCGGGTCAGTGTTAAAAGTCGGGTCAGTGTTAAAAGTCGGGTCAGTGTTAAAGTCGGGTCAGTGTTATAAGTCGGGTCAGTGTTAAAAGTCGGGTCAGTGTTAAGAGTCGGGTCAGTGTTAAAAGTCGGGTCAGTGTTAAAAGTCGGGTCAGTGTTAAAAGTCGGGTCAGTGTTAAAGTCGGGTCAGTGTTAAAAGTCGGGTCAGTGTTAAAAGTCGGGTCAGTGTTAAAAGTCGGGTCAGTGTTAAAAGTCGGGTCAGTGTTAAAAGTCGGGTCAGTGTTAAAAGTCGGGTCAGTGTTACTAGTCGGGTCAGTGTTAAAAGTCGGGTCAGTGTTTAAAGTCGGGTCAGTGTTAAAAGTCGGGTCATTGTTAAAAGTCGGGTCATTGTTAAAAGTCGGGTCAGTGTTAAAGGCGGGTCAGTGTTATAAGTCGGGTCAGTGTTAAAATTCGTGCTCGAAAATTGCACTTGGTGCTTCACGCAAATTATATTCTGTGAGGTATGAAATGCATTGCATACCTGTGACTTTTTTTGTCCCTACCAATTGTTTATTACATATAAACATCATTATTTCCTACGGCAGAAACAAATGTAAAAAAAAAAATGTATTTGAAAGGGGTCACTCAGGCATATAATGAAAACAGAATTGTGTTGCTTGAGGAGGGATTCAACTTCAACCACCAGGAATATAAATTTAACAAAATCCCTTCATTGTGATCTATATGGTCAATAATATCCCACGTGGAGGCAGAAACTCAAGATGATTCATGGATCTGTACATTTTCGCCCCCTTCTGGGAACCTCTTCAGCAGAAAGGGATCGAAATATACAGATCCATCAATCTTCTGAGTTTGTGTTCATGTAGGTTATCACTGATCATTGGCAAATGTTCATAACGCTTTAGTTGTTCGTGATCTATGTGTCACAAATGAGTATGGCCGTAATAGAATTCATATTTAGCTCGAAGAACTATGATGGTATACATAAACTTGGATAAACATTTTCCACGGAATGATCAATTACCTGTTTATGTCATCGAATCGGAGAGCTACAGCGAATAATTTTAGAAACGATGTCAGCGGTTCTGTGGTGATAAAACCTCATATGTTGGCACAAAATATGCTCATGAAATGGCTCGTGTTTACACTATGTTTGACAAGGCAAGGGCAGTGTGACTGCTGTCTCTGTAGTTGAAAGAATATTGGTACGTAGACTTGTGGTCTGGAATATGGCACACACCACCTGCGTAGCTCTCTCACTCTCTCATTCTCTCTCCTTGTCTCTCTTTCCCTCCGTCTCTCTCTTTCCACCCTGTCTCTCTCTCTTCCCCTGTCGCTCTCTCTCCCCCTGTCGCTCTCTCTTCCCCTGTCTCTCTCTCTCCCCCTGTCGCTCTCCCTTCCCCTGTCTCTCCCGTCTGTCTGTCTGTCTCTCCTCTCTCTCTCTCTCTCTCTCTCTCTCTCTCTCTCTCTCTCTCTCTCTCTCTCTCTCTTTCTCTCCCTCTCTCTCTCTCTCTTTCGTGTAATCTTTACCGGAAAATTTCAATTAAAGGTATAAAAAAATACATCCGCATACTGCTGAATTCTTTGAAGCTCTAAAGTGCTGTGATTTTTTTGTATCATACACTCTGAGCGTTGTTTGATATCTTAGAGAAAAACGCTGCGAGGTAAAGTGTTTCTTAAAACCAAGGTAAGATGTTTATCCGGAGAGGGAAAAATTTAGTCACGAATTTCCGCCTTACGTAAGAACCAATTAGTTTCCGGAAAGATAACATTTTGTTGCGGTAATCCACCTTCGTTAAGACTCTATTTATTTCTAAATAGATTATATATGATCATATAATTCCACCTATCTGAAGATTGTAGTGTTTTTGCTGATGTCTTTTTTCTGTCTCATAAACATGCAAGATTTCAGGTACGTCTTGCTACTTCTACTTACACTTAGGTCACACTACACATACATGTACAAGCATATATATACACACACCCCTCTGGGTTTTCTTCTATTTTCTTTCTAGTTCTTGTTTATCTCCTCTTATCTCCATGGGGAAGTGGAACAGAATTCCTCCTCCGTAAGCCATGCGTGTTGTAAGAGGCGACTAAAATGCCGGAAGCAAGGGGCTAGTAACCCCTTCTCCTGTATAAATTACTAAATTTAAAAAGAGAAACTTTCGTTTTTCTTTTTGGGCCACCCTGCCTTGGTGGGATACGGCCGGTCTGATATATATATATATATATATATATATATATATATATATATATATATATATATATATATATATATATATATATATATATATATATATATATATATATATATATATATATATATATGTCGTGCCGAATACGTAAAACTGGTCAGTTAGCAAGAACTTATTTAAAATTAAGTCTTTTCTAAAATTTTCTCTCATACTTTTAAAGATATATTTTTTTCATTAATGTTGGTGTAAAAATTTATAATTTTGCACCAAAAGGAACTTAGAAAACTTACCTAACCTTATTATAACAAGAACAATTTATTTTAGCATAACCCAACTATATATATTTTAGATTTGTTTACAATAATTTAATACTAAACAAACACAGTGAAATATATTTTTTTCATTAGGTTCAGAATGATTTTGGCGAAATTATTGCATACACAAATTTTCACTTGTCCTATATGGCAAGAATGAGCGTTGCTATTTAAGCCAAGATCGCAAGTTCTGCCTATTCGGCACTACGTATATATATATATATATATATATATATATATATATATATATATATATATATATATATATATATATATATATATATATAAATATATATATATATATATATATATATATATATATATATATATATATATATATATATATATATATATGTCGAGCCGAATACGTAAAACTGGTCAGTTAGCAAGAACTTATTTAAAATTAAGTCTTTTCTAAAATTTTCTCTCATACTTTTAAAGATATATTTTTTTCATTAATGTTGGTGTAAAAATTTATAATTTTGCACCAAAAGGAACTTAGAAAACTTACCTAACCTTATTATAACAAGAACAATTTATTTTAGCATAACCCAACTACATATATTTTAGATTTGTTTACAATAATTTAATACTAAACAAACACAGTGAAATATATTTTTTTCATTAGGTTCAGAATGATTTTGGCGAAATTATTGCATACACAAATTTTCACTTGTCCTATATGGCAAGAATGAGCGTTGCTATTTAAGCCAAGATAGCAAGTTCTGCCTATTCGGCACGACATATATATATATATATATATATATATATATATATATATATATATATATATATATATATATATATATATATATACAGATATATATATATATATATATATATATATATATATATATATATATATATATATATATATATATATATACACACACATATATATATATATATATATATACACACACATATATATATATATATATATACACACACACATATATATATATATATATATATATATATATATATATATATATATATATATATATATATATCGATTATCCCAGGAAGGCACAGGAAGAGGGCAGTGTATACAGAGTAACAGTAACGGGCAATTAACAGCGCTAAATGTGTATAATTAAAAGCACTTCCCCGGCTTAATTACTGACGTTCACAATTATAATCAACGCTGCCTGCTGGATGGACAGCCTCCTACACTTACTAAAACCTTAAATTTCTACGTAAATTAAATAAAAATTGTTTCTTGAATGATTATATTTGGATTTTTTTTGGTAGCTCTTACTGCAGATTTCGACTTATTGAAATAAATACTTATTATAAAGAAAGGATTTAAGTATATCCTAAAAATATGTAAACTTTGCTTTTGTGTGCAAACTTGTCTTATCTTTCTTCAGGTCATTTCAAGTTCCAGCTCTATCTAAATCATACAGGATATATACACAATGAAGTGTATTTGTCTCAGTGTGTATACATTAATCTCTATTTTAAAGATATTCTTGACTAGTGGTAAACAGGCCTTATTTACAACTTTATTTACCCTATTTACCCTCGTGTAGTCGATAGACTTTAAACCCAATTAATTAACGTCCTTAAAGTTTACTACCAACCTTAAGTTTAGAACCTATGACAGAAGACTAATTCACAGACATCTATTTAATTCGATGTCAACATACTCTACTACAGAGATCGTTGGGTCATGGTGGAGATGGAAGCCTAGTGATCATAGAAATTTATAGAATTATCTATATTGTCGAGGCTTATGATAAGTCAGAACAACAGTTTGTTTGGTGAGGGCTCTTTTATCCGTCTCTGAAGCACTGATGTTGTCAAGGGTGCTCATACCAGTCTCTGAAGCACTGATGATCTCAACGGTAGTTCTACCAGTCTCTGAAGCACTGGTGCTGTCAACAGTACTCATACCAGTCTTTGAAGCACTGATGTTCTCAACGGTAGTTCTACCAGTCTCTGAAGCACTGGTGCTGTCAACGGTACTCATACCAGTCTCTGAAGCACTGATGATCTCAACGGTAGTTCAACCAGTCTCTGAAGCACTGGTGCTGTCAACGGTACTCATACCAGTCTCTGAAGCACTGATGATCTCAACGGTAGTTCTACCAGTCTCTGAAGCACTGGTGCTGTCAACGGCGCTCACACCAGCCACCGACGCAACGGTACGGACATCGGTACTCACACCAACCTTTTATACAACTGTGCTTTCAGTAAAGCTTGCATCAGCCTTTGAAGCAATGGTATAGACAACATCACACACACCAACCTCTGAGGCAACGGTTCAGATAACTGTAGTCATACCAACCTGTAAAGGAACGCAAAGGACAATGGTACCCGCTCCAGTCTCAGAAGAACAAGTAGCGGCAACGGTACTCACACCAACCTTGAAGCATGGCTGCTGCCAAACCATACCACGGTTGGGGTTTGAACCCGCGGTCAGAGAGTCTCAAAACTCCAGGCCGTCGCGTTAGCCACTGGACCAGCTAGCTTCAATAAGATTCGTCCAACTAGGTATATTTGTACACTATAAGATGGTTAGCATAGGCACCACTGTGACCACAAATGCAAGTTTTTACAGACGAATCTCCCGCTAGCGTGGCTGTGACGAACTCTAGCTCAAGTCCCCTCAAAGCCGTCAACATGACTCACGAATTCGTAATGACACGATTGCAAACAAACCATACCACGGGTGGGGTTTGAACCCGCGGTCAGAGAGTCTCAAAACTCCAGACCGCGGGTTCAAACCGCACCCGTGGTATGGTTTGTTTGCAATCGTGTCATTACGATTTCGTGAGTCATGGTTGCTGTCACCAGAAGTCGTACCAGCCTCTGAAGAGAAGTTTCCAACATCGGTCGATCGTGTACTCCTTGACGTTTATTATTTATCAACTGCGTTCTCAGTTTGTACTGACGTGAAAAAATAATTTCTCCAAATAATGTGCCAGATAAAAACTTACAGAGAAATCATCTCCCTAAATTTTAAAAATTAAAATCTTCGCTGCAAAACTATATAGTTAATACAGGAAAATGATAAGCTTGCGAAACACAAGCTTTGTTTGTTCATATATAAATTATTACCGCGTACAACTTCATACAACTTGACAATAAGGAAAGTTTAAAGAGCATGAATATCTTAAGAGAGAAAGCATTCACATTTTGTCAGTGTCTTCAAGTTTTGAGGTCTTCATTGATGACATACCTTGCAAACTTAAATGGCCACAATTACCAATGTTTGCTGAGTTACCGAACTCTCTTCAGATCTTCCTGGGAGATATCATGATCTCGGCAATAACTTTGCTGCTTGATGTCATCTGTGATCTCGGAAAATCACCGCTGAATTGAAGCTTTGTTTGAAACTGCTCATGCACCCAGCCAGATATATCAAAACACTCTCGCTTCACTCCAGCTTCCATAAGTTCTCAGCATACTTGTAATTTCAGCAGCGGCTAACCTGGGGATTCTTCTTCTCCTACTTGATTCGCCGGTACTCTCCCGGCCCGGGTCTTTTCCAGATGGTGACCCGGCCTTGGCTCCCTGTCTTGAGAGTGTCTGAAAAGTATGTCTGCCATGGGAGGAGGTACAAGTACCTCCTCATCTACTGGGACCAACTGTCCCCAGGCCTAGCCCCATTCCCCGCCCTCACGGGGCTCGTAGGGAGAAGCTTGGCCTCTGGTCTGCCATTTTCCCCGCCCCAGGGGGACTCGTGGGAATGACAGTCTTGTGACCTGCAGGTGGTAGCAAGCTCTGGCTCTGTAGCTGGAAAGGAAAAGAACAGGGAAGTAGTTGCTTTCCCTTAGGCTTAGCACATTAGCGGCCATTCTTCTTGCCTTTTCAGCTGTAGCCTCCCCGATGTCGAAGATTACAGCATCCTTGAACATAGTCCAATTTCATGATTTTTGGATGACAAGAGATGTTAAATATCATTTGTCACTATGCTTTAAAATTAATAATTCTAAGAAATACTTTTAAATAACAAACTGATAGCAATAAACAACGAAAAGATACTGTCGAACATTAATGTATTAACAACTTTGACATTAACCTTCGTAATAGATACCGACAAGTTGGTTAAGAAAAACACTTGAGCAAACACTACGACATATTTGTTCGGAAACGTTTCGGTCCTGGGACCTTGATCACCACTGAAGTGCTCAAGGTCCCAAGACCGAAACGTTTTCTAATAAATATGTCCTAGTTTTTGCTCTCGGGTTTTGCTAAAAATTTAACATCCTTAAACGGTATAATCTAAATACAGCCGATGATTTAGAATTTTTGCAGCTTTCGTGCCATGTTTAATGGATAGAAATGAAGCCATACTGGACAAAACTTTGATCATACTGACGCTTCATGTTAACAATGCCTTTTAATCGCAGAAAAAGCATGATGAGGTTTTTCTGTCGTAGTTTGGCAAGAATTATGAAAAAAAAAACATCGGGGTCGAATTTTTATGCAGTAAATGAGTCGTCCAAACCCTTAGCAAAACAGCAGCAGGAACAACACAGCAGTAGCAGCGACAACAGTACCAGCAGAAATAAGAGTAACGGCAACAGCTGTAAGAATAGCAATAACAACAGGGCAGCAGTGTCTTCAGCAACAGCAGTAACGGAAGTAGTACTGACAGCCACAGAAGTAAAAGCAGTTGCAAAAAACAGCAGCATCAGTAGCAACAGTTGCGAAAGCAACAGCAGAGGTAATAGAAGTCGTACCAACAACATCAGTGACAGCAGCAGCAGCAGCAGCATCATAATCAGCAGCAGCAACTGTGGCAACAGCAATAGAAACTGTAGCAACAACAGCAGCAACAGAAGGAGAAGCAGCATCAACAATAGCAACAGTGAGAACAGCAGCAGCAGCAGCAGCAGCAGCAGCGACAATAGTAACAGAAAAAGCAGCAGCGGCTGCAGCAGCAACCGTAGCAACAACAGAAGCTGTAGCAGCAACAACAGCAGAGACAACAGTAGCAACGACAACAGCAACAGAAACAGTAGCAGCGGCAGCAGCAACTGTGGAGGCAGCAGCAACTGTGGAGGCAGCAGCAGTAACTGTAGCAGCTACCAAAGAGAAGACGTTCCATGAAATTTAGCAGATGCGAGCGGTGCAACAAGCGAGTAATAACCAGCATCCATCTGAGGATCTCATCCGTACAGTTCCAGGAGATGACCTGAACGTTATCCACCCAGGGGTCCACTACATAGTCTCCCTACTGCAACAGTAAGAGAAGGAGAATGTTCCTACTACAGAGATACGAAATGGAGTGTCTCTTCTACAGGAGTACAAGAGCAGGACATTGCCATCGTTCAGAGATACGGGAGGGAGAATCTTCCTACCGCAGGTATACGTGATGGAGAACCTTCCTACTTCAGGTATACGGGATGGAGAACCTTTCTACTGCAGGTATACTGGACGAAGAATCTCCATACTGCAGGTATACGGATGAAGAATTTCCCGACTCCGAAGATGTAAGCAGGAGAACGTCTACCACAGATTAACATGGGATAAGAATTTATACTCATCATCTATATGGAATGGAGAATCTCTTAGCTGCAATGATATGATATTATGAGTCGAGGTTCTGAGAGATTCACTAGGAACACATGAGGAAGATTGATTTTACTACAGAAACACGGAAAGGAAATCTAAATATTGTAAGTATTTTGGAAGGGAAATCTCCCTACTGCAGTGATATTGGAAGGGAATTAACAATGTGGAATCTCTCTTCTGTACTGAAAAGTGATCGAGGAATTCCCCTTGTGCTGGGACACAGGAAGAAAATCTCCCTGCAGATATATATATACAGTACGGGGAATCTTCCACTGAAGGCATATGTATTAATACCCTTCAAACTACATCATTATTATGTTTTTGGGGAAGCGCCAAACTAGCAGGGGTCATATAGCGCTTGGAGAATAGAACAGAAAACAATGAGGTTCGGTTCCGTGGAAGGAAAAGACAAGTCCAGTTCCTTAGTTTGAGAGCCCCTCACCTGTACCTCGTGAATCAGAGGTACAGAAGTGATAACCACTTAAGCCAGAGGTACAAAAATCACAAACACGTAAGCCACTGGTACAAAAGTCACAAACATGTAAGCCACATGTACAAAAGTCACAAACATGTAAGTCACTGGTACAAAAGTCACAAACATGTAAGCCACTGGTACAAAAGTCACAAACATGTAAGCCACTGGTACAAAAGTCACAAACATGTAAGCCACTGGTACAAAAGTCACAAACATGTAAGCCACATGTACAAAAGTCACAAACATGTAAGCCACTGGTACAAAAGTCACAAACATGTAAGCCACTGGTACAAAAGTTACAAACATGTAAGCCACTGGTACAAAAGTCACAAACATGTAAGCCACTGGTACAAAAGTCGCAAACATGTAAGCCACTGGTACAAAAGTCACAAACATGTAAGCCACTGGTACAAAAGTCACAAACATGTAAGCCACATGTACAAAAGTCACAGGTACAGAAGCGACAACCTCAAGCCAGAAATGCAGTAGTGACAACCACGAAAGCCAGAGATATAAAAGTGATAACTTTGCGAGTCGTAGATAAAAAAAATAATTTAGCGATCTTTTGAAAGCCACGAGAAATATTACTATTTGTGGAGAGGTGCCGAGAGCCACGTATTATCTATCTTCAGAGTTTTATGAAGAAAGTTGCTTTATTTGCTGAAGAGAGAGTGTGTATGTGTGTGTGAGTGGGTGTGTGTACTCACCTAGCTGTGATTACAGGGGTTAAGTCACAGCTCCTTGCCCCGTCTCTTCACTGGTCGCTACTATGTCACTGTTCCTGCTCCATGAGGTTTATCATACCTCTTCTTAAAGCTACGTATGGATCCTGCCTCTACTACATCACTTTCCAGACAATTCCACTTCCTGATAACTCTGACTGAAGAAATACTTCCTAACATTCCTTTGATTCATCTGAGTCTTCAACTTCCAATTGTGACCCCTTGTTGCTGTGTCCCATTTCTGGAACATCTTGTCTCTGTCCACCTTGTCAATTCCTCTCAGTATTTTATATACCGTTATCATATCTCCCCTATCTCTCGTATCCTTCAGTGTCGTCCGGTCGATTTCCCTTAACATCTCCTCGTAGGGCGTGCCCCTTATCTCCGGGACTAGACTTGTTGCAAACATTTACACTTTCTCTAACTTCCTTACGTGCTTGGGTAGGTCTTGGTTCCAAATTGGTGCTGCATACTCCAATATAGGCCTGACATACACAGTGTACAGGGTCCTGAACGATTCTTTACTGAGACTGTCGGAATGCTGTTCTTAGGTTTGCTAGTCGCCCATATGCTGCAGCAGTTATTTGGTTGATGTGAGCCTCAGGAGATGTACCCGGTGTTATACTCACCCCAAGATCTCTTTCCTTGAGTGAGGTTTGTAGTCTCTGGCCCACTAGACTGTACTCAGTCTGCTGTCTTCTTTGCCTTTCCCCAATCTTCATGGCTTTGGTCTTGGTGAGGTTGACCTCTAAGAGCCAGTTTCTGGACCAGGTCTCCAGCCTGTCCAGATCCCTTTGTAGTCCTGCCTGGTTGTCGTATGACTGAATTCTTCTCAATCAACTTCACATCATCTGCAAACAGGGACACTTCTGAGTCTATTCCTTCCGTCATGTCGTTCACATATACCAGAAACAGCACTGGTCTTAGGACTGACCCTTGTGGAACCCCGCTTGTCACAGGCGCTCACTCTGACACCTCGTCACGTACCATGACTCGCTGATGTCTTCCCGACAGTTATTCCCTAATCCACTGCAGTGCCTTTCATATTCTACTTGTCTGGTCTTCCAGCTCATGCACTAATCTCTTGTGTGGAACTGTGTCAAAAGCATACTTACAGTCAAAGAAAACGCAATCTACCTACCTCTCTCTCTCTCTCTCTCTCTCTCTCTCTCTCTGTTGTTTTACTGCTGTCACTCTGTCATAGAACTCCTGTAGGTCCGTGACAGGATTTACAGTCCCATAAACCGTGCTGGTTGTCGTTGATAAGCTCATTTCTTTCTAGGTGCTCCACCACTCTTCTCCTGGCATACATAGTTATCCGGCCCCCTCACCTTTGAGGTATCTAGCTCGCTTAGCAGCCTCTTCACTTCTTCCTCGGTTGTATGTAATGTGTCCAACAGTTGATGGTGTACCCAATCTCTTCGTCTTTCTGGAGCCCCTTCTGTCTCCTCTGTGAACACCTCTTTGAATCTCATATTGAGTTGTTCATATACATTGTGGTCGTGTCTTGTGATTTCTCCTCCTTCCTTCCTCAGCCTGATTACCTGGATCTTGACTGTTGTTTTTTTTCCTGATGTGGCTGTACAACATAACTGTACAACATCTTCGGGCCAGATTTAGCTTTTGCTGATATGTCATTTTCGTATTGTCGATGGGCCTCCCTTCTTACCTGTGCATATTCATTTCTAGCTCAACGACTGCTCTCCTTATTCTCCTGGGCCCTTTGCATTCTATACTTCTTCCATTCTCTAGCACACTTAATTTTAGCCTCTCTCTACACCTCTGGGTGAACCAAGGGCTCATCCTGACTTTCTCATTATTTCTGTTACCCTTGGGTACAAACCTCTCCTCAGTTTCCTTGCATAATGTTGTCACATTCCATCATCTCGTTTTCTGGCTTGCCTGCTAGTTCTCTGCCTCACTGAACCCCATGCAGAAATTTCTTCATGCCTGTGTAGTCCCCTCTCTTGTAGTTTGGCTTCATTCGTCCTGCCCTTTCTACTTCCCTCTCCTCTTGTAACTCTACTATGAATTCGAAGCTCAGAACCATGTGGTTACTGGCCCAGAGGGGTCTTCCATATGTGATATCCTCAGTATCTGCACTACTCAAGGTGAATACTAGTTCCAGTCTTACTAGTTCGACCTCTCCTCTCTTTCTGGTAATGTACCTTACATGTTGGGATAAGAGGTTCATTAGTACCATCACAATCTAACCCTCCAAGTTTCTGGTCTGCCATGTGGCTCCAGGTTCTCCCAGTCGATTTCCTTGTGATTGAAGTCACCCATAATCAGCAGCTTTGCCCTGCTCGCATGAGCCCTTCTTTCCACTTTAGTCAGTGTGTCAACCCACGCTCTATTACTCTCATCATACTCTTGCCTTATCCTCCTGCTGTTCTATGGCGGGTTATATATCACTGCAATTATCACCTTTGGACCTCCAGATTGAAATGTTTCTATTATGTAGTCTCTTGCTTCTCTGTCTCCTCTCTCCAGCTTATCAAAGTCCCATTGGTTTTTGATGAGCAGTGCCACTCCTCCACCCCCTCTGTTCTCTCTGTCTTTCCTCAGGATCTGATATACCGTTGGACAGATGGCATCTGTTATCATTCCCATGAGCTTGGTTTCTGTGAGAGCTATAATGTCTGGTGATCCCTCTTTGACTCTTTCATGCCACTTCTCACACTTATTCGTTATTCCATCAGCGTTGGTGTACCATACCTTCAGTTTCCTCTCCAACACTGTGTTCTGGGGGTCTGTGAGGGTGGGGGACCTGGCAGTGTGCCATGGGATTCTAAAGTGTAGTATGGGGTGGGGGCTGTAGGTGTGGATTGTGATTTGTGTTGGGATAGCATGTTTGGTTGTGGGGTTTTGGGGCTGGTTCTATGTGTGTTTCTCCTTGTTGCTCTGTCCTGCTCTGGTTGTCCTCTGCTGACTCTGTCCTTGTTTCTCTTCTTAGCCCCTTTCATGTCAGTGTTCTCTCCCTCGGCTGTTGTCATTCTGTTCTTGTTCTCTCTCGGTCTAGGCACACCCTTTTGTATGTTGGCGATTCCTTCAGCTGTGATTTCTCTTTCACTGCTTTTGTCTTGAAAGTCAGTTTGACTGGCCGATTTCTCCCCTTCAAGTACCCCCCTATTCTCTGAAAAATTACTAAATCATGTCCTCCTTGCCTATTTCTTTGATGATGTTTTCAAACTTCTGTTTTTCTTCCTACTGTCTTTTATTGTGTGTCCTCTCCTTCTCTCCTCTGAAGCCCATGAATACTGACTTCTTCCTCTCCTCCTCCCATTACCTCTCCCTGTGTCTCTCTGGATCCCATTTGTACATGACCATTGTCTCCCTTATTTTCTCCTTTAACTCTTTATGGCATGGTCATGCCTCTGCATTGGACCTATTTCCCTCTCCACCTTCTCCCACCTCCCTTGATGCTATCCCTGCTCCCAACAGCTCTCCCACTTCATTCCTCGGCCCTGCTTGGTGGACTGATAGGGCCACTTGGCTCCTCATTCAGTAGGAGTGTACCTGCTTCAGATGCTATGTCTCCTCTGGACAATAGTCCTGTAATTCGCTTCAGCCTATTTACGTCATATTTTAGGGTCTGTATCCTGGCTTCTGCAACTTTGGCTTGTGACTCCTACTTCTTCTCTGCCTCCATCATCTTCTCCATTTTTGCAGAATGCTCACCTAGTTTGATAAGACACATGTGCAACATCTGGATATCTTTAATGTAGACGTCTCGCCATCCAGTGGCTTTATCAATACAGATTCTAGGAAATAATTGGAAGACAGTAGAACTATATACAAAAGATGAGGTAAACAGTCCCTCAGCCTTGGAGTTAGTGTTCACAGCATCGTGGTGGAGGAGAATCTAGTTTGCTCTCCCACGCTTGTTCCATCCATTTGCATTGCTCTTCCATCCATTCTTCCTTACCAGGACCATCTTCCTCTGATCCCCTGAGCCTTCGACTTCCCCTCTGAAACACCATTTTTTTATGGGTTTGGTGTTGTAGTGTATGTGTGATGTTTGTGTGTGTGTGTGCGTGTATGTGTACGTATGTGTGGAAGTGGGAGAGATGGCAAGGGGAAAGAGGTGGGGAGAGGGAGGGAGGGGGACAAAGTGATGGAGAGATGGAGAGAGAGTGGGATGGGGGATAGTGTGTGTGTGTGTGTGTGTGTGTGTGTGTGTGTGTGTGTGTGTGTGTGTGTGTGTGTGTGTGTGTGTGTGTGTGTGTGTATGTGTGTATGTGTGTGTGTGTATGTGTGTGTGTGTGTGTGTGTGTATGTGTGTGTGTTTGTGTGTGTGTGTACGTGTGTGTTTGTGTGTGTATGTGTGTGTACTCACCTATTTGTACTCACCTATTTGTGGTTGCAGGGGTCGATTCATAGCTCCTGGCCCCTCCTCTTCGCTGATTGCTACTAGGTCCTCTCTCTCCCTGCCCCATGAGCTTTATCATACCTCGCCTTAAAACTATGTATGGTTCGCCTCGACTAAGTCACTTTCTAGGCTATTCCACGGCCTGACTACTCTATGACTGAAGAATTACTTCCTAACATCCCTTTGATTCATCTGAGTCTTCAACTTCCAATCGTGACCTCTTGTGTCTGTGTCCCTTCTCTGGAACATCCCGTCTTTGTCCACCTCGTCTATTCCGCGCAGTATTTTATATGTCGTTATCATGTCTCCCCTGACCCTCTTGTCCTCCAGTGTCTTCAGGCCGATTTCCCTCAACCTTTCTTCGTAGGACAATCCCCCTAGCTCAGGGACTAGTCTTGTTGCAAACCTTTACACTTTCTCTAATTTCTTGACGTGCTTGACTAGGTGTGGATTCCAAACTGGTGCTGCATACTCCAGTATGGGCCTGACGTAGGTGGTATACAGAGTCTTGAACGAATCCTTACTGAGGTATCGGAACGCTATTCGTAGGTTTGCCAGGCGCCCGTATGCTGCAGCAGTTATCTGAATGATGTGCGCCTCAGGAGATATGCTCGGTGTTATAATAACCCACAGATCTTTTTCCTTGAGTGAGGTTTGCAGTCTTTGGCCATCTAAACTATATTGTGTCTGCGGTCTTCTTTGCCCTTCCCCAATCTTGATGACTTTGCATTTGGCAGGGTTAAACTCAAGGAGCCAGTTGCTGGACCAGGCTTGTAGCCTGTCCAGGTCTCTTTATAGTCCTGCCTGATCCTCATCCGATTTGATTCTTCTCATTAACTTCACATCATCTGCAAACAAGGACACTTCTGAGTCTATCCTTTCCGTTATGTCGTTCACATATACCAAGAACAGCTCAGGTCCTAGGACTGACCCCTGTGGAACCCTGCTTGTCACAGGCGCCCACTCTGACACCTCGTCACGTACCATGACTCGTTGTTGCCTCCCTGTCAGGTATTCTCTGATCCATTGCAGTGCCTTTCCTGTTATGTGTGCCTGATCCTCTAGCTGTTGCAGTAACCTCTTGTGAGGAACTGTGTCAAAGGCCTTCTTGTAGTCCAAAAAATGCAGTCGATCCACCCCTCTCTCTCTTGTCTTACTTCTGTCACCTTGTCATAAAACTCTAGTAGGTTTGTGACACAGGATTTTCTTTCCCTGAAACCGTGCTGGTTGTCAATTATACACTTGTTTCTTTCCAGGTGCTCCACCACTCTCCTCCTGATGATCATCTCCATGACCTTGCATACTATACACGTTAGTGATACAGGTCTGTAGTTTAGTGCCTCATGTCTGTCTCCCTTTTTAAAAATTGGGACTACATTTGCCATCTTCCATACCTCAGGGAGTTGCCCAGTTTCAAATGATGTGCTGAAGATCTTTGTTAATGGCACACACAATATCTCTGCTCCCTCTTTAAGGACCCACAGAGAGATGTCTGGTCCCACCTCCTTTGAGGTGTCAAGTTCGCATAGCAGCTTCTTCACCTCCTCCTTGGTTATATGTACCTCATCCAGCACTTGCTGGTGTACCCCCCTGTTCTGATTTCCTGGAGTCCTACTGGTTTCCACTGTAAATACTTCTTTAAATCTCGTGTTGAGCTCCTCACATACATCTCGGTCGTTTCTTGTGAATTCCCCATCACCCTTCCTCAGTCTGATTACCTGGTTCTTGATTGTTGTTTTCCTCCTGATGTGGCTGCACAACAGCTTCAGGTCAGTCTTGACTTTCGATGCTATGTCATTTTCATATTGTCGCTGAGCCTCCCTTATCTGTGCATATTCGTTTCTGGCTCTTCTGCTAATCTCTTTATTTTCCTGAGTTCTCTATCTTCTGTACCTTTTCCATTCTCTAGTACACCTAGTTTTTGCCTCCCTACACTTTTGGGTGAACCAAGGACTCGTTCTGTTCTTCCCATTATTTCTGTATCCCTTGGGAACAAACCTCTCCCATCATTTCTTGTACTGGTTTTCCTGTCAGTTCCCTCTCCCACTGAATGTCTTGAAGGAAGTTCCTCATGCCTGAGTAGTTCCCCCTTTTGTAGTTTGGTTTTTCCCACCCTATTCCTGCTACTCTCTCCACTTGGAGCTCAACTATGTAGTCGATGCACAGAACCACATGATCACTAGCTCCGAGGGACCTTTCATACATGATATCCTCGATGTCCGAACTAGTCAAGGTGAATACAAGGTCCAGTCTTGCTGATTCATCCTCTCCTCTCTCTCTGGTAGTGTCTCTAACATGTTGATGCATGAGGTTTTCCAGTACCACATCCATCATCTTGGCTCTCCATGTTTCGGGACCCCCATGGGGCTCCAGGTTTTCCCAGTCAATCTCCTTGTGTTTGAAATCACCCATAACTAGTAACTTTGCTTCCCCCATGTGCGCTCTCCTGGCCACCTCGGCTAGTGTGTCGACCATTGCTCTGTTGCTCTCATCGTATTCTTCTCTTGGCCTCCTGCAGTTCTGTGGTGGGTTGTACATTACTGCAATTATCACTATATGTCCCTCAGACTGGATTGTTCCTACTAAGTAGTCCCTTTCGCCGGTGCCATCCATTCCTTCCATTTTCTCAAAACCCCACTGGTTTTTAATGAGCAGTGCAACTCCTCCTCCCCCTCTCCTCCCTCTGTCTTTCCTGAGGATTTGATATCCGGATGGAAAGATTGAATCTGTTATTATTCTGGTGAGTTTTGTTTCTGTGAGTGCTATTGTGTCTGGGGATGTCTCCTTGATTCTTTCGTGCCACTCCTCATACTTATTTGTTATTCCATCTGCATTTGTATACCTCACCTTCAACTTCTTTTCTAAGACTGTGGTCTGGGAGGTGTATTGGGGTTGGGGAAGTGGGAGACCTAATAAGGAACTATGGGTGGTTGTTGTGGGGGTGGAGTTTGTAATGCAGTGGGTGGGGGCATTGGATGTTGCATGGGTGTTTTGGTTTAGAGTGTTTGGTTGCACTGGGGTTGACCTGGTTGGGAGGCTTCTATAGGAAGTTGTGAGGGAGGCTGTATTTGATCTTCCTGTGTCTGGGATCTCCTGTCTGTCTTCTCCATCCATGTGTGTGTGTGTGTGTGTGTGTGTGTGTGTGTGTGTGGGTGTGTTTGTGTGTGTGTGTGTTTTGTGTCTATGTGTGTGTGTGTGCGTGTACATGTGTGTGTGTGTGTGTTTTGTGTGTGTGTGTACTCACTTAGTTGAGGTTGCGGGGGTCGAGTCCGAGCTCCTGGCCCCGCCTCTTCACTGATCGCTACTAGGTCACTCTCCCTGAGCCGTGAGCTTTATCATATATATGTGTGTGTGTGTGTGTGTGTGTGTGTGTGTGTGTGTGTGTGTGTGTGTGTGTGTGTGTATGTGTGTGTGTGTGTGTGTGTGTGTGTGTGTGTGTGTGTGTGTGTGTGTACTCACCTAGTTGAGGTTGCGGGGGTCGAGTCCGAGCTCCTGGCCCCGCCTCTTCACTGATCGCTACTAGGTCACTCTCCCTGAGCCGTGAGCTTTATCATATATGTGTGTGTGTGTGTGTGTGTGTGTGTGTGTGTGTGTGTGTATGTGTGTGTATGTGTGTGTGTGTGTGTGTGTGTGTGTGTGTTTGTGTGTACTCACCTAATTGTGGTTGCAGGGGTCGAGACTTAGCTCCTGGCCCAGCCTCATCACTGACCGCTACTGGGTCCTCCCTCTCCTTGCTCCATGAGCTTTATCATACCT
This sequence comes from Cherax quadricarinatus, assembly GCF_038502225.1. Classification (NCBI taxonomy): domain Eukaryota; kingdom Metazoa; phylum Arthropoda; class Malacostraca; order Decapoda; family Parastacidae; genus Cherax; species Cherax quadricarinatus. Next base: position 10,746,852 of record NC_091311.1, on the reverse strand, counting down.
CGTCTTAAAACTAAATATAGTTCCTGCCTCCACTACATCGCTTGCCAGATTATTCCACTACCTAACAACTCTGTGGCTGAAGAAATACTTCCTAACATCCCTTTGACTCATCCGAGTCTTCAGCTTCCAATTGTGACCTCTTGTTTCTGTGTCCCATCCCTGGAACATCCTGTCTCTGTCCACGCAGTATTTTGTATGTCGTTTATCATGTCTCCCCTGACCCTCCTGTCCTCCAGTGTCGTCAGTTCGATTTCCCTTAACCTTTCTTCATAGGACATTCCCCTTAGCTCTGGAACTAGCCTTGTTGCAAACCTTTGCACTTTCTCTAATTTCTTGACGTGCTTGACCAGGTGTGGGTTCCAAACTGGTGCTGCGTACTCCAGTATGGGTCTGACGTACACAGTGTATAAAGTCTTGAACGATTCCTTACTGAAGTACCGGAACGCTATTCTCAGGTTTGCTAGGCGCCCATATGCCGCAGCAGTTTTCTGGTTAATGTGTGCTTCTGGCGATGTACTCGTTATTATACTCATTCCTAGATCTTTCTCCTTGAGTGAGGTTTGAGGTCTTTGGCCTCCTAGCCTATACTGTCTGTGGTCTTCTTTGCCCTTCTCCGATCTTCAAGACTTTGCATTTGGCGGGGTTAAATTCTAGGAGCCAGTTGCTGGATCACGCATTCAGCCTGTCCAGGTCTCTTTGTAGACCTGTCTGGTCCTCATCTGATTTAATTCTCCTCATTAACTTCACATCATCTGCAAACAGGGACACCTCTGAGTCTATCCCTTCCACCATGTCATTCACATATGCCAATAATAGCACTGGTCCTGGGGCCGACCCCTGTGGTACCCTGCTCGTCATAGGTGCCCACTGTGATACCTCGTCCCGTACCATGACTCGATGTTGCCTCCCTGTCAGGTATTCTCTGATCCACTGCAGTGCCCTTCCTGTTATACACGCCTCATCCTCTAGTTTCTGCACTAGTCTCTTGTGAGGAAGTGTGTCGAAGGCCTTCTTGCATTCCAAGAAAATGCAATCAACCCTCCTCTCTCTCTCTCTCGTGTCTTACTTCTGTAACTTTGTCATAAAACTCCAGGTTTGTGACACAGGATTTGACTTCCATGAATCCGTGCTGGTTGTCATTTATATTGTTCCATTCCAGGTGCTCCACCACTTTCCTCCTGATAATCTTCTCCATGACTTTGCATGCTATACACGTCAGTAACGCTGGTCTGTAATTTAGTACCTCTTTTGTCTCCTTTTTTAAAAATGGGAACTACATCTGCGGTCTTCCATACCTCAGGTATTTGCCCAGTTCCAAGGGATGTGTTGAAGATTGTGGTTAATGCTCCCTCCATGAGGACCCACGGAGAGATGTTGTCCGGTCCCATTGCCTTTGAGGTATCAAGGTTACTAAGCAGCTTCTTCACTTCCTCCTCAGTTGTTTGCATATCATCCAGCACTTGTTGGTCTATTCCCTGTTGGTGTCCCCCTCTGTCCTGTCTTCCCAGAGTCCTTCCTGTCTCCACTGTGAATACTTAAATCTCGTGTTGAGCTCCTCGCATACCTCTTGATCGTTTCTTGTGAGTTCCCCACCTTGTTGTTAGGTAAGACACATATGCAACACAAGGGTATCTTGGTACAGACCATCAACTTCGACAACCTCTACTAGTGAGAACGGCTGGGTTTGAGAGGGACCTGCCCTCCCAAAGCAACCTACGTCTCACCTCCTGGCACTATATAAGGCTCCATCTTGTCACTTCAACTTCATATTGTTTCAGACAACGGAACAATGCTCTTCTCCAGACTGAGGGACTGACCACCTCAAAACTTTAAGGGTGATGGACTGATTACATCGTCTTCAAGTATCTTCTGCTTCTATCAACTTTTCTGTACTCGACTGAAGAAGCCTACTGTGTAGGCGAAACGTTTCGAAATAAAGATACCTAACTGTTGCATATGTGTCTTACCTAACAATCTGTCGGTATTTTATACCATTTTAATGTTCATTAAGAGTTCCCCACCTTCTTTCCTCAGCCTGATCACCTGGTCTTTGACTGTCGTCTTTCTCCTAATGTGGCTAAACAGCAGTTTCCGGTCAGACTTGACTTTCGATGCTATGTCATTTTCGTACTGTCGCTTGGCCTCCCTCCTTATCTGTACATATTCGTTTCTGGCTCTTCGTGTGTACTCACCTAGTACTCACCTAGTTGAGGTTGCAGGGGTCGAGTCCGAGCTTCTGGCCCCGCCTCTTCACTGGTCGCTACTAGGTCACTCTCCCTGAACCGTGAGCTTTATCATACCTCTGCTTAAAGCTATGTATGTGTGTGTGTGTGTGTGTGTGTGTGTGTGTGTGTGTGTGTGTGTGTGTGTAGGTGATGGGACGAGGTGTTTACCTGCTGTGAGGTCATGTGTATGTGTGTGCGTGTGTGTTTGTGTGTGTGTGTGTGTGTGTGTGTGTGTGTGTGTGTGTGTGTGTGTGTGTGTGTGTGTGTGTGTGTGTGTGTGTGTGTGTGTGTAGGTGATGGGACGAGGTGTTTACCTGCTGTAAGGTCGTATGTGTATGTAGGTAATGGGACGAGGTGTTTACCTGCTGTGAGGTCATGTGTGTGTGTGTGTGTGTGTGTGTGTGTAGGAAATGGGAAGAGGTGTTTACCTGCTATAAGGTCATATATGTGTGTGTTGGTGGTGGTGAATAACAATACCTGTCATGTTTATAGGAAGTAACGAGCTCAACTCATTCTCTCTTATACCCGGCAGCGTCCAGATAAAACACAAGTTTATGCATCGTATTTATCGAAAATTGGTTCGCCGGCTGCCTTATCATTGCTTATTTTTAGTTAATCATGCACTGGCCCATAAATGTAGTAACGAAGAAATTTCCAAATACCTCCTGATGAAAGTGTATTTAACGGATGTTTCACGTTAACCATATGACAGGTTGTATGCTCAACCTAACGGTGACTAACGAAGGTACAAGACAATAATAATAATAATAATAATAATAATAATAATAATAATAATAATAATAATAATAATAATAATAATAATAATAATAATTAATATCTTCTTTTACTACAAGTACAAGTACAAGGAATACAAGCCTAGCTGACATCAGTGACATACCACTATATAGAAAACCACATGTTATGCTGAGTATTTCGGGCAAATTAGGTCAGTTTTGCCCCAGGATGCGACCCATACCAGTCCACTAACTCCCAGGTACCCAATTTACTGATGGGTGAACATAGACAACCGGTGTAAGGAAACACGTCCGATGTTTCTACCCCTTCGCCGGGAATGGAACCCGGACCCTCACTGTGTGAAGCGAGAGCTCTCGCCACCAGGCCACGGGGCACCATTTGTACAAAGGCAGACATTCATCAGCAGATGCCGAGCTCAAACAAGACTATTGCGTTAAACATTAAGACTGAGTCCACAGTACTACGTTTATATACATTTAGCTCTTTTTTTTTTATTCAGACCATTTGATTTTTTTTCTATGTCGCATAGCCAGCGTTAGTTACGCCAGATTGTTCTCTTGCGACAATGTACGAGTCACAGTCAGCTTCTGGACGGATCACATCACAACTGCTGCATTGTTTCCAGAGTTGTATTCGCCTTATGACTAATATATAAGAAACACCAACTACTTAAGATACCTGATCAAAATATCACTTATAAAAATAAGTAATAATAAAGTAAACATGGAATAAAGTAATTAAACTCTTTACTTCGATATTTACTGAAAAATATAGCAATATACTTTAATGACTTAAACTATGAACTCATATTGAGGAATACAACTCAGGGAGATTAATTTTAATACTTAGGGAGAGTGGCTAACAATGATATAAGACAAATGGGTACTAGGTACACTTGAATATTACTCACAGAAGTGAACTCAACCTTTAGTAAAAGGTCACAATTCCAGTTATACGGGGATACTGAGGCCTGACCTTCCAGCTTGGCTGAAATCCTACAAGTCGTTCCACAGAGCCTCCAGCTTTGTTTCCATCACAGGCTCCTCCACTATGTCTTCTCTTGGCTACTTACCCTCAGCTTATAAAGGCCACCATACCCCTCATAACATCTGGCTGGTAATGTCAGCTTCCATGGAAAAAAAAAAGGCTTCAAGTGGTTTCAGTGTTCATAGCAGCTGGAATCCCATGACAGAAGTATAGTGTGAGGATAAGCACCTCTATGCACTACTGCCATAAACGCAATATTTCCCTTTCTCCCCTTTGTTAAATATACGACAAGTAAGACAATCTGAGATTTTCGTAAGCTCTCAGACTACTTTATTCTAACCCTAAAATCTATCACAAAATTACTTCACAAAAGAATACAAACTCAGCAGCTCAGTTATAACAGAATAATAATTATTCAACACAATTTTTTTTCTCTTCCTATATCTCTTAAGTAAATGATTTATTAGAAGGAATAAAAAGTAAAATAAATGTTTACAGATGATGCAAAATGATCAAGTAAAATTAAAAATAAAAATTAATAAATCTATGCAAGAGGATCTTGATAAATTAACGCATTTTCCGGCATATAAGGCGCACGACAGAAGCATCATAACTGTAAATCAGCAGTCATATTCAAGGGATAATTATTCTCTTACGTTAAAACATAACCCAAAGCTTACTCTTGAGTGTATAAGGCGCAAGGTGATTTCCCAAGAATTTTTGCGCCTTATATGCCGGAATATGCGGTATTTACTTTGCCTGTTACTTTTGTAAGCACAAAATAAACTTTCCAGCACTTTGACATACTAACACAAATTTCCCACAACATTTTGAGCTGTTAAACAGGGTCGTACAGTGTAATCAGCAGACTCTCTCAGATCAACAACACAACGGTGCCTTGTGCAAAAAATTTACTTGTGACTTATTTCTGCTTAAAACTGATTTTTCCTTAAAACTGATTTCTTCTTAATCCTATTTTTTCTTTGAAACTGATTTCTCCTGGCTCTAGTACCCTCAGTAACCTGCTAGAAATGACAATTAGCTTCTCTAGTGACCCTAGTCAATCATTGGCCGAACATCTTTCTCAGGTTCTGTTTGCATGGAAAACACCTGGAACTGATGATAGTCTTTCAGGAACTCTCAACTAGACACTCAACACCTCATTTCTCTCAGGCATCAGTCACAACCTTTCAATATCTAAAACTTGAAGCTGGACAGGTAATACAACTAGAAATACTCCACTGCGATCGCATTATACTGCATTTCTGTCTGTTTTTTTTTTTTTTTTTCATCGTTTCGGTATTTTATTCCATTCATCTCCATAGGCTGAAGGTAGGCTGAGGATGTCTATCATTCCTCTATTCTTCCTGACTGCCTGATGCACTACTACAACAATAATGGCCCTCGGTATATCCTGGAAGGCAAGTATCCTGCAGGGTAATAGGGATTAATAGCTAGATTCCTCCCCAGCGGGTGACATCCTTACTCATCTCCAAAGAGCGCAGCTCTTGGATGCCAGATATAAATAATAAATTTTTGGCACAAAAACCCTTAGTACCCAGTCCCACATAGCAGCCATCATGTAAACCAATAGTTTGACAACTGCAGTCCAGCTAACACCACAGTATAGCAGCTCTCAACCTATCCGCAAATCATCGCAGGCAGCAGATAACAGCATCACAGTTAATTATTCTCAGCTGAGGAAAGAAAAGACATAGGCAGCAGACACCGAGTAGTGGGTCACGGCAAAAGTTGCTTGGTGAATCACTGTGGCAGATGAGTGTCGAACAGCAGGTAGTAGGTGGCCAGCTTGTAAATGTTGATTCGGTGGTGGGCGGACAGATGATGGCTAAGGAAGCCAGCCAATAGATCACTGCAGGCACTGTACGCTAGCTTGTTGGTAACACCAGACAGGTGGTGTCACCAACCCTTTGTGACAGCTGGGAAATCAGGCAGCCAGCTGGTGATGATCACACGGTACGTATTATAACATAATAGGCAAGGGTTATTACACAGCAGTTTGGGGACAGCAGATGACTGGCTGCTTAATGACTGATTAACTCATTTACTTTATGTGAAAGTTGCAGGTACGAGACCTGGTCGGTCCTCTCATTAATTCTGTTTATACCCTTCCATGTCCAGCTAAGCGAGGTGTGGGAATTAAGACCCTTGACAAACAATTTCTAGTCCGTAGAATGTCCGTCATATGTTCTCTGGCAGCAGCAAGAAAGAGCTTTAGCATTTTAATAATAATAATAATAATAATAATAATAATAATAATAATAATAATAATAATAATAATAATAAGTACATGTATGAGGTATACAGGCCTACCTGACTTCAATGACATACTACTGTACAGAAAACCGCTTGTTATGCAGAGTATTTCAAGCAAATTAGGTCAGTTTTGTCCCAGGATGCGACCCACACCAGTCGACTAACACCAAGGTACCCATTTTACTGAAGGAGAACATAGACAACCGGTGTAAGGAAACACGCCCAATGATTCTACCCTCATCTGGAATTGAACCCGGACCCTCACCGTGTGAAGCGAGAGCTTTAGCCAGCAGGCTAGTACTAGTCTAGACACTTGTTAGAATAGCCAGTTTAGTTAGAATATACATAAGCGTGGCTATCCAGGAGATTCTAAATATTTTTGAATATCACTTACAAAACCAATGTTTTAAGTGTCGACTGAGGAATATCCATTGGAATTATGTCATCTCTAACACGATCAATAAAATCACCATACACGTCATGGAAAACATGAAAGCACTTCCACTTAAATATCCCACCACCATTATCCAACAGCTCATAAGTTCGAGAAAACTAAGGAAAAAAAAACCTCACTGGTTTTTATGTCATATTTAATTTACGCAAGGTGAGTGAGACCTTGATTATACTTTCGTATGGTGTTTTAATGTAAACTCGTTCCTCTATAAACCAGCGTGACATAAAGGTGACTAAAATGCCGGGAGCAAGGGTTTAGCAACTCTTTCGCCTGTACAAATTACTAAATATAAACGGAGGAAAAAATTTGTTTCTTCTTTTTCGGGTCAATTTGCCTCGGTGGGAGACGGCAGGTGTGGTAAGAAAAATGAGAATGCTTTGCCCGATCAGATGAAACATTTCAACGCTGGTACAGTTAGGATTGTCAGGCGTTCTTTTGTCATATTTTATAGAGAAATAGTTATACTCTGCCTCGACCGATCTTAAAAGTTTAATATTTATGAAAGTGGTAACTTGTGGGTTGTGAAAAGGACATGTATTGTTCAGGACATTGTTTTGAGGAAACGTTTCGCCATGAGCGGCTTCTTCAGTCATTAGGATTAAAGAAACCACTAGTGGCGAAAAGTATTCTTTGTGCATAAGTGTCTATTAAGAACATAAGATTGGAGGAACACTGCAGAAGGCCTACTGGCCGATACAAGGCATGTCCTTATCAAAACCACCACTACCCAAGAATTTACTCCTATACCCACGACACCAATCACCCCCCCCAACCCCTCCCACTTATATATTTGTCCAATCTCTTTTTTAAAGATAACTGGACGAAGATATGAGTGGGACGGGCTGGGTGTGATTCCACAATGTGTCCTAAACTGTAAATGTCTTTTACCACATCTTGTCGGTATCACTACACCATTTTTTCCCCTGCAGGTTTAAATTATATCAGCGGACATTTACCAGTTTACTAATACAGCTAACGAAGTCTCCATAAATCGTAGTAACAGTTGTAAACAATTCACACAATGGATTGGATTCTACATAATCGCAGTTTTATAATTGGTTTCCCATGGGTTTGAATCCTTTCCTCTCCGATAATCGAATAGTTAACATATTTCATCTTGTTGGATTTCTTGCGCTAATTGGGCAATGCTTCTTCTGTTGGGTTTAAATTTTTATTGATGGTAAGTATTTTCCTCAAAGAAAACTTCAGACTGATTTTGTGTGCTGTAAATTTTAATTTGTCAGTTAAATTAAATAAATTAATTTTCGTAGAAATGTTAAAATAAAAATAAAAGGAACAATATCGTGGCTGGATCAATGAACAAATATCCAGTATTTATGTGAACAACATTATGACGCCATTTCAGTCATGAATTGTCAAGTCGCAGCTAAGCGAGCAACAAGGTAGAGCAGACCAGAAACCAGGTCAGGAGGAGGGATGGGGAAGAATGTACTAGTTGTAATAGTAGTAGTAGTGGTAGTAGTAGTAGTAGTAGCAGTAGTAGTAGTAGTAGTAGTAGTAGTAGTAGTAGTAGTAGTAGTAATGGTAGTACTAGTGGTGGAAGCCATTGCAGAGAGTGTAGAGAAGTAGTAAGAGAATTTGCAATAATAGTGAAAGTAAGACATAAGAACAAAAGGACAATGGAACACTGAAGAAGACCTACCGGCTCACGCTGGGCTGGGGAAGGAAAGGAAGCAAGAAACGGGAAAAGCAGAAGACATTAAAGAGAAAGGAAATACAGAAGACAGGGCAAGCCTATAGGAGTGGGGAAGACAGAGGTCAGGTCAACTCATAAGTGTTCTGGAGAGCAGAGAATTTGACAAAGTTCGGAGAAAGGCATCAACAGTTAGAGCGTCAGGATTGAGAATCATGTTAATCATGTTGTGTATAAGGGCTGATTCAACACGAGAGTGTCTGTGGAGTGTTCCGCCGCTTCTTGGGAACAGATGTTAGTGTTTGAATAAATCATTTAGAATTTTTTTTTCTGGAAATGTTTCGCCAGTCTGTGGGTTTTTTTCAGTCCAATGCAGAGAAATGCATAAAATGAGGAGTTCAAGGTAATCAGTCCCTCAGCCTGGAGTCGATGTCTTTAGTCCATCAGTCTTGAGAGAAGTGAAAAATATTCGCAGAGATGGGGCACATATACTGCTGACAGATGAGGTGGAGCAGTGGTAGGCAGAGTCACCAGTGGAGAAACCTACTAGTTGAAGCTGGTCGTGTCTATAAGTTAGACAAGTTTTCAAGAATTCCCTACATCAAGATACCAAGTAGTTTTTGTGTCTAAGTTTCAGAACTGAGTTTTTAAACCAACTACTTGATTACCTCGAACTCCTCCTCATCTTCCAACTTTCTCTGCATTGGACTGACGAAGCCACTGGCTGGCGAAACGTGTCCAGACTAAAGACATCCAAATATTTCCCAAACATCTCATTTATGAACTTGGTTTTCTAAACCATTTATTCAAACTCTACTATTACTACTACTACTAGAAGTAGTAGTAGTGCTACTATTATTATTCCTGGAACTACCATTACCTTCCTTCCTCTCCTTCCTCACTACAGCCTGCCTCTGGTCTCTGATTTTTCTTCACTTGGTTGTAATTTGACAATGATTCATGTTTGCTTAAAAGAGAAAGCATTCCTAAGTATAGGTTTCTTGATAAGTGGAGAATGCCTCCTCTGGGAGGCATCAAACTTTAAAAGTCAGTGCATCTTCCACGAAAAAAAAGACCTGGTTGATTTTGCATTGTGCAGGTGCCTATGTGCCAGTTTAATCGAAGGACTTGGGGAAATGAAATGCTAGTAATTTCCTCATTGGATATTGCAGCCAGAAACGCGAGACTGAGAAGCTAATGTAGGAAAAAGATTTGTGTGTTAGATTGTGTTTGGCGAGAGTGAGTTGCTAACTCATTCCCTGGTTGATGACAAAACGCATTCCCTGGTCGGTGACAAAACGCCAATTGACGTCTTAGCGAGTGTGTATGTTTACGGGAGGGGAGAGGGAGGGGTTGGTGCCAGAGGAGTAGGGGAGGGGAGGGAATTAATAGTTAGGAAAGGTGCAAGGTTAAGCCCCTTTCATGCTCGTTACCTAGATAGTTTTAAAGCGGCTAAATACAGTTTCTACTCAGTATTACAAATTACATATCAAACCTAATATGTAATATGAATATGATAAATAAAAACGAGAAGATATGATGTTTCATTACGACAGAGTCTGTACTATTATGACAGCTGTCAGACTATGATAGTCATCCCTTGTTACAACAACAATCCTGGTGAAAGACACTAGTAGATGTGGAGTCCTTTACTAGTACAGTACATCGTTGTAACTAGGAGAGGACTTTCTCAAGTACTCGAAATGTAGTTGGCAAAAATTTACTCATGGGCGAAACGCTGTATCAGTAAAAGACTATACTGCGCATAGTGTCTTCTGGTTACGTCAGCTTTAGTTACTAATGGCAAACATAAGGCAAAGAATTTCCAGATAATATGTAGATACAAGTTAATATTAAGATCTTTCCAGCAGGCATGCGCGAGCGTGTTTGACAGGAGTGAATGGAGACAAATGGTTTTTAATACTTGACGTGCTGTTGGAGTGTGAGCAAAGTAACATTTATGAAGGGATTCAGGGAAACCGGCAGGCCGGACTTGAGTCTTGGAGATGGGAAGTACAGTGCCAGCACTCTGAAGGAGGGATGTTAATGTTGCAGTTTAAAAACTGTAGTGTAAAGCACCCTTCTGGCAAGACAGTGATGGAGTGAATGATGGTGAAAGTTTTTATTTTTCGGGCCACCCTGCCTTGGTGGGAATCGGCCAGTGTGTTAATAAAATAATAATTAAGATCTTGAAAAAATAGGAAAGGTCCAAAGATTTGCGATAAGTCTTGTCTCAGAGTGAAGAGGCGGCAATATATATGGAAAAAATAAAGTTCTTGAGCTGAACCTGACGACTCAGGAAGTGGCGGGTAAGGATGTACACAGTCGAAGAACTGAGACACTTATGCAACATATTTGAGGAAGCGTTTCGCCACACAGTGGCTTCATCAGTCCATTACAAAGCAGAAAGGTGTAAGGAGAGGAGGAGTTTGACGTAATCAGTCCCTCAGCCTGGAGTCGATGTGTTCAGTCCATCAATTTTGTAGAATGTACAGCATAGAGCTGTAGACATGGTTTATATACTGTAGTCAGATGAGGCGAAGCAGGAGGAAGCGGGGTCATAGTGGTACCATCCACTAGTCGAAGTAGGTCTTCGTCCAAAGGTTGGACAAACGTTGAAGAATTCTTTGTATCAAGATCCCATGATGCTGCAGTGTCTGACATATGTGATAAATGGTTTATAAAAACGACAAGTTGAAGACTGAGACACTTATACTACATATGGGAATCTTTATTGAGGAAACGTTTCGCCACACAGTTATAACGTCCAGAACAACGGCTTTTACAACATATCTGAATCCCTTGCCAGGAAACCTCATCGTTATCCTCAATAACAACATACCTACTTGCCCATCCCGTGGAGGTCCTTCTCAGATCCAACTTCCCCAACGCTCGCCACCTGAGTCTCCACCTGGCTCTACCTGACTCTCCACCTGACTCTCCACCTGACTCTCCACCTGAGTCTCCACCTGAGTCTCCACCTGACTCTCCACCTGAGTCTCCACCTGAGTCTCCACCTGATTCTCCACCTGACTCTCCACCTGAGTCTCCACCTGACTCTCTACCTGGCTCTCCACCTGACTCCCTACCTGAGTCTCCACCTGACTCTACCTGACTCTCCACCTGAGTCTCCACCTGACTCTCTACCTGACTCTCCACCTGACTCCCCACCTGAGTCTCCACCTGACTCTCCACCTGACTCTCCACCTGACTCTCCACACTATATATATATTCATGTACTCTTTACCCAGGTAGATCTGCTTGTGACTTGATAAAGCCCACTGTGTGGGCAAAACGTAACCAATAAATTATCGCATTAGACTGCATTATACAGCTTCAAAATAACGTATGACAAAGCCAGTAAAGTCAAAGGACATAATCCTGAATATTTTGGGTCCGGGTCATTCTAAAATGTGGGTTCGAGGGCTGCCATTCCTTCCTTCCAAACACATCTCCCTGAATAACTAAACCAGAAGCTGAGACGCCAGTCCTTGCAGCCATAACCGCAGTAAAAGTAATTATTTGAAGTGAGTCATGAAGTTAGGAAAAACAGGAACGTGTAGAGACAAACGGTAAAACGAAAACATAAATAAACATCAGAGGCAAACATGAAAGGCAGACAAACGTCAGAGGTAGACAAACATGAAAGGCAGACAAACATTAGAGGTAGACAGACAAGCATCAGCGACAGATACTCCAGTATATGCACGCACCTAAGGAAAAATTAATAATAGCCTGAAGTTTGACAGAGAAGCGTATTAACTAGAGGAAATACATAACAAAAAATAAATACTACTACTACCAGTACTACAGCTCCTGCTGCTGCTGCTGCTGCTGCTGCTGCTGCTGCTGCTATTAATTAAACACGTCACAGTCTAAATTCTTGCAGAAAGATGGCAACAAAATCGGATTTCCATCTAATTAACAAACTCTGAGATTGTAAAGAAAGCAACAAAAACACTTATTTCTAAAACTGTTCTCGAATTTAGTAAATAAATGAAAGAAAAATCTGTGGAAATGTTTTTTTGATGCAAAGAGAGTGGATTATATTGGAAAAGTTAACGGTGTGAACAGTATTAACTTTGAAAGTCCTTTCAGATCAGCAACTTTCCAATCCCGTGCCAAAATTTAGGGCGTGCAGTGCCGCCTGTTATGGCTACTACACTACACCCGCCTAAGCTACAACATATATCCCTTTAGTGCCAAATGTACTTCCAGTGCGCAAAGATATAGTCATGTATCACCAGATATACTCGCTGGGTACCACGATATGCCCATTTAACACGAAATATGCTTCCTAGACTTCGGTACTAGCGCCCTTTATATTACGTAGGACACAAAACAAATGCGTAATATCACCCTAGGAAAAACTAACCCATTTAGAGCCAAATATATTGCTTGTGCTAAAGATATATTACTCGGGCACCCAATATAATATACCGGGTGCCAGATATATTTCTCTGGTGCCTGATAAACTCCTTGGGACCCAGGCTATACTCCATTAACACCAACTATATTTCCTGGGCTACAAGATATACTCCTTTAACACAACAAATCTGGTTCACAAACGTACCGATTTAACATGAAAAGTATTTGCTGAGGCGCTACGCACACTCACCCGAAACTGGATGGTGAAGAAGACCTGAATACTTTTACCAGACAAAAAACTCAGCAACTCACTTCCTTCGTTATTTGACTTGCGTCAATGGGATTTTTTCCGCATTCATTAAATTTGCTCTGGGAGATTCTGAAAGGAGTCATTTGTGGTCTGCGCCACCCAATGGGAATTGGGTCATTTGTTGGACCTGGTGGATACTCCAGTGGCTATTTGATGGTAGAATCTAGGGTTGGATTTCAGTTCACTGCTCAATCAGATTTCCAGTGTTCTGTGTTTGCCTTGTCCCCACTATGTTTCTCTTCACTATTAAAGTGATACACAGCGTCACATCTGACCTATACTTCTTAAGCCTCGGAGCTGTAATACGCTCGATTCTTTGGTGCATTATTCGAAGCTCAAAATACATATTCTGATCAGTGATTTTTATCATAAAATAGAGAACCAGAAGAGCACAATGTTTCTAAGCAGCGAGCACGGGGAGAATGGAAGCTATGATCATGGCCAACTTAGTAAACTTTGATGAACTCTGTATCGAGTTGAGGGAAGAACGAGATGATGTGACGAGAGATTTATCTTCTCTAGGAGCAAAATAACATTGCCCATCATCATTTAAAAGTGAAAAGAGAGTGACGATAGAAGACATGTAATTCCACTGTTGACTCTTACTGGCTGAGTTGTTACTTGACCTCAGCTCATTTGGAAGTCTAGCCTAATCTCAGGTATACCAGACCTACGACGCGACCCACAACGGTCGGATCGACACTATGCCCAGCCCTTCTAGCGCGGGGTAGGTGCCTGAGCCAGAGCTTGCAGCTCACATGACTGCTATTCCCATTAGCCCCCTTGGAGCGGGGATGGCAGAGCAGAGAGGCCTAGTTTCTCCCTACGAGCCCCGTGAGGGCGGGGAATGTGGCTAGGCCTGGGGACAGTTGGTCCCAACGATGAGGGGGTACTTGAGCCTCCTCCCATGAGAGACTTAGGTCTCAGACACTCCTTAGACAGGGAGCCAAGGCCGGGTCATCATCTGGAAAAGACCCGAACCGGGAGAATACCGGCGAATTAACAACAACAACCACAACAGTCAACTAATTTCTAGGTGCCTGATTATTGTAAGCTGAGCTGGGACAGCTGGTGTAAGAAGATCTCTAGAGATCTGGGACTAGTATTGTTGCCAACCTTTGAACCTTGTCGAATCTCCAAACATGTGTAACGAAGTGTGCGTTCCATACTGGTAAAACATACTCTATAATAAGCCTGACATATATCATGTAGAGTGTCCCAAGACTGTGAGATCACTTATGAGAGTTACTAACTTCGCATATACTGCCGATGTTCTGCAGTTTATGTTCATCTGTGGAAATATGTTTTGTACGGTGTTCATTTTAAGATGTTTCTCCTTGAGCGATGATGGTAGGTTTTCACACCACAATCTCTACTTCCTCTCTGGTATCCTCTTCCCATCCATCATTTGCATGATTTTTCTCCTATTCGAGCTGAACTCCAATAGCCATTTATTTGATCACATTTTTCTTGTTTCAGCCGATTGTTGTTCAGTGAAGGACTTGTAAATCAATGCTGTTATTACCTTCGTTTCACTGGTAGTCGTTTATTCTGTTATTTAGTTAATAAATTGATTGGTGTTCACTTTCTTCAGCTTTTCAAAACTCCTTTGATTTCTTACCACTGTGTTATCATATTTTCAATTTTCAGGTTCTCTCTTTATCCTCGGAAAATAAGGAACCCCTCAAAATAAGGTACCCCCTCAAAATAAGACACCCTCTCAAAATAAGGCACCCCCTCAAAATAAGGTACAATTGACAATTTTGTTTCTGTGAGATCTATCATATATGGCTCCTCTTCTGCTAACTTCTTTAGTTAATCACTTTTGTCTGAGTTTTTATCTGCAGTTGTATTCCATGCTCTTATCTATTCTGTCATTTATTTCATTTTGAGAGTTTCGTCTTCTGAAGATCAGGCAGGAGTGGGAATACTAATGGAGAGGAAATGGAGGAAGTGGCAGGTGAATTAGGATTAACTGAAATAGCAAGGACAGGAAGGACCTTGAGAGGAATGTTTGTAGATTACAAAGAGGGGGGGGATAGAGTAATAGAAAAGAACAGAGAAGGATAAAGTTAGAGTGTAGGAGAAAGGAGGAAAGAAGTTGTACCCTTCTCCAGAACATCAACTCATCTGAGATCATTTATCCCCAGGTTGATTCGAGTCTGGAACACATTCGTACAGCATTATGAGGTCAATGAGAAAGAGTCTGTTGATCAAATGAAAATGCTGGCCCACAGATGGCTCCAATTTCATCCTGTTCCCTACTTGTATGTTTCATAACAATGGAAATGCTTTCAAATTAACTGATGTAGGTAACAGCTGTTAGCTTGTCAATGAAGTTAGGAATCCTTAACTTGTCAATAGATTGTCAATGAAGTTAGGGATCCTTATCTTGTCAACAGCTTGTCAATGAAGTTAGGGATTCTTAACCTAACCTTGTCAAACCCCGTGTAAAAAATATAGAGAGAAAGGTAGTCTGGCATGGCGGGATGAGGGCAAAGATCGGAGGAAATGTAGAGGATGGCTGGAAGGGTGATGGAATGATGGATGGAAAGACAAAGGGTTGCATGTAAGGGAGGTAAGGGGATAGCTACTTTTTGCTCCAGGTTAAAGATTCTTAGTGAAAGTAGTGACTTTTGATGGTTGGGAAAGAGGAGGAGTGAAAGATATGAGAAACATTTAATCATTAGTATTTTTGTGTACTGGACAGGAAGGAGAAATTGATTAGCAGGTGAGGGGGAACTGGAAGCTCCTGTTTGTTACTCCTGGTTGTTAGTTGTTAGTATTTAATCCTCTGGCAATACTGAATTTTGTCTCTGGGCTTAATGCTCCTCCAATCTCTTCTTCATTGATTTTTCTCTTTTTGTATATACTGTGTTTCCGTAGAACCATCCAATGCTGCTATTCGATTATTCGAAGATTAATCTATACCTGCTCTCTCCATACTGCTGACTAAAGAATATATATGTGATATAAATGGTTTAGAAAACCGACAAGTTGAAGAACGAGACACTTGTGTAGCATTTAGGAGTCTTTACTGTGGAAACATTTCTGCAGCCAGTGGCTTCTTCAGTCTAGTACAGGGAATAACGGTGGAAGATGAGGAGGAAAATGAGGTAATCAGTCCCTTAGCCTGGAGTCGATGTTTTCAGTCCATCAATTATGAAAAAAAATATATAGAATCTGGGCGTTATAATTCTCTTTTATATAATAACAATCTAAATAAGAACTAATTTTTCTTTTTTAACTGCTTCGATTTTTTTAGCTGTTTAGGATGTCGCTTCTCAGGCATCACAGAATCTTCAGAGATTTAGACTTCTGCTGCCTGTTTTAACTTCCAGAGTTTGATTATACAGTCAGTGTCCTGCACAGCATCGTGTTTTCTTTTTTTGTTACCCGCTATATCAGTTTATTTTAAACGGAAAGATTTCTGTCTTTTCCTGTTTGCAGTTTTCCATTTTTCTGATTCTTTCTCTTGCATCCACAAAGCTTAGTTCATCTGCCAGTTTTTTTTTATTTCCCCATTAGCGTGCATATATGATCTCTCAGTTACTGGTCACTCCTTTTTTCCTTCTTGTAAATCAATAAATTTTGTCCATCTCGTTCTCCTCATCCTACTCTATATGCATTTAATAAAGATAACATTTGCTTCAGTCTTTCTTCCCGCACATTAACATTCACATTGCACTACTTTTAGTAATGCCACATCACACGGATCCCGTTTCCCACATTCATCTCTGCTATGTTCCTTTCCTTTACCTACAATTTTCCCTATTTTACCTTAAATGTTCTCACTATCTACTTCAAGAACGTATATACTGGCTATATGGTTACGGTCAAGGTATTTACAAGGTTTATTGACTTTCTTAACCAGCTTCCCGACCCGGTGAGAACCGTTCCAGTTCAATGTTGATGCTTCGGGTACACTTCTTGAGTGACCACCCGTTCCAGAGGAGTTATGGCATTTCAGGAAATTTGTATACCAAATTAAACTAGTGTGTGTATGTGTATGTGTGTTTGTTCGCCTTGCTTTTGCACACACCTGTATGTGGTTGCAGGAATCCAATCCCAACTCTTAGCTCTGCCTTTTAACTCGCCTTCAACTAATATTTAGTATTCCAGATTATTCTAATTCCTGACAATCCAGTCGCTGACGAATTACTGCCTAACATTCCTCTGACTCATCTGTGTCCAGTCTTCAAATGTGTTCTCGTGTTCCAGTGACCCGTCTGTCGACCACCCGTCCTTATCAAATTTTCTGAGAATTTTGTATGTTATCATGTCTCCCCTAGTAGTTGTCTCCTTTGTCATCAGATTCATTTCCATTAGTCTCTCCTCAAAGATCACTTGCCTACCACTGAGACTATACTCCTTCCCTACCACTGAGACTGTACTCCTTGCCTACCACTGAGATGAGACTCCTTGCCTTACCACTGAGACCAGACTCCTTGCCTTACCACTGAGACCAGACTCCTTTCCTTACCGCTGAGACTAAACTCCTTGCCTACCATTGAGACTAGACTTCTTGCCTGCCACCGAGACTAGACTCCTTGCATTACCACTAAGATCAGACTCCTTGCCTTACCACTGAGACTAGACTCCTTGCCTTACCACTGAGACTTGACTCCTTGCCATACCACTGAGACTAGACTCCTTGCCTACCACTGAGACCAGACTCCTTGCCTTACCACTGAGACCAGACTCTTTGTCTACCACTGAGACCAGACTCCTTGCCTTACCATTGAGACCAGACTCCGTGCCTACCACTGAGACCAGACTCCTTGCCTTACCACTGAGACCAGACTCCTTGCCTACCACTGAGACCAGACTCCTTGCCTTACCACTGAGACCAGACTCCTTGCCTACCACTGAGACCAGACTCCTTGCCTTACCACTGAGACCAGACTCCTTGCCTACCACTGAGACCAGACTCCTTGCCTTACCACTGAGATCAAACTCCTTGCCTTACCACTGAGACCAGACTTCTTGCCTTACGACTGAGACCAGACTCCTTGCCTTACCACTGAGACCAGACTCTTTGTCTACCACTGAGACCAGACTCGTTGCCTTACCATTGACACCAGACTCCTTGCCTTACCACTGAGACCAGACTCCTTGCCTACCACCGAGACCAGGCTCCTTGCCTTACCACTGAGACCAGACTCCTTGCCTTACCACTGAGACCAGACTCCTTGCCTACCACTGAGACCAGACTCCTTGCCTACCACTGAGACCAGACTCCTTGCCTTACCACTGAGACCAGACTCCTTGCATACCACTGAGACCAGACTCCTTGCCTACCACTGAGACTGGACTCCTTGCCTTACCACTGAGACCAGACTCCTTGCCTTACCACTGAGACCAGACTCCTTGCCTTACCACTGAGACTAGACTCCCTGCCTACCACTGCACTTTCTCCGGGTAAACTGAGGGAAAATACCAGTCACTTTACTACGTAAAGTGACTGGTATTTGAAATCCACCCAGAGTGGTCAGGAACCTTAACTTTTCTTATCTCTCTTTCTCCTGTCTATCCTCAACCTTTCCACTGTACTCTTCTATCCCTGTCCTTTATATCCTCATTCTTGACATTCCTTTTATCTCATAATACAAGAAAAAGCATGACAAAAATTTGCTTGTAGAAAACGAGTTCAGAATAATGAGATTCTTAGATGAACAAGAACAGTAGTGTAGTCAGTTCCCTCTAAACATTCCAGTTCGTAATCGCTCCAAAAAAAGGGGAAATGCGATGCTCCCTAAATTCTAACCCCTCCAAAAAAATGGCAGATTATGAACCACACAATCACTTTTCACTTTTTCTCCTCATCCCTCTCTTCCCTTTCCCGTCCCAGAATATCTTACACGCAGCTGCAACGGAAGTTAAGCTTAAGAAACTTGCGACAGATAACCACTTTCTTTATGGTCCTTTACCTTTCAGGAGAGTTAGAAAGAGAGAGAGAGAGGAAGGGGAGAGAGGAAAGGGGGGGGGGGCTTTCGAATGAGCTGATGTCGGTAATAGCTATTAGTTTGTAAGTAAAGTTAGAAGAAAGAAAAGTAGGAGAAGACGGGGGAGGAAAAGGAGTGGCAGAAGTTAGAGGAAAAGGAGAAGTAGAAGGAGAAAGGGAAAAATAAATGAAAGAGTAAGCAGTCACGCAGGTAGGTAGACACAGTCAGACACCATAGCTACACTGATCATGACCACACACTGAGGTGGAACATCAAACAGCTGTGATGCTGACTTCTTCATCTAAGTCGCGAGACTGAGATGTGACCTCCATTCTTATTCTGGAAGAGGAGGAGAAGGAAGAGAAAGAAGTAGAGAAGGAGAAAGAGGAGTACGAGGATTGTTGCCAAAACTGATTTTGTCATCAGAATCAGCTTTTGATAAATAAATTACAGGAAAAAAATCACTTTTTTAATAGCCATAATTAAAACATACAAAAAATAAAATGCATACATTACAAGATATTTCTGTTCTATGTATATTTTTACACAATAATTCAATAACATTCTATCTCTATATACAATATAGACCATCTTTTAACGAATACATTTTATTTATTTTTATATTTTAAATACTGTCATCCAGAAAGTGTTTTTTTTATATGTGTGTTTTTTTTCCATAGCCAAAACTGTTTTTTTTTCTGTTTTTCGTGTCGCCGCTTCCTCGACTTCAGTTTGCTACTAAGCAGAGAAACCTAATTCTTTACGCATCTGACTTCTTTTTAATTTCTACATTTAGTTTACAGCTACTCAACTACTATTAGCAAAGGTCCACTTGGACAAGTACCAATGTATGCAAAGGTTCAGATACATTTTTTTACACGTAATCATCAAAAAGCAACAAATCCGAGTATTGGTCAATGCACTCATCATTTTCTATAAACTTCATTTTCAGTCTTCGTCTCATAAAAATTTACAAAATATGAAGATAAAAAGTTGGAAAAAATAATTTTTACATTATATCGAACAAGTTTTGGATTTTTTTTTTTACTCAAATTGGCTTAAATGGAGTTTTCCTGCTTTCCTGCTTTTTCCTGGGCTGTCATGGTATTGACAAGAACTACGGTTAACCTCTCATATACTGTGACTTTTAGCTGATCTATTTTTCTTTCTTTCTTCAGTTCCTGGCTGATACATATTTTCAAATCCAGTGTGTTTACTTTCATAATGTCGTTTCATATTACTGCTCTTCACTAAGGCAATTGTTCCACCACATATGAGGCTAAGGTGCTTAGAACTGCTTGTGGCAAGAATGGAAGTTTAACTGGTGAATCCATTCTTTCTTGAAGGAACGATTTTCGCCATCATATTTTCTTCTTTTTGGACATGTCTTGTCTCCTTTTAAAACATATGACTAGTTTAGTAAAACAAATCATTTGATATGGAAGTAAATGTCTGTAACATTAAAAAACCCAAAAATTGGAAATTATATTTAGAGTGTAAAATAGCATAATAAAAATGAAAATATCCATAAATTTACTTTAATAAACACAAGTTTATTGAAACAGTTGTCCTCTGTGTTATGAAATGTATTTATTACCGAAATTTATCTGTATTTATTAGAACATGTTTTATATCCACTTAACATAAATTAGGAACAACCAGAATGAGGACAATTTTTAACTAATTTTATTAAACATTGATGTGGAGAATTTGATCACAATGATTCAATAATAAATACCCCACCAACGTACATATTCATAAAAGAGGTGGACACAGCAAATTAAAATGAAATTTGCTAAGACGAAAATGAGAACCCGAAATTATACCTTGCACAAACACAAATGCACAACCTTTCCCAAAATTCAAAGATGCACCAGAGTGGCCAGACTTGCCAGTCCATGTGTGGCCAAACTCCTTTTCCAAAATGCAAGAAAATCCAACGTCATTGCACAAGTGATAACTACTAATATAAATTACCACTGAATGGAAGAAAATATTACTATTTAGCAATGTTAGAATACTGTATTCCATTCAGATAGAATAATGTATTAATCCCGCTCTTGTGTACCACCTGATCCTGAACATGGTAACAGATGTTACTTAACTAAGCTTCCTCCAGAAGCTCGCGGTCCAACTACAACACTGAAGCTAGCGGTCCAACTACAACACTGAAGCTCGCGGTACAACTACAACACTGAAGCTCGCGGTACAACTACAACACTGAAGCTCGCGATCCAACTACAACACTGAAGCTCGCGGTCCAACTACAACACTGAAGCTCGCGGTACAACTACAACACTGAAGCTCGCGGTCCAACTACAACACTGAAGCTCGCGGTCCAACTACAACACTGAAGCTCGCGATCCAACTACAACACTGAAGCTCGCGGTACAACTACAACACTGAAGCTCGCGGTACAACTACAACACTGAAGCTCGCGGTACAACTACAACACTGAAGCTCGCGGTCCAACTACAACACTGAAGCTCGCGGTCCAACTACAACACTGAAGCTCGCGGTCCAACTACAACACCGAAGCTCGCGGTCCAACTACAACACTGAAGCTCGCGGTCCAACTACAACACTGAAGCTCGCGGTCCAACTCCAACACTGAAGCTCGCGGTACAACTACAACACTGAAGCTCGCGGTCCAACTACAACACTGAAGCTCGCGGTCCAACTACAACACTGAAGCTCGCGGTCCAACTACAACACTGAAGCTCGCGGTCCAACTACAACACTGAAGCTCGCGGTCCAACTACAACACTGAAGCTCGCGGTCCAACTACAACACTACAACACTGAAGCTCGCGGTACTACAACACTGAAGCTCGCGGTCCAACTACAACACTGAAGCTCGCGGTACAACTACAACACTGAAGCTCGCGGTCCAACTACAACACTGAAGCTCGCGGTCCAACTACAACACTGAAGCTCGCGGTCCAACTACAACACTGAAGCTCGCGGTCCAACTACAACACTGAAGCTCGCGGTCCAACTACAACACTGAAGCTCGCGGACCAACTACAACACTGAAGCTCGCGGTACAACTACAACACTGAAGCTCGCTACAACCACAACACTGAAACTCGCGGTACAACTACAACACTGAAGCTCGCGGTACAACTACAACACTGAAGCTCGCGGTACAACTACAAAACTGAAGCTCGCGGTACAACTACAACACAAGCTCGCGGTCCAACTACAAAACTGAAGCTCGCGGTCCAACTACAACACTGAAGCTCGCGGTACAACTACAACACTGAAGCTCGCGGTACAACTACAACACTGAAGCTCGCGGTACAACTACAAAACTGAAGCTCGCGGTCCAACTACAACACTGAAGCTCGCGGTCCAACTACAACACTGAAGCTCGCGGTCCAACTACAACACTGAAGCTCGCGGTAAAACTACAACACTGAAGCTCGCGGTACAACTACAACACTGAAGCTCGTGGTACAATTACAACACTGAAGCTCGCGGTACAACTACAACACTGAAGCTCGCGGTCCAACTACAACACTGAAGCTCGCGGTACAACTACAACACTGAAGCTCGCGGTACAACTACAACACTGAAGCTCGCGGTCCAACTACAACACTGAAGCTCGCGGTCCAACTACAATACTGAAGCTCGCGGTCCAACTACAACACTGAAGCTCGCGGTACAACTACAACACTGAAGCTCGCGGTCCAACTACAACACTGAAGCTCGCGGTCCAAGCTCGCGGTACAACACTGAAGCTCGCGGTCCAACTACAACACTGAAGCTCGCGGTCCAACTACAACACTGAAGCTCGCGGTCCAACTACAACACTGAAGCTCGCGGTCCAACTACAACACTGAAGCTCGCGGTACAACTACAACACTGAAGCTCGCGTTACAACTACAACACTGAAGCTCGCGGTACAACTACAAAACCGAAGCTCGCGGTCCAACTACAACACTGAAGCTCGCGGTCCAACTACAACACTGAAGCTCGCGGTACAACTACAACACTGAAGCTCGCGGTACAACTACAACAATGAAGATCGCGGTCCAACTACAACACTGAAGCTCGCGGTCCAACTACAACACTGAAGCTCGCGGTCCAACTACAACACTGAAGCTCGCGGTCCAACTACAACACTGAAGCTCGCGGTCCAACTACAACACTGAAGCTCGCGGTCCAACTACGGTCCAACTACAACACTGAAGCTCGCGGTCCAACTACAACACTGAAGCTCGCGGTCCAACTACAACACTGAAGCTCGCGGTACAACTACAACACTGAAGCTCGCGGCCCAATTACAACACTGAAGCTCGCGGTACAACTACAAAACTGAAGCTCGCGGTCCAACTACAACACTGAAGCTCGCGGTACAACTACAACACTGAAGCTCGCGGTACAACTACAACACTGAAGCTCGCGGTCCAACTACAACACTGAAGCTCGCGGTCCAACTACAACACTGAAGCTCGCGGTACAACTACAACACTGAAGCTCGCGGTACAACTACAACACTGAAGCTCGCGGTACAACTACAACACTGAAGCTCGCGGTACAACTACAACACTGAAGCTCGCGGTACAACTACAACACTGAAGCTCGCGGTAAACTACAACACTGAAGCTCGCGGTACAACTACAACACTGAAGCTCGCGGTACAACTACAACACTGAAGCTCGCGGTACAACTACAACACTGAAGCTCGCGGTACAACTACAACACTGAAGCTCGCGGTACAACTACAACACTGAAGCTCGCGGTACAACTACAACACTGAAGCTCGCGGTACAACTACAACACTGAAGCTCGCGGTACAACTACAACACTGAAGCTCGCGGTACAACTACAACACTGAAGCTCGCGGTACAACTACAACACTGAAACTCGCGGTACAACTACAACACTGAAACTCGCGGTACAACTACAACACTGAAGCTCGCGGTACAACTACATGTTATTGCTGTTCTTACTGTTGAACAGCGGTTTAGTGCCGATGAAGGTAGCGTAGGTAGCAATGATACGGCCGTGGACTAGATTGGCTTTAATCGGGTAGGAGTGAGTACACAACGGGCAGTGTGAGGAAGTGACCGCAAGCCAGTCCGTGGAGGGGGGAGAACTTGTGTACGGCAAGTCGGTCCAGGCGGGAGTGAGAGAGGGTGGACTGTGTGTCCCACCGACCTAGGTAGGCCTACAGAGGGCAGCACTGGATGCCGCGAAATATGAACTAGTCAGAGCAGACGGCTAGGCTGTGTGCTCTGCCAGTACAGGCTGTCTACATTTGCTCGGCCACGCACCTCGCGTCGTCCCGACGCGACAATACTGGTGGGCCCATAGGTATAAAGGAATTACACTAGCTACCCCAGAGAGGGACTGGCTTTCGCTCACTAGTAAATAAAAAATGGACAAAAAAATGCAACAGGCAAAAAAAAAACTCTCCCATCCAGGGGAAGAGAAAACTGGTTTGCCGCGCTGTTTCATCGAGTAGAGAGCCAGGAGACGTCAGCACTGGAACTAAAATCTTCTATATACAGGTTGTCCGCAGGGCTGAACATCAGTTGACCCCTCGTCTACTAACGTTGTTGCACGCTCACATCTGCAAACAATGACTGACAGTAGCATTTCCTAAGGTGTGACATGTAACTCAGAGGGCAGCACTGCCCTGACCGTAATACAGGCTTTTTTTTTACTTTAGTTATAAAACACTGATGCACATACGTACAATAATACTATATCCATGGAATTCATTACACTCTGGGTACCCTTCTAAAAGTATTTACATAATTACATGATGTTGTCCATCCTGACTCTATTATCGCCTAGCTATACAATGTGTGTGCATTTATACCCATTTCTGCAAGCAAACAATTAGCATAACTAGCGTAGGAGTCGGACAAGTCAGTAGGTACGTCAATGTCACAGAAATGTACTGTTGTCCTGGGTCGCAGGCCATAAGTATGGAGCCTTACTGGGCCGTCTTCCGTACCAGCAGTAGTGGGAGAAGGGGTAGACGGTTTGTCCCTAACATTAGTCTGATCGTGGCGTTGCAACGCACGCGCCTCCAGCTCTACTTCGGCCTGCATATGGTCCACATACTTCATGTGATCAAGGTGGGCTTCCTTGATAGCTCCCGTAGCAATCTCCCTCACCTCGAACTTATTGCCACGGAGCTGTCGTAGGACACGGTAAGGACCCACAAACTTTGGGACAAGTTTGTGCATACCTGGGGTCTGCACTGGGTTGAGCAACATAACTTTGCAACCTGGTTCCACTTTGCTTTCCTTGGCGCGGGCATTGCGCTCTGACGTGAACCTATCAGTAGCTTTCATAAGGTTCTCTCGTACCCGCTGGAAGACAAGCTGCGTTGTCCTCATCTTTACTACACTGGGGTTATCAGTATCGTAAGTAGGTCTAGGTGGAGTAAACAGAATTTCATATGGTAAGCGCTTGTCATAGCCATACAAAGCAAAATGAGGTGTCTCACCGATCGAGCTGTTGAGGGAGGAATTTAATGTACACTGAACATCTGGGATAGCCTCATCCCATGTAGTACAACTTGGGTTAACGGTTACTCTGAGCACCTCCAGGACTTTGCGATTTGTACGTTCAGCAAGACCATTACTCGCAGGGTGGCGTGGAGCTACCGGCGCTTGATGAATGTTGAATCTGGAGCAAAGATCCTGCATTATGCCATTTATAAACTCAGACCCATTGTCTGACAGAAGGACACGTGGGCAAGTATGACGAAGAACAACATGCTCACGGAAAGCACTAGCGACCGTTTCAGCGGTTTTATCAGGAATGGGTACTAATTCACTGTACCGCGTCAAGTTATCTACCATTACAAGCAGGTGCTTATTTCCCTTCTCCGAGGTCGAGAAGTTCGTCAACAGGTCGACAGAAGTTCTCTCCCAGGGCTCCTTTGTAATGGGATACTTTAGAATGGGGTTAGGACCTGTAATGGTACCCTTGTGCTGTAGGCAGACAACACACTGGTGTACATGCTTGGCAATGTCCGATGCCATCTTAGGCCAGAAATATTTCATTCGTGCCTGTTTGATACTGCGGTCCTTCCCGGGGTGCGCTACACCTGGGACATTGTGGATCAACCTAAGAGTAGCTGGTATCATGGACTCTGGTATCACCAGTTGGTATACGGTTCTGCCGGGGTCCACCAGCTGTGCAACACGGCACAGTACTCCTTGGTTGACCACTAAATCCTTCAGTGGAACGGGAGACTTGACCTGTAAGTCAACGTCCTCCTTGGTAAGGAAACGAAGGACTGGAGACCACACAGGGTCCTGTCGTTGGGCTCTCTCGAGATCCTCAACAGAGAACGAATTGCCGACACTCACGAATGCTATATGTCTCGACAGGGCGTCAGCTACAACATTTTGCTTACCTGGGACATAGCAAATTTCAGGGTTGTAGTCATTGAACGTGAGCGACCACCGAGCATGCTTTCCCGAGAGGTTCTTATTTGCAAAAAGAGCCAATAAGGGTAAATGATCTGTATAAATCTTGATAGGATAATGATAGATGATATCCCGAAAATGACTCAGGGCCCATACAATGGCTAAAGCTTCTAGCTCTGTCACTGAATAATTGACTTCCGCTTTAGTAAGAACACGGCTAGCATAGGCAATAGGCTGTTGCTTCCCATTAGATTCTTGTGACAAGACTGCACCGATGCCAACTTTGCTGGCATCAGTCGTCAAGGTAAATGCCTCGGTGAAATCAGGGAATCTAAGGGTTGGGGCTGATGTTAACTTGTTCTTAAGAATGACAAAAGCTCGTTCCTGATCGCACGTCCACTCAAAAGGGGCATCCTTCTTGAGTAAGCGTGTCAGGGGTGCAGCAATGGTGGAGAAACCTGCGATAAAGGTGCGGTAGAAACCCGCCAGGCCTATGAAGGACCGGACTGCATCCGCCGTCATGGGTCTGGGGAATTTCTGCACGGCCGAGATTTTAGACTCGTCCGTCTTTATGCCATTCTGAGTTACTACGTGACCCAGAAATTTTATTTCCTTCCGGAGGAAATGACATTTGGAGAGCTTTACCTTAAGATTTGCCTGAGCTAGCCTGTCCAATACCCTGTCAAGTTTCTCAAGATGTGACGGGACATCTTGTGACATGACTATGAGATCATCCAGGTAGACCATGAGCGTGCCACCTAGGAGGGTACGGAAAATTGTCGTCATCAAACGACTAAACGTGATTGGGCTTCCGCGCAAGCCGAAGGGCATCCTCCTGAACTGGTAATGACCAGTTGGAGTAGAGAAAGCTGTCAACTCTCTACTCTCATCATCGAGGGGGATCTGCCAGAACCCTTGAAGAAGATCAAGAGTTGAAAAGACCTTATTATCGCCGATGTTCTGCAACAGGTCGTTCAGAACTGGCAATGGAAAACGGTCTGGGATGGTACATGCATTCAGTTTCCTGTAATCGATAACAGGGCGCCAGGTTCCGTCTTTCTTGGGAACCAGAATAAGGGGAGCATTCCACGGGGAAGTGGACTCCTCAATAACTCCATCACGGAGCATCCGTGTAATGAGTTCTTCGGCGAAGACTCTTTGCGCATGTGGCAGGCGATACGCAGGTACATAAATGGGTTTAGTACCTTTGTCAAGTGGAATACGGTGAGAGATCAGTGAGGTCAAACCCATTGACTCACCATCTAGTGCAACTGCAGAACGTGCACGATTGAGAACCTGGAGAAGTTTTGGGACCTCTTCAGGATAGTCTGTCAAAGCTAGATCATCTTCCTGCACTGGCCGGGTGTTGGAAGAGTCAGCAGCAGACTCGCCTGGGAGAACTGCACTCACAAGGAAGTCAGCTGGGGCTTCACCCTCCACTCTCACCGGGAGAGGGAATCTGACAAGGTCAACAAGTGAGGTATTCTTCCGCAGGGGAAATTCTCGACTATGCATGTTGACAACAAGGACTTGCAACTTACCACGTTGCACTGTGTGCAAGGATGGTTCAAGGGAGAGGCCCTTGACTCGGCATGTGTCGTTGTCAACCAGCACATGGTCTCCTTCAAAAGCTCTGCTCACGTACACCGTAACAGGAGTGAGCGAGTTAGCTGACAAAGTGACGTCATACTTTGTACAAGCAGTAACTCTGCTCGCTGATGCCATGACACGAGTCAGACAGTCGCCTGCCGACAGGGATACTGCGGCTTGACAACTGCTGGTCTCTACAACAGCGTCAGAGTTAGAGTGAAGGTTAGACTGGGCGTCCCCAGACTGGGTTTCACTGGTAACTATGCGCTGATGGCCAGGAGGTGATGGGCAACGAGCTCTACTACGAGGTCGATCAGGACGAGAGACCGACCCCGGGGAGAATGTGCTATGGAAACCACCGGTTTCCAACGATTCTAGGCACTGTGCATACTCTGAGACAGAGTAGCACGTAGTGGATCCTAAGCGCACGCCCCAGAAGGGCACATCCACTCCGTTGAATTCCGCTTTCCACTCAGCTGGATCTAAACGGATCCTAAGATCTGCCATGGTTTTGAACCCTATGAGCAGGTCACCATGGAAAACAATACCATCTACGACTAAGAATTTTGCGGACAGCTTGTGACCCTGGACCACAAATTCTAGCGTTGTGCGACCGCGAACCGTCAGCGGTTTACCTGAGACTCCTCTCAAGGTCTGAATGGCAGACGGCTCTGTCAACATGGCCGCGTGAAGGCCAATGTCTCGGAAAAAGGTGGAGCGGACAATGTTAACCACCGAACCTGTGTCTAGGAAAAGCTGAACAGGCTTATTGTGGACAGTGGACTCGATGAGCGGTCCACATGGGTTGTCATACCGAACATGAAGGCATGACAGGCCGACGAGGTCCCCGGAGTCACAGCTGCTCGAGGCTCGACACTTGTTGACGAGGCTCGACCTGGAAGGTACGGTAAGAGTCTCAGCAACAACGTCAAGACACTCGGTTTCCTCACTGTCGGCAAGCGTATCACTGCCCAGGGCGGCGAATGCATTGCGGACAGGGACGGAATACAGCGACTCCGACAGGGTTACTACGTCTTTCGCTGGTTTTGCGGACGCGCCTCTTCCCCCGAACTAGTGGAAGGGCTTCTACGAGCATGTGCATTGCGCGACGACTGCTTGCTCCACTCAGCTGTCAGCATACTTCGCAGCTTGTTACACTCATGGGAGGTATGACTGGAAGTATTGTGGTAAACACAGATTCCCTCGCGAGACTGGGCATGGGGACGGTGATGGTTACCTTGATACTGAGCGTGGGGACTGTGACGGTTACTTTGCGGGGACTTAAGTTTGTAACACTCAGATCGGTAGTGCCCTCGTTTGCCACAGTTGAAACAAGTCACTACACGCTTAGCGGGTGAGGTTGGGGGTGGTGTCTGCTGGCGACGTTTCGCCCTGGTCCAGGAAGTCGATGACTGCCTTTTTGTATAAGACCGACTGTTGTTACTGTGGTCGCTATTTTTACTTAGGCGCGTATTAGTGGGACTGGGGTTAGAACCTTTGTGGGTTGGCTGTCTGACAGCAGCAGCAAAAGTGACTTCCGGCTGCGACCGCGGGGTCACTGCGGACGGCGCTGCAAGGATGGGTAGGGGATCATCCGCAAAGCGGCAAACCTTGCCTTGCTCGGAAGGCGGCTTGAGCGAGTCGATGGCGTCATATGCACCCAGGACGTCGTGCTGAGGGCCGAGTCCTAGCGCATCAATGGCAGCCCAGAGGTTAGGGGCGGAATCCCTCCGCATGATGCCGACAGCCAGCATGGGGATGATGTCTTTAATAGCCATACGGCCATCACCATCCGCCCACTTAGTGGAGTTGACGGCATCAGTAAAGTCCGTGGCGGCTTGCTCGAAACGGCAAACGCAAGCCAGGGGGCTTTCGTGCCGGTATTGACATTCGGCCAAGACGCTGGTAACGATGTCAATGTAATGGCGTTGGCGACTACGCCGAAAATAACGCCTAAATTCCTCCTTAAGTTCACCCCAAGACTGAATCTTACAAACGCGCTTGAGCTGCACAAAGGCACCTATATCACCCTGGGTGAGATCCACTGCTGCAACAGCAGCACGAATGTACTGTGTATCAGTTGGGCTATCAAATAGAGCCTGAACAGTCGCCTCGACTGACTGCAGCCATGGCTCTAAACTATTTGCACGACCGTCAAAAATAAGGGTCAGGTATTGACGATGAGCCGGCCCACTGGTGGTCGAGGCTTGAGCCACAAGTTGACCAACTGTCGCTGGGGCTTCGATGCCCTGCCGCGTGCTCACGCTGGCTGAGGCACCATTGCTGGCACCAGCAGAATCTGGGGTAACGGCATGGCCACTGCGTGTCTTAGTCATGACGTCGATTGTTGAAATGCAAGTAGGTCACGAAGATGGTAAACAGGTCAGAGCAAGAAATGGTATGCACTGGCTACAATTCAAAACAGAGTCAAAGAGAACTCAGCACCACAGTACTAGGTAAACTGCTTAGTGATAGAAATAATTTGAGCAAAACAACAATAAAAAGGGAAATAGTGATACACTCTGAAAACAAAATAAGAGATGTATGCAAGTGAATGTACTACAGGGAAGTGCACAAAATGAAGCTAAGGATAGTCAATAATTTCACCAGGAATCTGGCAACAAAATTTATGAAAAGGAGTTGAACTGTAAACACTGGTAGCAAAAATTGCACAAAATTAAAATAAATCAGGTACTACACAACACTAAACTGTGCTGCAAGTTTAAAAAGATTGCGGGTGCTAGCAGTAGCAAATTGAAACGCAAAAAAAAAGGTAATTCACTTGCACAAGGGAAGTTGGCACAAAAAAGATATCAGAGTATGGAATAGTGCCAAAAATCACACAAAAAAAAATACACTGACCAGAATTGCTATATTGCACACAAAATAAAATTAATAAAAATGCAAATTATTAAATTCAAGAATATGGCAAAGGTTAACTGGTGTTAGCAGGGTGTACACTGGCAAAAAGAAAAATTTGCACAATCTCAAGGTCAAAACTAATTAACTTCACAAGGAATTTTGGTAATTAATGGTAAATAAGCAGGTTCCCAAAAATACACTCAATGACTTGGGTATATAAAATAGCAAAAAGCAATGCACATAGGTGAATATTCACTGATAAAACATAGAATATATGTAGAGCAAAATAAATGGGGGAACAGAAAAAAAAAATTTAATGGGCTAGGCACAGATTGTATGACTGCAGGTAGAATATACTAATACTTAAGTACTTGAAGATTACACTTATAAAAAAAACTAACAAACAAAACAGTGCAGGGGTGTCAACAATCTGTGGCTAACTTGCAGGTGCAACTAAAAAAAAATAACAGCACACAGGAATTACATGAAAACTGTATGTGAGAGGTAAATTGTATAAATGGTTAACACTGAACAATTTAAATCAATAACTGAGGTGCAAGAAGCAGAATAGAAAAAAACTGGAATTTAAAATGTAGGAGTGCAAAAATAAATTCACAAAATTTAAGCTGTAGGTAAATGGCAAAATGTGCACTGATGACACTGAACAATTTACTGAAGTATGGCTTCAGTAACTAACTGTATTGGTGCAGGACAGTTAAATAATGTCACAAAATATTAGGAAATGCTAGGTAAGTCACTGTTTACTTAACTTTGAGTGCAGGTGGACGAAGGTACGGCAGGTGCTGGAACTTTCAGTGATGTTCTAGTGACACTACACGCCTCGTAGCATTTGTATACTGCTATGGGGCTTCAATGTCGTAGAAAAAAAATATCAGAAAGGACTTGGGAAGAACAGGAAGGACCGGAGTAACTCTGTGGAGGTATAAGATATTAGACGTGGGTACCCGGCGTGAACCACAGCTGGTGTATGGTTGTTTACACTGGCAAGCGTGTCTGGGCGCGCTGACTGACTGCGGCTTCAGCACACGGAGAACAAAACATTTACTGCACTACTCGAACGTGCTAAAAACAAGCTTAAGTGAAACTTTGAACTGGGACGAGTAAGTTTTACTGTAACAAATCACTGGGGAAAACAGAACTGGTGATGAACTGGGAATAAAACAACAAGGGAAAGGGTCAAAAAAAATTTTTTTTTAACTGGGCAACACAAAAAAAAAACTGCACTGGCTGGAGATACGTAGGCGCTGAGTAGTAGTAGACACTATGATGAGTCACGAGCTGCTGTAGAAGCTGAACTTTGCTGGCTTAGGGGCTAAGCCAACTGGGTTCCCACGTGGCTAAGCCAGGTAGAACTTCTTGGAGGAAACTGGGAAGAACACAACACACATGGACGGCGAGAAGGGCGTAGGGACGCTGTAGGAGGCAGGAGAATGGTGCTGGAGAGTGTTGAAGGGCTGTAGAGAGGGTGATGAGGTGAACACGTGACTGCTACGGCTGGAGATGACGCCGTGATGCCTATGTCCAGATTTTGTGGGAAAAATCTAGGACGAAGATCTATCTCGGGTCCCGTCAAGACGCTGGGAGTAGCAGATAACTCTTTAGGCTAGCAGGTGCGTTGGATGACGACGGATGATGTTGACTGGTGTCGACCGATCCCCTCCACCCTGAAGAGGCTCACAATGCCGCTGACTCCGCTGTCACCACTGTTATTGCTGTTCTTACTGTTGAACAGCGGTTTAGTGCCGATGAAGGTAGCGTAGGTAGCAATGATACGGCCGTGGACTAGATTGGCTTTAATCGGGTAGGAGTGAGTACACAACGGGCAGTGTGAGGAAGTGACCGCAAGCCAGTCCGTGGAGGGGGGAGAACTTGTGTACGGCAAGTCGGTCCAGGCGGGAGTGAGAGAGGGTGGACTGTGTGTCCCACCGACCTAGGTAGGCCTACAGAGGGCAGCACTGGATGCCGCGAAATATGAACTAGTCAGAGCAGACGGCTAGGCTGTGTGCTCTGCCAGTACAGGCTGTCTACATACAACACTGAAGCTCGCGGTACAACTACAACACTGAAGCTCGCGGTACAACTACAACACTGAAGCTCGCGGTACAACTACCACACTGAAGCTCGCGGTACAACTACAACACTGAAGCTCGCGGTACAACTACAACACTGAAGCTCGCGGTAAAACTACAACACTAAAACTCGCGGTACAACTACAACACTGAAGCTCGCGGTACAACTACAACACTGAAACTCGCGGTACAACTACAACACTGAAACTCGCGGTACATCTACAACACTGAAGCTCGCGGTACAACTACAACACTGAAGCTCGCGGTACATCTACAACACTGAAGCTCGCGGTACATCTACAACACTGAAGCTCGCGGTACATCTACAACACTGAAGCTCGCGGTACATCTACAACACTCAACACTGAAGCTCGCGGTACATCTACAACACTGAAGCTCGCGGTACATCTACAACACTGAAGCTCGCGGTACATCTACAACACTGAAGCTCGCGGTCCAACTACAACACTGAAGCTCGCGGTCCAACTACAACACTGAAGCTCGCGGTACATCTACAACACTGAAGCTCGCGGTACATCTACAACACTGAAGCTCGCGGTACATCTACAACACTGAAGCTCGCGGTACATCTACAACACTGAAGCTCGCGGTACATCTACAACACTGAAGCTCGCGGTACATTTACAACACTGAAGCTCGCGGTACATCTACAACACTGAAGCTCGCGGTACATCTACAACACTGAAGCTCGCGGTACATCTACAACACTGAAGCTCGCGGTACAACTACAACACTGAAGCTCGCGGTACAACTACAACACTGAAGCTCGCGGTACAACTACAACACTGAAGCTCGCGGTACAACTACAACACTGAAGCTCGCGGTACAACTACAACACTGAAGCTCGCGGTCCAATTACAACACTGCCAGTTTAATATATTCCTGGTTCCTTAGTTGCTTTACATCCTTTAAATTTAGGTTTTATTTGTATCCAATTCTAAACGATTCTGCCACTTTTCCTGACCAAAATGTTCAATTACGCAAATCATTATTAAGCACCGTTACGATCTCAAAATTTATCTATCGACTATTTTTTTATTTTTTTAAGCTCGAGAGAATTTCCGTATGTTGCTATTTATTTCTTCATTTAAGACATTTATACAGATGTGAGAAATCAATGGGCCTAAGAATATCCTCACTGGAACATCACTTGTGATTAGCTTACATTTTTATTGTCCCTGTTAACGAAATCTATGTTGCTTATCAATTAACCGTAAACCAGTTCAGGAGAATTAAATTCTCCAGTTGTGAGCTCCGGTATTTTCTCTCTCTCAATTTCCGATATTGAGAGTGTATCGTAAGTACAGATAATCATCTTACTCATTACCAATGCTCACTCTTTCACACAGCTTCTAGGAAATTCTCAGTACAATAGTTACGGATATATTTGTATTCAGAATGTAAATTTTTTTTTTTAATATATCGTATCGAAGTCTGACCGAATTTTTGATAATTGTGATGTAGCTAACGATATTTTGTCTAAATCAGTGCTTATGGACTGGTTTGTTTTTTATTGCTTTAATATTCTGCCTTCATTTTTCTGGCACTGGGCACTGGGCACTGGGCACTGGGCACTGGGCTGCCTGGAGTCATCAACCTCATTCCAGCTAGAATCGTTCCCCAGATCGAAACTACTTGGATTTCCTATTGATTTCTGCAACATTGCAAGCTTCTGATGATCTAATGTGTTGATTGCAACACTAAAGTCCTAGAGTTATCACTCATGTATGTCGTGCCGCATAGGTAAAACTTGTTATTCTGGCTTAAATAGCAACGTTCGTGTTGCCGAATAAGTTTTCTAAGGTTCTTCTGGTGCAAAATTATCAATTTATACATTAATATATATGAAAAAGTATATATTTAACCGTATACAAGAATTTTTTTTAGAAATGGCTTAATTTTAAATGAGTTCTTGCTATTTGACCAATTTTACCTATTCGGCACGATATATATATATATATATATATATATATATATATATATATATTTATATATATATATATATATATATATATATACATATATATATATATATATATATATATATATATATACATATATATATATATATATATATATATATATATATATATATATATATATATATATATATTTATTATTTTGTAATAATAGTAGTGACTATCATTTTTCCCTCGCCTTGTTACACAAAGTCGAGTGTCAATTACCTGCTGTACCAAATCCTGAGTCATGTGTTTGTTTTTGTCTCCTCTCCAGTTAATTGAGTCGTTGTATGTTATTTACTAAGTCTAGCTCTCAACCTCTCTCTCTTTTTAAGGGTTATTACTTATCTTACAGAATCTGCTACAGAATATTTCTGGAAATCCATGTATCTCTTTCTCTACAAGTGTCTACATGATAGCAACAAATTCTTGTGTCTGATAGATAAATGAAATTATTGTAGTTACATAATTTGAACATAGTACATCACATGTGATGACTTAAAAATCAGCAAAGCATGAAAATATTTTTAATTGTCTGGTTTTTAATCAGTCCTGTCATAAACCATTGGTACACTAAGGGAAAATACCATAAGTGTCCGGGGCCCAAAACTGTTCAACAGCCTCCCATCAAGCATTAGGGGAATTGCCAATAAGCCCCTGGCTGCCTTCAAGAGAGAGCTGGACAGATACCTAAAGTCAGTGCCGGATCAGCCGGGCTGTGGCTCGTACGTTGTATCGTAAGGGTTCTTGAATGGAGATATCGTAGGTTGAAAGTAGACACACTTGTAGGATGGTAAATATATTGTCAGACTGAGATGAGAGATGGAGCCCGGTGCCAAGCCTGTTCACGTTTTGTAGGTCTGCCGCCGAGTGAGGACGGGACAGGGGGATCACTGCCCATGTGTATCCCTATGACGTCACACCAAGCCAAAGGCCTACGAGGGATCTCGTGTCTAAAGCACATGGAGGATACTAATATGCTATGCTATATAATACAGGGAATACAGGGATCAGCAACTATGCTGACAGCTCGGTCATGTTACGTATGTCGTCCCGACATACACTACTATACTATAGGCTGAACAGGCAGGCGGATCTGGGCTGATTCTATACAATAACAAATTCATATATATCTTAGAACTAATGGATGGTATCATAATGGACATTACATAGAGGGTGTTAACATAATGCATTACAAACTATAAGAACAATTCATTATACAATATGGATGGAATTGATCGATCGATCTGTATTCATGCACTCTACGGATTCTGAGGAAGAATAATTATATACAAAGAAGTGTTTAACAGAAAGGCAGATTCGGTGCACACAAATCTAGACTGTTAATTCTCAGAATACGGAGGGAACGTGAACACGAAAATTTCTGACAAACTGATCAGCAAATAATAAAACACACAATTGACAAATTCATTCATCTCGGACATCTAATTATACAGACTATGTACATTTAAACCCAATTCTGCGAGGGTAAGGTTTACGTATGCAGAATGGTTATCATCTCTGGGAGGGTCGAATTCCTCTGCAATGGCTAACACATGCCTTGACTGAGAGAGATCTGAAGGAATATCTACAAAAGATACTTGCGGGTTTCTCATTACTTGTCGAGTACGCAAGGAGTAACGACATTCAGGTTGAGTATCTGACTGAGTATCTGAGGTAGAGAGTACAGGATCAGGAGGATTGTCAGAGTCTGTCTCATTAGTCTGGGTATCAATATCCTCAACATCGCATACTAATTTCATATGATCTAAATGCGATTCTTTGTATTTGCCAGTACTAATTTCTCTAACCTTATACTTATTTCCAGTGATATGTTCAACTACTCGATAAGGTCCGACAAACTTTTGATCAAGCTTTGGCATTGCAGACGTTTTGTTAAAGTTAATCAGCATAACTCTCGAACCTACTTTGATTTTAGATGGCTTTGCTCGAGTGTTTGCGACTCTTGTAAATTCTGCTGTTGATTTATGAAGTGTTTCACGGATTCTTCTAAAAACACTTTGAGCTAAGCTGGTACGAGTTGCTACGAAATCATCAGGGTTGTAATTAGGTTTCGGAGTAGAATATAACAACTCATAGGGTAAACGCTTGTCTACACCATACAATGCATAATGTGGAGTATCACCTATGGAAGCATTGTAAGCAGAATTTATGGCACACTGGACATCTGGTATAACTTCATCCCAAGTTTCACTATTGGGGTTGATAGTGGCTCTCAGAACATCAAGTACTTTCTTATTTGTTCTTTCGGCTAACCCATTGCTGGCAGGATGATGAGGAACAATGGTGGATTTAGAGATCTTGTATAAAGTACACAAATTTTCAAGAATCTCATTACAGAATTCACCTCCATTATCTGTTACTAAGGACTTTGGGGTGGTATGCCTGCAGATAATGCGTTCTTTAAACGCTTTAGCTACTGTCTCTGCAGTCTTATCTGCAATAGGAACTAGCTCACAATATCTGGTGAAATGGTCTACCATAACACACAGATGTTTGTTGCCTTGGAGGGAACATTTAAAATTAGTTAACAAATCAAGGGCAACTCTTTCCCACGGTTCGCTAGTGGTTGGGTACACTTGGATTGGGTTAGGACCATTGACATTTCCTTTATGCTGCATACAGACACTACATTTCTTAACATACTCGGAAATGTCAGTTGCCATACGTGGCCAAAAGTATTTCATTCTGGCTTGTTTCACAGAACGATCCATACCAGGGTGTGCAACACCTGGTGCATCATGAACTAGCTGTAGAGCTACGTTCACTAGTGACTGTGGAATTACTAACTGGTAAACTCTTCTGCTTGGAGTACCCAACTCGGCTGTTCGATACAGTAATTCCTGACTCATTACAAAGTCACTAATGGGTGCTGGTGGCTTTACAGCAAGAATGAGATCTTCCTGGAGAAGGAATCGAATCACACCAGACCACATGGGATCTATTCTTTGTGCAGTTTTGACATCCTCGACAGTAAATGGAGGATCTGCAGTAACTACACTAACGTGTCGCGATAAAGCATCTGCGACTACATTTGACTTGCCAGGTAAATGTTCAAAAGTGGGATTGAACTCTTGGATAGTCAAGGACCATCTGGCTAACCTTCCAGTAGGCTGTTTGTTCTGGAATAAAGGTATCAGTGGCGCATGATCTGTCAAAACATGAACAGGGTACTGGTAAATGATGTCTCGGAAGTGCTTTAAAGACCACACTATTGCTAAAGCTTCTTGCTCCGTTACTGTATAATTACGTTCAGCCTTCGTAAGGACTCGGCTAGCAAATGCAACTGCGTTGTACTTGCTATCAGTCTTCTGAGCTAGTACGGCACCTATGCCAATGGAACTAGCATCAGTTGTCAGATAGAAGGGCTTAGAAAAATCTGGGAATTTCAAAATGGGAGCAGATGTTAGCTTTTCTTTTAGAGTTTGGAATGCTTTTTCTTGACGGAAGGTCCAACTAAAAGGAGCATCTTTCTTAAGCAACTCAGTTAGAGGAGCAGCTATGGAAGAAAAATTAGCAATGAAAGATCTATAAAAACCTGCTAAGCCCACAAAGGATCTTACGGCATCAGCGGTTTTGGGAGTTGGAAAATTTAGTACTGCTGTTACTTTACTTTGGTCAGTCGTAACCCCTCTAGGAGTGACTACGTGACCAAGAAACTTAATTTCTGATCTGAAAAATTGGCATTTAGACAGTTTGATCTTTAAATTTGCTTCTTCAAGCTTTCCAAGTACTGTATCAAGTCTTTTCAGATGTGTGTCCACGTCTTCGGACATGACGATTACGTCGTCTAAGTACACCATAAGTGCTTTACCTATCAGACCTCTAAAGATATTGGTCATGAGTCTAGAGAACGTGATAGGAGACGATCGTAATCCAAACGCCATACGGAGGAAATGATAATGACCTGTGGGAGTGGAGAAAGCTGTTAACTCTTGGCTGTCCTCGTGAAGAGGGACTTGCCAAAACCCTTGTAACAAGTCTAGGGTCGAGAAGACTTTGTTATCTCCGATATTGCGTAAAAGGTCACCTAGTACAGGAAGTGGGAAACGATCTGGAATGGTTTTCGCGTTTAACTTCCTAAAGTCAATCACCGGGCGCCAAGTGCCATCCTTCTTAGGCACTAGGATCAAGGGCGCATTCCAGGGTGAATTGCTATGTGCAATAACTCCATCATTGAGCATTTGATTGATCAGTTCCTCTGCGACAGCAACTTGTGAATGAGGCATTCTGTACGCAGGTATGTAAATAGGTCTAGTACCAGGTTCAAGTGGAATACGATGGGACAATAAGTTCGTTATACCCATCTTCTCACCTGGTAAGGCAATAGCTTTACGACGTTTGTTCAACAGAGTCAACAAACGCTTGACTTCGTCTGGGAAGTCAGTAGGAGCTAAGTCTTTCTCCTCAACTGGTGAAACAGATTGATCCGGAGAAGTGGATGAGGTCTCCCCGGTAGAAATAGCACCGACCCACTGGTCAGGTGACACGTCATCCTGTACTTGAACAGGGTAAGGATAGTGAACTAGGTCAACGAGGTTGGTATTTGCTCTGAGACGAACACTGTGACCCAAAGTGTTAGCAAGGAGTAAATGGATCTTACTGTCTCTTACAATGTGTAAGGAAGGTTCAACAAATAAACCTTTGACCTTGCAGGAATCACTGTCAACTAGGACGGTATCACCATCTGGAACATTAGGAACAACAACAGACACTCTAGTGAGAGCACTAGCCGCAACAGAGACGTCTTTCTGCAAACGGCATGTGACATCAACAAGAGATGGCATTACTAGTTCCAAGTAATCGTTTTCTGACAAGGCATCCCCTGTGGAGAAACTACTACTCGAACTAGCAGTCATTGCAGGGATAGGCTGTGCACTCAAGGCAGTCTGAGTGTCCTCGGACACTTGAGGCAACGGAACACTATCCTGCAAGTCTGAAGGTATAGGTGGAACACTAATGGGAGTGACAGAATTACCAGTGCCTGACCGCTTGGGTACGCTACTGGAAATTGCATTGGCTTGTAAGGACTTAATGCGTACATCATACTCTGCAGCAGTATGACAGATTTCTGATCCAAGCTGGTAACCCCAGAATGGAACGATTAAGTCATCTATTTGGGCATGCCATCGGTACGGGTCGAGCACAATGCGTAAGTCTCGCATGGAAGCAAATCCCAGAAGAAGGTCACCAGGGAAAGCAATCTGGTCGACAACAAGAAAAACAGCAGTAAAGTCTCTGCCTTGGATAGTAAAGGTGAGTGAAGTCTGACCTCGGACTCGCAGAAGAGAACCAGCTACTCCACCAAGGAAGGTTACAGTAGTTGGTTCAACGAGGAGGATACGTCGTAACCGCTTCTCTTTAAACAAGCTAGACCTAATGATATTAACTTGCGCACCAGAGTCCATGAACACATGAACGGGCGCATTATGGACAGAAGCTTGTACTAATGGACCAATCGTTGCATTAGAACTCATATGCAAACAGGAAGTTGAGTTATCATCGGAGAAAGCATCTTCTACTTCATCCCCAAATTCCTCTACGTCAGAGACGTGTGAAGCCACATCATCAGCAGGATTGTCATTCTCGAGACTGCTTAAGGCTTCAAAGGAATTGTGAACGGGGATGGCATACTCATTATCACTTACCGTCACCATTGGGCGGTTTGACTGGGGCGCTCTAATTCCCCCGAATTGGAAGAATGAGCCTGGTTCTGATTAGACTGTGAACCACGACGTCTGTTTCCTCTCCTGGCTCTGCGGTTGGAACGGCCATGGAAAGATCTAGAGTACCGCATATTGTAGAGCGCATTGCACTCAGATGTATCATGTCCATGAATTCTATGATGAGTACAGTAGGGAAGATCTGACTGGTACTCATCATCAGTACGACGCTTCTTAGGGTAACTGGCATAACAATTACTAGCGATATGGCCACGGAAACCACAATTGTAGCAAATTATTTGACTGTGGTTACTGTACGTACTATGGGTGTTACGGGAATGATAGCTCTTAACACTTGCTTTGGATGATGAGCGTGAGTGATTGCGGTTGGGAGGTTTGGTAGTAGCACAAACTAAAGGAGGTACAGGATTGGACAAGGTGTTTGGCATAGACCTACGATAAGGGAAGGATCCCTCGGGACACAAATTTCGTACATGGATTAGAGCTTTAAGCGGTCCCATATTAGCATCTAGCGGACTTGAATTGTACACATACTTAGATGTCGGTGGCATTAGTTGTTTAACGACTCCAAAGGCAGCTAATCTGGCAAACCCATCAAGGGCTGGTTTATCACTATCGTTAAGATATCTTGAATTTCGGCCTGCTTTAACAAATGAGGACATTAGGTTATTGAGACGGAGAGCAAACTCCTCTAATGACTCTTCTGGTCTCGGGGCTGTGCAAACTAATTCTTTGAGAACAACGAACGGATCGGTTTCTCGCACTGGTTCAAGATAATTGCGAATTAACTGTTCATAATCTTGCCACCTGGTCAGATCTTGGAAGTCCTTCATTCGAATTAATTTAAATACATTTGAGGCAGCTGAAGAACGGGCTAGACTCTCCTTTCCGATACTTATTAAAAGACTCTCAGATGGGGGACCATCAACTGAAGCGTCAGCTCTGGCTCTAACTGCAGTAAACCAACCTTCAAGGTTGTCTGGGTCACCATTGAATAATGGCATAGCATCATACGGATCACGAGTGAAGTTACGCATGCCAGAAGTCTGAGTATGTCTATCGTTTGATACGGAGTTACTCGAATTTTGGGCTGACACATTAATGGTTGTACTAGCAGCAAGTGCTGAGGCATCGCTAGAGAAAACTTGAGACATGTTTGCCAAAATGTAAAAACTAGAATTTAGAGAACAAAGAAAATGATAACTGAGGAACACACAACACAGTGAACTTAAATGGAAGAAAATGCTTAACTATTCTGCATAAGTAATTAAAAATTGACAAGTTACACAGTAAGCAAAGAACTCACACAAGAAAAAAAAAAAAATATTCAACTTAACAAACACTGAAAATCAAGAGAACTTTTACTTTGCTCAAATCTAATATGCCCAATTTTTACTTTAAATTGAATAAATGGCACAGTGAGTTGTCTTTACTTTCAATGCAACAAGGAAATACACAATAAAATGATAAAATGGACTCAATAAACTTGTGCAAAAATTAAAACAAACACACAATTCACTGAAATTAAAAATTAAAATGACAGACAGAATAAAATACTATGCACAGAACAGAGCATAAGAAACTGCACTGTAATAAACTGTATTGCACAACACTGCATAAAATTTTCTGCAAGAAAAACTTTAATAGCAACACAATATTTGCACAAGAATTATTGCAAAATGAGTATGTGCAATAATAAAAATTATAACACACAAGAAAAGAAATATATCAAGGAATGAACACTTTAACTCTTAACTGCACTTAAACAACAAGCGAAAGAACAATTTACTTTAAAAGGAGAACTTAAAAATTGCACTAAGAGTGAATTTGTTCAATAAAATATGAAAAATAATAGGTGCTAAAACACACAACAAAAAGAAATACAACACTTACAGTGATGCAGAGCACAAAACATCAACATAAACTCAGTACTAGAATTTTCTTGCAATGAAACTTGATGTTTTTTTTTTAAAAAAAAATTTTGTAAACAGATTTCTTGCTGGAGCTTTAAAAATGGCACTATTGTCTGTGGAAATAAGACAAATTAAACACTGGCTGAATAAAGGAATATGAACACAAGAATGTTCAACACACAGGGAACAAACAAAAATACACAATTGCTAGGAAGAAAAAAAAATAACAGACAACACTGATTTGTGATGCAGAATATGAGGTGAAAAATTTACTGAGTTAATTCACTGGAATTCTGAAGTTTAAACACAAGTTCTATACTGCTCATATGTTGCACACACAACAAAGGAAACACTAAGTACTTACTTCAAGTGTGTATAAAAAGAAACACAACACAACAGATATAAAATAATACACGAAAATTAACACTGAATTAAGGAGATTAAAAGAAATTAATAGAATCAGTACATGATAAACACTGAGTCTGATCAAGAGTCACTGAATGTCACTAAGAGAAAAATTCACTGGGAACACAAAAGAAATGTCTCAACACTCGCAAATGTCTCTAAAAAAAAAATATTATAGCTGTAACACTTGAAAAAAATGAGATTGATGGATTGTTTTTATGTTGGACTGCGTGCGGCCAGCAGTAACAGCCTAGTTGATCAGGTCCTGATCCATCGGGAGGCCTGGTCATGGACCGGGCCGCGGGGGCGTTGATCCCCGGAATAACCTCCAGGTAACCTCCAGGTACTACGGGCGGGAAGAGAACTCGCGATCAGAGAGCCTCAAAACTCCAGGCCGTCATGCCTCGTTTAAAAGTAACTCACAGCCTATTCAGGTAACCCGACTTATTTCCAAATATAATACTGTTGCCTGAACTAAATATTTTCCAGTGATAAAATATCGTTTTAGATAAGAGTAAAAAACTCATAACTAAATTCATTAAACTAATATTATATCAAGTTTTAAGTTAATATAAATTGATAAAATAAAAAAAATCGTGGGGACGGTTGTATGTGTACGAGGTGTCTAGTTTATGCTTATGTACTCGTATTATTGTAATCAAAAAAAGCGCTAAACTACAAGGGTCATACAGAGTTATGTACTCTAAGAGGCTTACATGTTGCAAGAAAAGAATTTCACTTTGTATTACCAGTAATGTAGGGATATACTCAACTCACTATTGTGAGTTGAGTATAACAAAGTGGGAATTATCTCTGTAACCTTTGAAGAGGTTATATATATACCTTTGAAGAGTTTCGAGAGTTTATCTACTCTCTGAGCCCGGCCATAGGCCTAAGGTAGGTTCAGTAACATTCCTTTGTTCACCTCTATTTTCTACTTAATTTACATATGTTATCACCTTAGGACATGTTTATTATGGAAAGTAGGAATGTAGATTTACATGCACGTCTACTGGCCT
This sequence comes from Cherax quadricarinatus, assembly GCF_038502225.1. Classification (NCBI taxonomy): domain Eukaryota; kingdom Metazoa; phylum Arthropoda; class Malacostraca; order Decapoda; family Parastacidae; genus Cherax; species Cherax quadricarinatus. Next base: position 10,702,911 of record NC_091311.1, on the reverse strand, counting down.
GGATAACCTATTAAATTTTAACAGTCAGAGGAAACCTTTGTATATCTGTTCATATAACCACTATTTCTAAAATCATCAATGGCGAGTTAAGTGCCTGTTTTTCTTATTTTTATTTTAAGAGTCTTTCATTTAAGCAGCTCTAAGATATCTGATGAAAAAAGCTTGTAAAATTATTTATAATACCAAATAAAACTAAAACTGAACTAAATAAAAACATGAGACTAAATTTTACTTTACAATAACGAAAGTCGATAGGAAAATCGAGTGTTTTCCTCATCAGTGATGTAAACACATGTTTTTCTGTTTTCCTCTAGATATTAAATACAGGGTGTTTTAAAATGATGGACCCAATATCAGATCATTTGGCATTAAAACTGGGTCCATCAATTTTAAACACACTGTATATGCCTGATGTTATTATTATTATTATAATCAAGGGGGAAGCACTAAACCCGTAGGATTATACAGCGCCTATGGGGGGATGGAAGGCATTCAGGCTTAATTCAGGGAACTGGAGCACAGATCCAATTCCCTAGATCAAGAGCCCCTCACCAGCGTCAAGGAGCCTTCCTTGAGGGGATGCCTGATGTAAAATTCAGAACATATCTGTCAATAATCCCACACTAGGCTTGTTAACGTTACACATTAATTTTTACCATTTTCATTTCCATAAACCTAGACTTTGTTAAATCTGTGAAATAAAGTACAGTGTGATAAAGATTTTTCACCCTTGCCTGGATTGCCGCGATAAATTACCTGAGTATCGTACAAGATATCGTTGTAGTATTGTAAACTGCCTGACTGCATTCCTTCTGCTCATCCCTGACCTCCCCTCAAGGGAGGTTCCTTAATGCTGGTGAGGGCCTCTTGATCTAGCGAATTGGATCTGTGCTCCGGTTCCCTGAACCGAGTCTGCATACTTTCAATCCCCTCATCCCCACATGCGCTGTATAATCCTACGGGTTTAGCGCTCCCCATGTTGATAATAATAATAATAATAATAAATCATCCCTGACCTGAATAACTGTTTTCCAAAAGAAATCTAGAAGCAAATGTAAAAAAATATATTTTCAAAAGCTTCTGACAGCCTAATTTTTTTTTTAAATTGAGTGTTTTTCTGGACCATCTTCGTATGGGGATTCTCTTCGTCTTCTTGTTGAAAGAATCTCATAACAGAATACGTCAGGGAAACTTTTGTAGTACGTTGACTAATGATATATTAAAAAAAAGAGAGAAAAAATACCCTAAAAGATGCATTTTGCAACAAGTTTTAAACACTATGAGGGAAACACGTCTGTTATCCTATGTTCAATAGATGTATTTCTTATCACTTATTATGAATAAAAAAAAAAGGCGCCTTACCGTGAATGGCACAATATACAAATAACCCGCACGTAGGAAACTGAAACTTATGCCGACGTTTCGGCCTTACTTAGACCATTAACTGGTTAATGGTCCAAGTCTAACCGACACGTCGTTATAAGTTTCATTCTCCCATGTCATTGGTAATGGGTCATTGGTCCAAGCCGGGCGGTGACATGGACCTGCCTCGCATGGGCCAGTAGGCCTGCTGCAGTGTTCCTTCTTTCTTATGCTCCTAAGTGCATGTTATTTTTGTTTTTCTTTTTATTATTTATCTTCACTAAAGAGAATTCTTAGATAATTCTTACGACCCTAATGTCAGATCTGTTTACTTTCCCAATAGCACATCGAGTTTTTTTGCGATGAGAACGAATAAAACTGGAATATTTATCACTTTAAAAATTATAATTAAGGAAATAACAAAACTAGATGTGATACTAGAAAACCGTAAATAGATTTGGAACCTAGCTATAATTTTATCTGATAAAAATTACATGATGAGCAGAAGGATTCTGCAGCAACTTTTTAAGCAAATTGAACATATTCACATTTCAGGGAGTTGTTACAAAACACTTCGTTCGCTGCGGGTTTTATCATTTCAGCACAACACAGAATACAAGCGTAAATATTCTTGACACGGGTCAGGTGAATCAAGTGTGGGGTATGTACGGCGAGGCGAGGCGAGGCAAGGCGAGGCGAGGCTAGGCGAGGCTAGGCGAGGCGAGGCTAGGCGAGGCATCAAGCATCATGTTGCGCCTTCCGAAAATTTGAACCACTGTGTTGGAGATTGCGATTATGGCTGTCTTGTGAATGACGTTTACGCAGCTCACTTGCCTTGAGCAACAGCCCAGCTTCTTTCTACTGCAATGGATATCCGTGAGAGTTGTGGAAAAAACACACAAGTGGGTTCAAACCCCACCCGTAGTAAGGTTGGTTTATTACCCTGGATGTTTCTGCGTCACGTATATTTTGCTTTCCTGTTAACTCACAAGTACACCTCAGGAAGAAAACCAGGATACTCACATTCACCACACGTAAACCAGTAGTCTCCAGTACACATGTACATGAGACTTCACAAGGACACATGTGCATTAGGCTTCACAAGAACACACGTACACTAGGCTTCACAAGAACACACGTACACTAGGCTTCACAAGAACACACGTACACTAGGCTTCACAAGAACACACGTACACTAGGCTTCACAAGAACACACGTACACTAGGCTTCACAAAAGCACCAGGCTTAATAAATGATCACGAGGCTTGACGGAATGTACACAAGAAACGGAGGTATCTGCATAAAAGTGAGTCTCTCGAAGCAGAGTTGATTACTGTGTCGAACACTGTGGCCCAAAACTCCAGAAGTTTTAGCGAATCAGGTGTCCTTAATAGACTGATCGAACCCCACCACACGATGCGTTAGATGGGTCTTCAAACTTTTCACTATGGGTCCCACATCGTATATTTTACACATTTTTGCCGGCCAAAGAAATCAATCTTATAAATAAATAAAAATGAATGAATTTAAATGATTAAATAAATGACCGAAAATGAGGATTTATTGGTTTAACTATTTATAAATATTTGAAGTTGGTGCAGGCTGTACTTTGGAGACCCTTGTCGGGTTTGGAGGTGGCTCATCTTTCTGCACCTGACCTCACCACACCTGTTCCTAATGGATCCACCAGTACTTCATCCACTATTTTTTTTTTTTTAGAACCCCAGCGAGCGTAACCTCCCATAATAAAAATATCTAAACTGCTACTTAGGTATCAATTTCACGGTTTGTCAGGATTATTATTCTTAAAATTTGTACTAAAATACATCAGAAATATTATCTTTGATTTAGAATATAAGTCGAAGTTTAAAGGGAGGTAATATCTATCATAAATGATAATTGTTTTCTGTTTATAAGATTACAAATACAGATAATTAGCAATTACATTTAGTGTTCTATTCCTGTAAGGTGTTAAGAATGTTATTGTCAAGGTTCGTTATAAATCTACGGTTGGATTTAGTCTTAACTTTGAAAAACACTATATGGTGTTTGATTCCCTTGGTCCTGCTACTGGATTCTTTTCTGTCTGATTTAATGAAAAATGTTAGATAAGTAATACACTACTTTCCAGTGATCTCTCTCTCCTTCCCATCCCTTTTCCTCTTATACAAAATAAAACAAACATGTTCACAGAATAATTTGGTCGATCATATACTCACGAGTATTTAAATTTCTCTAATAAATAAGAGCAAGACATGAGTGGAGCAAGCCTGATCAAGTGCTTTTGTTGATATTTTCTCTCCTACATATTTTAACCATTATGTGATTAATGTATTTTGTTGCAGGTTAAGAGGCATTCTATAGTACATCAGCATATGTTTGGTTGTTAAATCTTTCTGAAGGTCACACTCATGTTTACAAGCTTTCAAGGCCTCTGACTGTACAAAAGAACACTGTACAAAAATGGTATACAATACCGACAAGATGTTGCACATGTGTCTCAATTTCATCAAAAGAACACTGCTTTGTATGAAACACTGATCATTTTTCTACGTACCTAGTGAATTTTTGGATCCACAGGATTGAAAACTCTCATTCGATATTGTAAATTAACCCCAGTTACAAACATTTGTGTTTCACCAGACATTCTGGGCTGCAAACCCTGAGTTTGTTTTGCCTACATGATTGGTATGGGGTGCATGATGAAGATACTAAATAAAAAAAAGTTTTCAAAAGATCATTTTGGTGAAGACTCTGACTTCATTATGACGGAGAGACTAGTAATACACATAGTAATATCGTGTACATGGATCTTCGTGCAGTAAAAGTTACATCTCCAATAATTTCGTTTTCTAAAGCGCACTTGAGAGAAGTCAGATTCTCGCTACCAGAACACACATTAAACATCAATACACTTCAGACACTACCGTGTAGGTTTTCTAAAGACATGGTTTTTTTTAAATCCATTAAGAAAACATACGAAACAGTCGAAAATTTACTCTGACTTGCCATTAATGTTAATTTGATTTTCCCGTAGCCCCAGAGTCAATTGTTTTCTTCCTTCACCGTTGGTAGAATGTTACACGTGACAAGTATTCTACCGTCTTATCGAGTCCTAACGCATGCTCTTTTTATTGAGTTACTTTCATTTCAAGCCTATCTGAGGTTTTTTCTAACCTGCAAACAGGCAAACAATGGGACACTTCCCATTTCAAGACAGAATATTGCTCATCCGGTCCACAAAATGTTTTCCTGCACCAGCAAAACAAAACCTTATCCTTTAGTTTATGTTCCTATCACAGAAGGAACAGTTCGTGTATTAGCCGCAAATCCCTAACAAGAACAAAATCTTACGTATATTTTTACTATGACATATCTTACTGTTACCTTCATTTACAGGCAAATTAGCTGCCTTGCACTGGTTTATATTTATATCTTCATGTGTTTTCTCTCTTCTCCCTGAAACACAGTGAACGGGTTAATGCTTTTTAATGCAAAAACCTTCAATGTTTAGAGTTTACATTCTTTTCTGCCAACTACAGTTCATTCATTATCACTTTTAACTTCGCTCGTATTCTCTTGAAGTCTGTAGAGAATTTGATATTCTCTTGAAAGTTTTTTCTCTCTTAAAGATACAATGTGATCGCCAATAAACTCATTAAACTTAAAAGTTTTTTCTCTCTTATAGATACAATGTGATGTCAATAAACTCATTAAATAATTGACGTAGGATCACTTAAATCATTGTTGTTGATGGCCTAAGTATTCTCCAACATGTTTACAGGGCAGGAACGTGACACCTGAGATCTTGAATGATTTCTTCCCTATCCACTATTAATTAATCAATTATTTCGTGGGATTCCAGGTGAGGTATGTGTGAAAACGCAAATATTTTTCAAGTGTAGCTTATCTTTTGTCTTCAATTAGCCGTCTTAAATTAGATTTAATAAAGACAAAGAGAGAGAGAGAGAGAGAGAGAGAGAGAGAGAGAGAGAGAGAGAGAGAGAGAGAGAGAGAGAGAGCGTTTCTGCGTCTATTTAGTTAGCTATTGTACAGGGTTGCCAAAAAACACTCCCTGATTTCAAACAGGTATAACATGTAACTTTATTGTAATAATTTTTCACAGTTAGTAGCTTCAGATGCAGGATTTTAATTCAATTTCATGTGGTATAGGGTTTAAAGGCACTCAATGTGCGTCCCTCTGGTTGCTCGGTAAACATCAATGTGTTAGTCCAGTCCGGTCCAGACGCTCTGCAGCATATCTGGAATTATCATGCGAACTGCTTCAGTGATCGAAATTTTCAGCTCCTCCAGAGTTGCAGGAAGTGGTGGTACGTAAACTGTGCTCTTCGCGTACCCCCAAAGAAAGAATTCACAAAGTTAGGTCCGGTGACCTCGCAGGCCACTTCCAGAGGTGACCGGAGCTAACTGTTTGTGACTTACTTATATTACACTTTTTTTTTATGTTGCCTCCGCCTACGGGTTACATGAAACAATAAAATGTGGATTAAATTGATAAAAAAATATAGCAAGACGATGAAGAATCAAATAAAAATATATATGTTGCCATCTGCTTCAAGAGCATGAGGATGAGCCAGATAGAGGAGACGCTCATAGATATAGAGCCCGAAGCCAGATGGTGAAAAGTGAATTATCTATGAAAGTAAAGATAGCCAGATATATTGATTCTTTGGATAGCAGAATCATTGTACAAGTAACAGGCCTCATACCTAGCTAGCTTCTTCTTGGGATGGAAAAAATAGCCACACGTGCATTATACTGCATTTTTTGACACCATTTATACACCATAGAAAGGTTAATCTCTCTAAATTGTATATGCATACCTAGTTGGATGAACCTTATTGTAGCCAGTTGGCCCAGTGACTTAACGCGTTGGCCTGAAGTTTAGCGACTCACTCTTCCTGAGTCCAGTCTCCTCCCGTGGTATGGTTTGCTGCAATCGTGTCATTACGATTTCGTGAGTAACAATAGCTTCGGTATCTTCAGAGGTTTTAGTTCACTTAGAAAATGCCATCTTTCAGGAAAGCTTATTCCAAACGCAGGAGGAAATAATTTTTAAAGATATCTCGATTATCCCCAGGGTGAGGACAAGGGAAATATTACAAAGGAGCCAAAGGCAAGATAGTAATGCTGGTGTTACTTAAATTTAGTGACACCAGCATTACTATTTACACATATTTACAGCAAAAATATGCAGATATATAGAAATAAAGACGGTAAGTTCACTGTAGAATATACTGTCGGTGTATCTGGCATGAAACTCTCCGCAAGCAAATTTATCACAGATGTCTTGTGCATTTAGGGGTAGACTAAATAATCTTCGCTTCATGCTTGCCTCCTTATCTTTATTGATTTTACTTTCAGCACTCTTTCCAGCTGATTTTCCTTTATGAAGTGTTGCATCCATGTTCAGTTTCCTCTTGTAGTGTGACTATGCTTTCTTTGCTCCTTTCTTATTCCTCTCCCGGATAAGAGGTAGTTTAAGCACAGAATTGCATCGTCGCTGGCAACATGGTGCTCATCACAGATTTATTTATTATTTCCATATATGCGCTTCATTTGAGGCAAAAACAATATTTAGTCTTGCTGTTTCTCTTATCCGCCTCGCTATTGTTGGATATACCATCTGCTTTAGCATACCATAATTTGTTAGGGTTTCAAGATGGTTCTGTGCTCAGAGTATGAGTTGTTTATATCCATAGTAGCTGATATTACTTTCGTCTTTTGGATAGGCGTGTATATGGGAAAGGAAAGGGAAGAATGGAAGAATATCTGTATTTTTTCCCATTTTTGATGAGAGAGGATGAATCGCTGTTTTTCTGGGGTATTTTTGCTTGTGATAAATATTGCTGTCCCGTACCAGTGTCCAGCAGCAGACGGCCATCAAACTAATCGTAAGGTTTTCTTGATATCTCTTCTCCATGATGGCTGTGTCTTGGTCAAATGTTCATCGTCTTCATCATTAACGTCACCGAGGTTTTGTGGGAAAAAAGCCAAGATGAAAACAGAGGAAATAAATTTTGAGTGACATCCGACGTCCTGTGATGACAGTCCAAGAATCCTGCACAAGTGTTTTTGAATGCTACGCATCCTCTCAGTTCATCATAAGGACTTTCATCACAATGATAAACATTTAGTAACTTGCGACTCTGAGGTCCGATGAAGATGTCTTCCCTCAGTTTCGCGTCACTAACTTCGGAAAACCTCTCCTTCAGATACTCCGACCCCGCACCTTGTTTGTCCAAAACTTTGACAAAGTTTTTAATGAAGTCTAGCTTGATGTGTAAAGGCGGAAGAAGTATTTCCTTTAGATAGACTAATGATCTGTGATGAACGCTCTTCAAACCGTCCTCAGATGATCCTGGAGTTGGCCACGTGCGTTGAATACAGTGTTGTTGCTTTGTATCTCAACTCTCTCATAGGCACAGGAAACAGCAGTACTTTGTAAATCCATCTTGTAAAGTAAAAGGACACAAGTGCAACTAATGTGACATTTTATTGAGGCAACGTTTCGCTCTCCAGGAGCTTTATCAAGCCATTACAAACAATACATGGACACAGAGGGTATATAAAGGCTCAGAGTGAGGTGCAGTACTAGTGAGGTACCATTTAGATGTTCACTAGTGGTAGTGGTAGTAGTAGTAGTAGTAGTAGTAGTAGTAGTAGTAGTAGTAGTAGTAGTAGTAGTAGTAGTAGTAGTAGTAGTAGTGACAAAAGTAATAGTAGTAATACAATATGGTAGAGCAATTAATTCGTACATGAGTAAAAGGATATAAAAGCTATTACTTGGGTAACATAAAAATAGGTTGGACAAATATAGACTGGAAAGAGGCAGCCTGTTTCAGTGTTCACTCTCTGTAATGTGCAGTATAACAGGAGAGACTATGTGATGGCAGGGTTTACTGTTTTCAGGAGGATTCTTGCTAAGACTTCAGAGATGGTGAAGCTGCCGTTGTTTTGTTTAATTGTATTCGAAACAGCGATCAGTGCTGACGCAAGTGCCTCGAATCAGCACTGATCGCTGTTTCGAATACAATTAAACAAAACAACGGCAGCTTCACCATCTCTGAAGTCTTAGCAAGAATCCTCCTGAAAACAGTAAACCCTGCCATCACATAGTCTCTCCTGTTATACTGCACATTACAGAGAGTGAACACTGAAACAGGCTGCCTCTTTCCAGTTTATATTTGTCCAACCTATTTTTATGTTACCCAAGTAATAGCTTTTATATCCTTTTACTCATGTACGAATTAATTGCTCTACCATATTGTATTACTACTATTACTTTTGTCACTACTACTACTACTACCACTACCACTAGTGAACATCTAAATGGTACCTCACTAGTACTGCACCTCACTCTGAGCCTTTATATACCCTCTGTGTCCATGTATTGTTTGTAATGGCTTGATAAAGCTCCTGGAGAGCGAAACGTTACCACAATAAAATGTCACATTAGTTGCACTTGTGTCCTTTTACTTTACATATTGTCGGTAATTCTACCAACTTTATATAAATCCATCTTGCAGTCGTAGTGAAAAACCTATTACTTTTCCATTGGATCGTCTCATAATCGGCCAGAGTGGCAAAATACTGGATGGCTTCAAATGTTTCTTTAAGTCTCTAGCGAGAGGTAAAGATAGACTTGGTAGGTGCAGGTGTGAAGACTGCCCTCATACTAGTCTAGCTGGAATCAATAACAAACGCCAGATGGCAGGCTCAGGATGTTTACACAAAGAATGGAGAAGTTCATTCGAACTTCAAAAGTAATACATATTTTCGGAGATGGTGAAGCTGCCGTTGTTTTGTTTAATTGTATTCGAAACAGCGATCAGTGCTGATTCGAGGCACTTGCGTCTGCGGAAATTAGTTTCTTTGATCACTAATTGGGCGTCTCTGAATTTCATGAGATGATTGGTGGAATTTCGGTGTTGTACACAGGCGTTGTTCAGGTTATCGTTCCTACATGCGTAAATGTGTTCATTGAGGCGGGTGTCGAGGTTTCTGGCTGTTTCACCTACGTAAATCTTGTCACAGCCTCCACAGGGTATAGTGTAAACTCCTGCATTGACTGGTTCGTGGTGCTTGGATTTTGTCCTGGTTATATTCTTTATTGAAGTGCTAGAAGCGATGGCGACTCTGGTGTTAGCTTGTGAAAGTGCTTTTGAGACGTTCAGTGCAACCTGACTGTTGGGAAGAATTATAACTTTGCTGGGAGTGGTGTTGATGCGTGGAGAATTTATGATCTGAAGAGCTCTTTTCTTGCAGTCTTTGATGAAAAAAGGAGGAAAATGTAACTCTGTGAATGTTTGGTGAATGTATGTACACTCCTCGTCAAGAAACTCAGGACTACAAATTCGGTATGCTCTTAGGAAAAACCCGATGATGATGCCTCTTTTGGTCTTGGTATCTTGACTGGAATAGAAGTGTGTGGGATCATTTTTATTGGTGGGTTTCCGATAAACTTGAAATCTTAGGTTGTTGTCTACTTTGTGAATGAGGACGTCGAGGAAAGGTAGCTTGTCATTGGACTCTTCTTCTAGTGTAAACTGGATCGCCGGTTCAACTGCGTTGAGCCTTGCCTGAAGATCCCGTACATCAAAACGTTTTGGAGTTATTACGAGGACATCGTCCACGTAACGTAACCAAGTGACGCTTGAAGGGATGATGTTGGCGAAGTGTTCGGACTCTAGGTGTTCCATGTATAAGTTGGCTAGGACGGCACTGATGGGGGACCCCATTCCCATGCCGTAGGTTTGTTTGTAGAGCTTGTTATTGAAAGAAAAACAGTTGAAATTAACACAGAGTTCAATTAAGTCAACAAAATCTTCGGGAGGTAGAGGAAGATTAAGGTCCTGATTGACTTTACGTCGTAGAACCTCGATGGCTTTTTTGGTAGGTACTTTTGTGAAGAGGGAAGTCACATCCAAACTGCTTAGTTTCTTGTTACGGATGGAGAGGTTACGGATGCGGTTGAGAAGGTCACCTGAGTGTTTAAGATGAGCGGGGCTGATGGTCCCCAGAAGGCAGGAAAGATGTTTGGCAAGAACTCCGGCTAGTTTGTGTGGAGCACTGCCTATTCCTGACATGATTGGTCTGAGAGGAATATTGTGTTTATGGGTCTTGGGTAAACCATACATGTGTGCTGGTTTAGGGTTGCTTGGTAACAAGTACAGAAGTTTCTTCCCTTCTCTAGTGCGTTTGATTATTTGTCTGGTTTTGTATAGAAAATCAAAGACTGCAAGAAAAGAGCTCTTCAGATCATAAATTCTCCACGCATCAACACCACTCCCAGCAAAGTTATAATTCTTCCCAACAGTCAGGTTGCACTGAACGTCTCAAAAGCACTTTCACAAGCTAACACCAGAGTCACCATCGCTTCTAGCACTTCAATAAAGGATATAATCAGGACAAAATCCAAGCACCACGAACCAGTCAATGCAGGAGTTTACACTATACCCTGTGGAGGCTGTGACAAGATTTACGTAGGTGAAACAGCCAGAAACCTCGACACCCGCCTCAATGAACACATTTACGCATGTAGGAACGATAACCTGAACAACGCCTGTGTACAACACCGAAATTCCACCAATCATCTCATGAAATTCAGAGACGCCCAATTAGTGATCAAAGAAACTAATTTCCGCAGACGCAAGTGCCTCGAATCAGCACTGATCGCTGTTTCGAATACAGTTAAACAAAACAACGGCAGCTTCACCATCTCCGAAGTCTTAGCAAGAATCCTCCTGAAAACAGTAAACCCTGCCATCACATAGTCAACTTCACAATTGTTACATATTGTTTATACCAATTTGAAGTTAGTTTCTAGGCTTTTCTCCCGCTTTCTGACCAAACTTATTCTTGTGTCTGGGTGCAGTCAATTCAACTAGCGCAATACTGAACCATGTAGCTCTGACTAGATAAGTTAGGATAGCACACAAGATCATTAACGCTACTTTAAGAACCTGGTTGACTCCAATCTTTCAAACTCAGAATCTAAGTTATCGACTTCTTCATTAGCTCAAAAAAAAAAAAATAAATTTTACTGGCTGGTAATACCGGAAGAGAGATCTTCTGAGTGTTCCACCGGTCTCATTACAGAAGAAAGCTCAGGAAATGTTATTCTGTAGTTCATTTATGGAAACCCCGAAACATTTATAGTACAGAAATAATAATTCATGTTGTGATAATTTAGTTCCCTCCATACCATCAGGACTGCAGATGGCATTTGCGACTTACTTCAGGAAAACAACTCACATTGGCAGTTGGAGTGAGTCATACAACTGCTAAGTGACGATAGGCTGTTTTCACAAGAGGCGTAATTTTTGTGTCACCTTTTGCGGAGTAAAGCTGCCATATATTGAACAAAAAATATTGTAGGCTTATTTATATTAACTGTTGAAAATAATATCCCTGAAAAAGAGAAAACAAAATCCATAAGTGTAAAACAATTTTATATATACACAAAAATCATAATCATCAACCATCTTCCATAAAAAGATCAACTATTCAGTAGACAATATTATATTCGAAAAGTCAGAGGTCTGCGGATGGGTGGGGTCTAAGCCGGGGGTTGACATGGACCTGCCCCGCATGGGTCAGTAGGCCTGCTGCAGTGTTCCTTCTTTCTTATGTTATTTCACAGACACTGTACGTGACGCAGCAAATCCAAGATCAGAGCTGAGCGTCCACAAATTAGTTAGAAACACATGTTCTTAACCCTGGAAGCTTTGACCTGGAAACTTTGTTAATTAGCAATATTTTTCCTCGTAGTAGATTAAAAGTTCGCCATTAAATGTCAGTTTCCATCTTTATTTCCTCTGAAAGAGAATAATACTGGAACAATAAAAATAAATTCCTTTCCAGAATATTTCGGCTCTTCTCGTATCCACTGAGAAAGTCCAAATGAGAAAAGTCGAATATATATTTTTTAAAACGGCGTTCAATTTAGTTTTCAATAGCCTCATTTGCCTCCTATGAATACCAATATGACCTCCAATTTCAGAGTCAGAGACACTACATTTGTCTGGCAAGAGAAACTCTTATGTTTCTCCTTTAATCCAGACATTCATCAAACACCAGGAATCTTAACACTATTTTCTCTTTATTTTCATTTTTCTTTAAAACACTTCAATGTCTATAAATTAGCTAGACTATAAGATCTAATAATCTTTACAGATTGATATGTGTATATTTTTTCAGTGAGAATGACATAAAATATTTCGTCTCTGGAAAAACCTAACGTATTCTAACCTCATCTAACACAACATAAAGTAGCGAATTTTTTTTAGCTAATTTCTGGTATGTATAGCATAGGTCGATTTCAATATATATATATATATATATATATATATATATATATATATATATATATATATATATATATATATATATATATATATATATATATATATCCTTCAGCCAGAGATCAGTGTTTGTGTATATTTCGCATGCTCTTGCGAATTCCTTGCATATATATATATATATATATATATATATATATATATATATATATATATATATATATATATATATATATATATATATATATATATATATATATATATATATATATATATATATATATATATTTATATATGTATACATATATATATATATATATATATATATATATATATATATATATATATATATATATATATATATATATATATTATATACCGCACTGAGCCGCTGGAACAGAAAACTAGCTGCCCTGGGATCCCTAGTTACCCTGATGAGTCTTTTTCCCCCAGCTCCTTAAGGAATTTAGATGCACTCTTTCCCCATGAGCCAAGGGTCTCTGAGCCTATGGGAACAAACATATAATGATGGGCAAGTTCTCCATATTTTCTAGACTTTTGGGACTCCCTGAAGCTGGCAGCTGCCCCTCCTTCCTCCCTGGTGTATTGGAGATAGGTATCAGCCAAGGTAGATGCACATGTATAGTCCCACACCACCTGCTTCCCATCTGTCCAGGCTTGAAGGGTGATACCATCTGGACGCTTCTGGCTGCCATCAGATCTGCATAGTTGGGGTGGCTCCCTTACTGCTGGGCATCCAGCTGTTGTGAGGCTCCTCTTGATAATGTTATTAACCTCGTCATGTCTTGCAATCTTTCCCTCGGATTTACGGCACACAAGACCATGGTACCCGAATCGGTCTGCTGCTTCACTGCCACAAATACACCTGTGTTCGGCGAGAATAGGGGCGGCAAGTCGAAGGGCAACACCGATGCGGATGGTCTGTGGGTCGAGACGTGTGCCAAGGCTGGAGTTGGGAACAGCCAACAGAAAGTCCCCAGCATGAGGGGCTCTCACTGCCAGGAGGCGGGCTCTATCCTTCCCTGACACACTCTGAAGCATTGTTGAGGCAATATTTTCCACTATTGGACCATCCCAGTGCGATTGTTTGTAGTTGTTGGGGGGAGTAGGTCTGGCTCCAGAGCCCGTTAGATTATCCCAGATCATTGCTCCGTCAATGAATTTTTGGTCCTGGACTCCTATCTTGTCCCTAAGATGTTCAGGGAGAATCGCTGCTACAAGCTCTCTGGATGCAATACACGAGGACAGAAAAGCAGGTAACGCAATCTGTGATGACTTGCGGACACCAATGCCTCCTAGTCTGACTGGAAGTGTAGCTTGGTTCCACTGCCCGTCTTCTAGAGTAAGGTTAAGTACTTTCGTAAAAATCTGCCTCAGAATACTGTCATATTCGTGCAGTATAGGGATATCATATGAAGGTGCACATCTTAGGAAATATGTCAACCTGGGCAGACTCAAGCACTTTGTGAGAAGGTACAAGGCATCGTGGGTGTCCAGATTGCCTATTCGTTGTTCCATATATATATATATATATACATATATTTCTTCTGTTATGTTCAGATTGATTTCCGCTGATTTAAGTAAAAAAAATCATTTTGCTTATTCAACAAGAGTGGCAAGAGATTCGAAGACTAACCCAAAAGGTTCTTTCAGGTATAATGAAGTAAGATTAGGGACAAGATAGGCCCACTCAAAAGTAAATCAGGTCAGATCACTGAGTGATAAGGTAATGTGTGAAATTTTAACTCTTATTTCCTCTCAGTTTTTATGCAGAAATTATAAATCATGTAGAACAGGATGATAATATCTATGCACGATTAGGGTAACTAGTGACATGATCCTCAGACAAATAGAGAAATTAAAACCGAACAAATCCTTAGGCCATGATGAACTGTTTGCAAGAGTTTTAATTAACGGAATGCAAAGTGGAGCTTAACATACCTTTGGCTTGTCTTTTCAGCATATCACTACAAACTGGCAGTGTCAGACAAGTGGAAAATTACAAATGTAATATCTATTTACAAAGCAGGTGACAGGTACTTAGCTTCAGACTGTAGACCAATAAGCCAGAATGGGAAAATTTATGGAATCAATAATTGCCGAGGCAATTCGTAGCCATTTTGAAAGGCATGAATTGATTAACGAATCTCAGCATAGTTGCACAACGGGGAGTTCCTGCCTTACGAATTTGCCAACTTTCTTCAGTAAGATATTTGAGGAGGTAGATCATGGTATTGAATATGATATTGTGTATATGGACTTCAGTAAAGCTTTCGATAGAGTTCCACATCAGAGGCTATTGAGGAAACTTAAGGCACACGGAATAGGAGGAGATTTTTTTTCTGGGTAGAGGCATGGTTGACAAATAAGCAACAGAGAGTTTGCATAAATGGGGAGAAATCAGAATGTGGGCAAGTCAAAAGTAGTGTTCCACAGGGGTCAGTGCTGGGCCCCTTGTTGTTCACAATTTACATAAACGACATAGATGGGGGAATAAACAGCGACATAAGCAAATTTGCTGATGGCACAAAAATAGGCCGTCCAATTCATTCGAATGAGGCCATTAGAGCACTCCAGAATGATTTGAATAGACTGGTGCAATGGTAGGAAAAGTGGCAGATGCAGTTTAATACAGACAAATGCAAAGTTCTAAACACTGGGCAAGAAAATAATTATGCCACATATAAACTAAGTAATATAAAACTTAATATTACTAATTGTGAAAAGAATTTGTGAGTTCCGGTTAGTAGTAATCTAAAACCAAGACAAGAGTGCAAAGTGTTTGCAATAAAGCCAACAGAATTCTTGGCTTCATATGAAGGAGCATAAATAATAGGAGTCCTCAGCTTGTTCTTCAACTATAAATCTTTGGTTATGCCTCATTTAGATTATGCTGCACAGTTCTGGTCACCGTATTACAGAATGGATATTAATGCACTGGAAACCGTACAAAGAATGAGGGCCCTGAATCCACACTCTCTAGAAAGGTGTAGAATTAGGGAGGATATTACTGAGGTGTATAAATGGAAAACAGGAATAAATAAAGGGAATGTAAATAGCCTCCTAAAAATATCTACCCTGGACAGGACTCGAAACAATGGTTTTAAGTTGGAAATATCCAAAATCAGGATGGATATAGGAATGCTTTGGTTTGGTAATAGAGTTGTGCATGAGTGGAATAAACTCCCGAGTTCCGTCAAAAAAGCTAAGACGTTGTGTAGTTTTAAAAACAGGTTGGATAAATACATGAGTGGGTGTGGGTGGATGTGAGTTAGATCTGACTAGCTTGTGCTAATAGGTCTGATGCCGTGCTCCTTAAGTGGATATGATCTGACCTGACTAGGTGGGTCATTGGTTTAAGCTGGGAGATGACTTGAATATGGCTCACATGGGAGAGTAGGCCTGCTGCTGTGCTCTTTCTTTCTTAAGTTCATGTATATATATATATATGTATATAAATATACATATATATATATATATATATATATATATATATATATATATATATATATATATATATATATATATATATATATATATATATATATATATATATATATATATATATATATATATATATATATATATATATATATATATATATATATATATATATATATATATATATATATATATATATATATATATATATATATAGGCAGAACTTGCGATCTTGGCTTAAATAGCAACGTTCATCTTGCCATATAGGACAAGTGAAAATTTGTGTATGCAATAATTTCGCCAAAATGATTCTGAACCTAACGAAAAAAATATATTTGATTGTGTTTATTTAGTACTAAATTATTGTAAACGTATTTAAAATATATTTAGTTGGGTTAGGATAAAATAAATTGTTATTGTTATAATAAGGTTAGGTAAGTTTTCTAAGATTCTTTTGGTGCAAAATAAATTTTTTTACATTAACATTAATGAAAAAAATATATCTTTAAACGTATAAGAGAAAATTTCAGAAAGGACTTAATTTTAAATGAGTCCTTGCTAATTGACCAGTTTTACATATTCGGCACGACATATATATATATATATATATATATATATATATATATATATATAAAAATATATATATATATATATATATATATATATATATATATATATATATATATATATATATATATATATATATATATAGGCAGAACTTGCGATCTTGGCTTAAATAGCAACGTTCATCTTGCCATATAGGACAAGTGAAAATTTGTGTATGCAATAATTTCGCCAAAATCATTCTGAACCTAACGAAAAAAATATATTTGATTGTGTTTATTTAGTACTAAATTATTGTAAACGTATTTAAAATATATTTAGTTGGGTTAGGATAAAATAAATTGTTATTGTTATAATAAGGTTAGGTAAGTTTTCTAAGATTCTTTTGGTGCAGAATTATAAATTTTTACATCAACATTAATGAAAAAAATATATCTTTAAACATACAAGAGAAAATTTTAGAAAAGACTTAATTTTAAATGAGTTTTTGCTAAATGACCAGTTTTACATATTCGGCACGACATATATATATATATATATATATATATATATATATATATATATATATATATATATATAGATATATATATATATATATATATATATATATATATATATATATATATATATATATATATATATATATATATATATATATATACAGCGAACCAGGATAATAATGCTGTGCGAAGAATCCTCCCAGAAGTCTCTACTTCCAATCCGTCCAACAGCACCCTCCTGGGAGCACCGCTGGGTCACCAGGCCATCGACAGAGTCCTCAAGGACAAATTGAATGACATGATGAGAATGGAGGAGAGAATAAGCAATCTTGATGCAAATGATGCTCTGTATCTTCTCACAAGGTGCCTTACTATTCCAAGACTCACTTACTTCCTGAGGTGTGCACCCTCTTTTGACAACCCAACACTCGACGAACATGACGCACACCTGAGGTCAATCCTTAAGAAGGCACTGAACCTGTCACTAGAGGATCAGCAATGGGATCAGGCCACCCTACCAGTAAGACTGGGAGGTATAGGGGTGCTCAAAGCAACGCATGTTGCTTTACCTGCTTTTCTGCCTTCGTGTTTGGCTTCCAGTGCATTAGTCAAGAAGATTGTTCCCGAACGCTTGAGAGACGTGATAGGAGCTCAAGACCCCAGGTTTACTGAAGCAGCGATTCGGTGGGACACCCTTACAGATTCCTCCAGTAGACCAGCTCCTACCAAAGAACACAAACAGTCCCACTGGGACAAGCCGATCATAGAAAAAATCGACAACACAATGCTCTCCAACGCCTCAGGAAAGGACAAAGCTCGTCTCTTGGCAGTGAAGGCACCACACTCAGGTGATTTCCTGTTAACTGTTCCCAATTCCTCCTTGGTCACTCGACTAGACCCACAAGCCATTCGGGTTGGTGTTGCTCTTCGCCTAGCCGCCCCCATCCTCACCGAAGATAGGTGTATTTGCGGCAGGGCGACAGCTGATCAATTCGGACTTCATGGTCTCGTGTGTCACACAGCAGAAGGGAAGTATGCCAGGCATGAGGAGGTCAATGACATCATAAAGAGAAGCCTCGCCACAGCCCGTTGCCCAGCTCAACAGGAACCCCAAGTGCAGAGGTCTGACGGAAGTCAAAAGCGTCCTGATGGAGCCACTATACTACCTTGGAAGGATGGAAAGCAGATTGCCTGGGACTACACATGTGCCCCCACATTGGCAGACACCTACTTGCTATGCTACGTAGTGGAAGGGGGTGGTGCTGCCAGCCACAGGGAGACCCAGAAGATCCGAAAATATGAAGACCTTCCCCCTTGCTATAACTTCATCCCAATAGGGTCGGAGACCCT
>NC_091311.1:10666849-10681849 GCF_038502225.1 Cherax quadricarinatus | reverse complement strand
TTGTTAGGGGCAGGGAAGCACTGCTAGAGGCAGAGAAGCGCTGCTAGGGACAGGGAAGCAATGCTAGAGGAAGGAAACACTGCTAGGGACAGGGAAGCACTGCTAGAGGCAAGGAAGCATTGCTAGGGTCAGGGAAGCAATGCTAGGGGCAAAAAAACACTGCTAGGGATAGGAAAGCAATGCTAGGGGCAAGGAAGCACTGCTAAGGACACGGGAGCACTGCTAGGGATAGGGAAGCAATGCTAGGGATAGGGAAGCAATGCTAGGGGCAGGGAAGCACTGCTAGGGGCAGGGAAACACTGCTAGGGGAAAGGAAGCACTACTAGGAGCAGGGAAGCACTGTTAGGGACATGGAAGCACTGCTATTGGCAGGGAAGCACTGCTAGGGGCAAAGAAGCACTTCTAGGGGCAAAGAAGCACTGCTAGGGGAGGGAAGCACTGCTAAGGGCAGGGAAGAACTGTTAGGGGCAGGAAAGCAGTGCTAGGGACAGGGAAGCACTGTTAGGGGCAGGGAAGCACTGCTAGGGGGATGGAAGCACTGCTAGGGGGAGTGAAGCACTGTTAGAGGCAGGGAAGCACTTCTAGGGACAGGGATGCAATGCTAGAGGAAGGAAACACTGCTAGGGGCAGGGAAGCACTGCTAGAGGCATGGAAGCGCTGCTAGGGGCAGGGAAGCACTTCTAGGGACAGGGATGCAATGCTAGAGGAAGGAAACACTGCTATGGGCAGGGAAGCACTGCTAGAGGCGTGGAAGCGCTGCTAGGGGCAGGGAAGCACTGTTAGGGGCAGGGAAGCACTGCTAGGAACAAGGAAGCAATGCTAGAAGAAGGAAACGCTGCTAGGGACAGGGAAGCACTGCTAGAGGCTAGGAAGCAATGCTAGGGGCAAAGAAGCACTGCTTGGGATAGGGAAGCAATGCGAGGGGCAAGGAAGCACTGCTAGGGACAGGGAAGCACTGCTAAGGATAGGGAAGCAATGCTAGGGGCAGAGAAGCACTGCTAGAGGCAGGGAAGCACTGTTAGGGGCAGGGAAGCACTGCTAGGGATAGGGAAGCAATGCTAAGGATAGGGAAGCAATGCTAGGGGCAGGGAAGCAATGCTGGGGGCAGGGAAGCACTGCTAAAGGCAAGGAAGCACTGCTAGGAGCAGTGAAGCACTGTTAGGGACAAAGAAGCACTACTATTGGCATGGAAGCACTGCTAGGGGCAGGGAAACACTGCTAAGGACAAGGAAGCACTTCTAGGGGCAAAGAAGCACTGCTATGGGAGGGAAGCACTGCTTGGGGCATGGAAGCACTGCTAGGGGCAGGGAAGCACTGTTAGGGGCAGTGAAGCACTGCTAGGGATAGGGAAGCAATGCTAGGGGAAGGAAACACTGCTAGGGACAGGAAAGCACTGCTAGAGGCAAGAAAGCATTGCTAGGGGCGGGGAAGCAATGCTAGGGGCAAAGAAGCACTGCTATGATAGGGAAGCAATGCTAGGGGCAAAGGAAGCACTGCTAGGGACAGGGAAGCACTGCTAGGGATAGGGAAGTAATGTTAGGGGCAGAGAAGCACTGCCAGGGGCAGGGAAGCACTGCTAGGGCAAGGAAGCACTGCTAGGGGCAGGGAAGCACTGCTAGTATCACGGAAGCACTGTTAGGGACAGGGAAGCACTGTTATTGGCAGGGAAGCACTGCTTTTGGCAGG
This sequence comes from Cherax quadricarinatus, assembly GCF_038502225.1. Taxonomy (NCBI): domain Eukaryota; kingdom Metazoa; phylum Arthropoda; class Malacostraca; order Decapoda; family Parastacidae; genus Cherax; species Cherax quadricarinatus. The sequence goes on along the minus strand of NC_091311.1, from coordinate 10,680,163 downwards.
GAAGCACTGCTAGGGGCAGGGAAGCCCTGCTAGGGGCAAGGAAGCAATGCTAGGGGCAAGGAAGCAGTGCTAGGGGAGGGAAGCAATGCTAGGGTCAGGGAAGAAATGCTAGAGGCAAGAAAGCACTGCTAGGGGCAGGGAGGCAATGCTAGGGGCAGGGAAGCACTGCTAGTTATAGGGAAGCAATGCTAGGGGCAAAGAAGCACTGCTAACTACAGGAAAGCACTGCTAGGGAGGGGGAAGCACTGCTAGGGATAGGGAAGCAATGCTAGAGGTAAGGAAGCGCTGCTAGGGACTGCTACGAAGCACTGCTAGGGATAGGGAAGCAATGTTAGTGGCAAAGAAGCACTGCTAGGGGCAAGGAAGCACTGCTAGGGATAGGGAAGCAATGCTAGGGGTAGGGAAGCACTGCTAGGGGCAGGGAAGCACTGCTAGGAGCAGGAAAGCACTGTTAGGGACAGGAAAGCACTGCTATTGGTAGGGAAGCAATGCTATTGGCAGGGAAGCACTGCTAGGGGAGGGAAGCACTGCTAGGGTTAAGGAAGCAATGCTATAGGTAAGGAAGCACTGCTAGGGACAGGGAAGCACTGTTAGGGGCAGGGAAGCAATGCTAGAGGCAAGGATGCACTGCTAGGGGAAAGGAAGCGCTGCTAGGGGCAAGGAAGCACTGCTAGGGGAGGGAAGCACTGTTAGGGTAAGGGAAGCAATGCTAGAAGTAACGAAGCACTGCTAGGTACGGGGAAGAACTGCTAGGAGCAGGGAAGCAATGCTAGAGGCAAGGATGCACTGCCAGGGGCAAGGAAGCACTGCTAGGGTCAGGGAAGGAATGCTAGAGGCAAGGATGCACTGCTATGGGCAAGAAAGCACTGCTAGGGATACTGAAGCACTGCTAGGGGCAGGGAAGCACTGCTAGGAGCAGGGGAGCACTGCTAGGGGCACGGAAGCAATGATAGGGGCAAGGAAGCACTGCTAGGGACAGGGAAGGGCTACTAGGGACACGGAAGCACTGCTTGGGACAGGGAAGCAATGCTAGGGACAGGGAAGCACTACTAGGGGCAGGAAAGCACTGCTAGAGGCACGAAAGCACTGTTAGGTTCACGGAAGCACTGGTAAGGGCAGGGAAGCACTGTTAGGGAAAGGAAGCACTGCTAGAGGCACAGAAGCACTGCTAGAGGCACGGAAGCACTGCAAGGGGCAGGGAAGCACTGCTAGGGGCAGAGAAGCACTGCTAGGGACAGGGAAGCACTGCTAGGGACAGGTAAGCAATGCTAGGGGAAGGAAACACTGCTAGGGGCAGGGAAACACTGCTAGGGACAGGGAAGCAATGCTAGAGGCAAATAAGCACTGCTAGGGATAGTGTAGCATTGCTAGGGGCAAGGAAGCACTGCTAAGAACAGGAAAGCACTGCTAGGAATAGGGAAGCAATGCTAGGGGTAGGGAATCACTGCTATGGGCAGGGAAGCACTGGTAAGGGCCAGAGAAGCACTGAAGCACTGCTGGGAGCATGGAAGCACTGTTAGGGATAGAGAATCACTGCTATTGGCAGGGAAGCACTGCTATTGGCAGGGAAGCACTGCTAGGGGCAGGGAAGCATTGCTAGGGGCATGGAAGCACTGCTAGGGGCAAGGAAGCACTGCTAGGGGAGGGAAGCACTGCTAGGGTCATGTAAGCAATGCTAGAGGCAAGGAAGCACTGCTAGGGGCAGGGACGCACTGCTAGGGGCATGGAAGCAATGCTAGGGGCAAATAAGCACTGCTAGGGATTGTGTAGCATTGCTAGGGGCAAGGAAGCACTGCTAAGGACAGGGAAGCACTGCTAGGAATAGGGAAGCAATGCTAGTGGCACGGAATCACTGCTATGGGCAGGGAAGCACTGGTAAGAGGCCAGAGAAGCACTGCTAGGGGCAGGAAAACACTACTGGGAGCATGGAAGCACTGTTAGGGATAGAGAAGGACTGCTATTGGCAGGGAAGCACTGCTATTGGCAGGGAAGCACTGCTAGGGGCAGGGAAGCATTGCTAGGGGCATGGAAGCACTGCTAGGGGCAAGGAAGCACTGCTAGGGGAGGGAAGCACTGCTAGGGTCATGTAAGCAATGCTAGAGGCAAGGAAGCACTGCTAGGGGCAGGGACGCACTGCTAGGGGCATGGAAGCAATGCTAGGGGCAAATAAGCACTGCTAGGGATTGTGTAGCATTGCTAGGGGCAAGGAAGCACTGCTAAGGACAGGGAAGCACTGCTAGGAATAGGGAAGCAATGCTAGGGGTAGGGGAGCACTGCTATGGGCAGGGAAGCACTGGTAAGGGGGCAGAGAAGCATTGCTAGGGGCAGGGAAACTCTGCTGGGAGCAGGGAAGCACTGTTAGGGACACGAAAGCACTGCTATTGGCAGGGAAACACTGCTATTGGCAGGGAAGCACTGCTAGGGGCAGGGAAGCATTGCTAGGGGCATGGAAGCACTGCTAGGGGCAAGGAAGCACTGCTAGCGGAGGGAAGCACTGCTAGGGTCATGGAAACAATGCTAGAGGCAAGGAAGCACTGCTAGGGGGAGGGTAGCACTGCTAGGGGCAGGGAATCACTGCTAGGGATAGGGAAGCAATGCTAGGGGAAAGGAAGCACTGGTAGGGGCAGGGAAGCACTGCTAGGGAGAGGGAAGCACTGCTAGGGATAGGAAAGCAATGCTATGGGCAATTAAGCACTACTAGGGACTTGGAAGCACTGCTAGGGATAGGAAAGCAATGCTAGGGGCAAGGAAGCACTGCTAGGGGCAGGGAAGCAATGCTAGGGATAGGGAAGCAATGCTATAGGTAAGGAAGCACTGCTAGGGACAGGGAAGCACTGTTAGGGGCAGGGAAGCAATGCTAGAGGCAAGGATGCACTGCTAGGGGAAAGGAAGCGCTGCTAGGGGCACGGAAGCACTGCTAGGGGAGGGAAGCACTGTTAGGGTAAGGGAAGCAATGCTAGAAGTAACGAAGCACTGCTAGGTACGGGGAAGAACTGCTAGGAGCAGGGAAGCAATGCTAGAGGCAAGGATGCACTGCCAGGGGCAAGGAAGCACTGCTAGGGTCAGGGAAGGAATGCTAGAGGCAAGGATGCACTGCTATGGGCAAGAAAGCACTGCTAGGGATACTGAAGCACTGCTAGGGGCAGGGAAGCACTGCTAGGAGCAGGGGAGCACTGCTAGGGGCACGGAAGCACTGCTAGGGGAACGGAAGCACTGCTAGGGGCAGGAAACCACTGATAGGAACAGGGAAGCGCTGCTAGGGGCACAGCAGCACTGCTAGGGACAGGGAAGCAATAATAGGGGCAAGGAAGCACTGCTAGGGACAGGGAAGGGCTACTAGGGACACGGAAGCACTGCTTGGGACAGGGAAGCAATGCTAGGGACATGGAAGCACTACTATGGGCAGGAAAGCACTGCTAGAGGCACGAAAGCACTGCTAGGTTCACGGAAGCACTGGTAAGGGCAGGGAAGCACTGTTAGGGAAAGGAAGCACTGCTAGAGGCACAGAAGCACTGCTAGAGGCACGGAAGCACTGCAAGGGGCAGGGAAGCACTGCTAGGGGCAGAGAAGCACTGCTAGGGACAGGGAAGCACTGCTAGGGACAGGGAAGCAATGCTAGGGGAAGGAAACACTGCTAGGGGCAGGGAAACACTGCTAGGGACAGGGAAGCAATGCTAGGGGCAGGGAATCACTGCTATGGGCAGGGAAGCACTGGTAAGAGGCCAGAGAAGCACTGCTAGGGGCAGGAAAACACTGCTGGGAGCATGGAAGCACTGTTAGGGATAGAGAAGGACTGCTATTGGCAGGGAAGCACTGCTATTGGCAGGGAAGCACTGCTAGGGGCAGAGAAGCATTGCTAGGGGCATGGAAGCACTGCTAGGGGCAAGGAAGCACTGCTAGGGGAGGGAAGCACTGCTAGGGTCATGTAAGCAATGCTAGAGGCAAGGAAGCACTGCTAGGGGCAGGGACGCACTGCTAGGGGCATGGAAGCAATGCTAGGGGCAAAGAAGCACTGCTAGGGATTGTGTAGCATTGCTAGGGGCAAGGAAGCACTGCTAAGGACAGGGAAGCACTGCTAGGAATAGGGAAGCAATGCTAGGGGTAGGGGAGCACTGCTATGGGCAGGGAAGCACTGGTAAGGGGGCAGAGAAGCACTGCTAGGGGCAGGGAAACTCTGCTGGGAGCAGGGAACCACTGTTAGGGACACGAAAGCACTGCTATTGGCAGGGAAACACTGCTATTGGCAGGGAAGCACTGCTAGGGGCAGGGAAGCACTGCAAGGGGCATGGAAGCACTGCTAGGGGCAAGGAAGCACTGCTAGCGGAGCGAAGCACTGCTAGGGTCATGGAAACAATGCTAGAGGCAAGGAAGCACTGCTAGGGGCAGGGTAGCACTGCTAGGGACAGGGAATCACTGCTAGGGATAGGGAAGCAATGCTAGGGGAAAGGAAGCACTGGTAGGGGCAGGGAAGCACTGCTAGGGAGAGGGAAGCACTGCTAGGGATAGGAAAGCAATGCTATGGGCAATTAAGCACTACTAGGGACTTGGAAGCACTGCTAGGGATAGGAAAGCAATGCTAGGGGCAAGGAAGCACTGCCAGGGGCAGGGAAGCACTGCTAGGGCAAGGAAGCACTGCTAGGGGCAGGGAAGCACTGCTAGTATCACGGAAGCACTGTTAGGGACAGGGAAGCACTGTTATTGGCAGGGAAGCACTGCTTTTGGCAGGGAAGCACTGCTAGGGGCAGGGAAGCCCTGCTAGGGGCAAGGAAGCAATGCTAGGGGCAAGGAAGCAGTGCTAGGGGAGGGAAGCAATGCTAGGGTCAGGGAAGAAATGCTAGAGGCAAGAAAGCACTGCTAGGGGCAGGGAGGCAATGCTAGGGGCAGGGAAGCACTGCTAGTTATAGGGAAGCAATGCTAGGGGCAAAGAAGCACTGCTAACTACAGGAAAGCACTGCTAGGGAGGGGGAAGCACTGCTAGGGATAGGGAAGCAATGCTAGAGGTAAGGAAGCGCTGCTAGGGACTGCTACGAAGCACTGCTAGGGATAGGGAAGCAATGTTAGTGGCAAAGAAGCACTGCTAGGGGCAAGGAAGCACTGCTAGGGATAGGGAAGCAATGCTAGGGAAGCACTGCTAGGGGCAGGGAAGCACTGCTAGGAGCAGGAAAGCACTGTTAGGGACAGGAAAGCACTGCTATTGGTAGGGAAGCAATGCTATTGGCAGGGAAGCACTGCTAGGGGAGGGAAGCACTGCTAGGGTTAAGGAAGCAATGCTATAGGTAAGGAAGCACTGCTAGGGACAGGGAAGCACTGTTAGGGGCAGGGAAGCAATGCTAGAGGCAAGGATGCACTGCTAGGGGAAAGGAAGCGCTGCTAGGGGCAAGGAAGCACTGCTAGGAGAGGGAAGCACTGTTAGGGTAAGGGAAGCAATGCTAGAAGTAACGAAGCACTGCTAGGTACGGGGAAGAACTGCTAGGAGCAGGGAAGCAATGCTAGAGGCAAGGATGCACTGCCAGGGGCAAGGAAGCACTGCTAGGGTCAGGGAAGGAATGCTAGAGGCAAGGATGCACTGCTATGGGCAAGAAAGCACTGCTAGGGATGCTGAAGCACTGCTAGGGGCAGGGAAGCACTGCTAGGAGCAGGGGAGCACTGCTAGGGGCACGGAAGCAATGATAGGGGCAAGGAAGCACTGCTAGGGACAGGGAAGGGCTACTAGGGACACGGAAGCACTGCTTGGGACAGGGAAGCAATGCTAGGGACAGGGAAGCACTTCTAGGGGCAGGAAAGCACTGCTAGAGGCACGAAAGCACTGTTAGGTTCACGGAAGCACTGGTAAGGGCAGGGAAGCACTGTTAGGGAAAGGAAGCACTGCTAGAGGCACAGAAGCACTGCTAGAGGCACGGAAGCACTGCAAGGGGCAGGGAAGCACTGCTAGGGGCAGAGAAGCACTGCTAGGGACAGGGAAGCACTGCTAGGGACAGGGAAGCAATGCTAGGGGAAGGAAACACTGCTAGGGGCAGGGAAACACTGCTAGGGACAGGGAAGCAATGCTAGACGCAAATAAGCACTGCTAGGGATAGTGTAGCATTGCTAGGGGCAAGGAAGCACTGCTAAGAACAGGGAAGCACTGCTAGGAATAGGGAAGCAATGCTAGGGGCAGGGAATCACTGCTATGGGCAGGGAAGCACTGGTAAGAGGCCAGAGAAGCACTGCTAGGGGCAGGAAAACACTGCTGGGAGCATGGAAGCACTGTTAGGGATAGAGAAGCACTGCTATTGGCAGGGAAGCACTGCTATTGGCAGGGAAGCACTGCTAGGGGCAGAGAAGCATTGCTAGGGGCATGGAAGCACTGCTAGGGGCAAGGAAGCACTGCTAGGGGAGGGAAGCACTGCTAGGGTCATGTAAGCAATGCTAGAGGCAAGGAAGCACTGCTAGGGGCAGGGACGCACTGCTAGGGGCATGGAAGCAATGCTAGGGGCAAATAAGCACTGCTAGGGATTGTGTAGCATTGCTAGGGGCAAGGAAGCACTGCTAAGGACAGGGAAGCACTGCTAGGAATAGGGAAGCAATGCTAGTGGCAGGGAATCACTGCTATGGGCAGGGAAGCACTGGTAAGAGGCCAGAGAAGCACTGCTAGGGGCAGGAAAACACTGCTGGGAGCATGGAAGCACTGTTAGGGATAGAGAAGCACTGCTATTGGCAGGGAAGCACTGCTATTGGCAGGGAAGCACTGCTAGGGGCAGGGAAGCATTGCTAGGGGCATGGAAGCACTGCTAGGGGCAAGGAAGCACTGCTAGGGGAGGGAAGCACTGCTAGGGTCATGTAAGCAATGCTAGAGGCAAGGAAGCACTGGTAGGGGCAGGGACGCACTGCTAGGGGCATGGAAGCAATGCTAGGGGCAAATAAGCACTGCTAGGGATTGTGTAGCATTGCTAGGGGCAAGGAAGCACTGCTAAGGACAGGGAAGCACTGCTAGGAATAGGGAAGCAATGCTAGGGGTAGGGGAGCACTGCTATGGGCAGGGAAGCACTGGTAAGGGGGCAGAGAAGCATTGCTAGGGGCAGGGAAACTCTGCTGGGAGCAGGGAAGCACTGTTAGGGACACGAAAGCACTGCTATTGGCAGGGAAACACTGCTATTGGCAGGGAAGCACTGCTAGGGGCAGGGAAGCATTGCTAGGGGCATGGAAGCACTGCTAGGGGCAAGGAAGCACTGCTAGCGGAGGGAAGCACTGCTAGGGTCATGGAAACAATGCTAGAGGCAAGGAAGCACTGCTAGGGACAGGGTAGCACTGCTAGGGGCAGGGAATCACTGCTAGGGATAGGGAAGCAATGCTAGGGGAAAGGAAGCACTGGTAGGGGCAGGGAAGCACTGCTAGGGAGAGGGAAGCACTGCTAGGGATAGGAAAGCAATGCTATGGGCAATTAAGCACTACTAGGGACTTGGAAGCACTGCTAGGGATAGGAAAGCAATGCTAGGGGCAAGGAAGCACTGCTAGGGGCAGGGAAGCAATGCTAGGGATAGGGAAGCAATGCTAGAGGCAGGGAAGTACTGCTATGGTCAGGGAAGCACTGCTAGGGGCAGGGAAGCACTGCTAGAGGCAAGGATGCACTGCTAGGGGAAAGGAAGCGCTGCTAGGGGCACGGAAGCACTGCTAGGGGAGGGAAGCACTGTTAGGGTAAGGGAAGCAATGCTAGAAGTAACGAAGCACTGCTAGGTACGGGGAAGAACTGCTAGGAGCAGGGAAGCAATGCTAGAGGCAAGGATGCACTACTAGGGGCAGGCAAGCACTGCTAGGGTCAGGAAAGCTCTGCTAGAAGCAGGGAAGCACTGTTAGGGACAGGGAAGCACTGCTATTGGCAGGGAAGCAATGCTATTGGCAGGGAAGCACTGCTAGGGGCAGGGAAGCACTGCTAGGGGCAAGAAAGCACTGCTAGGGACAAAGAAGCATTGCTAGGGGAGGGAAGCACTGCTAGGGTCAGGGAAGCAATGCTAGAGGCAAGGCAGCACTGCTAGGGGCATGGAAGCACTGCTAGTGACAGGGAAGCACTGCTAGGGGCAAAGAAGCACTGCTAGGGGTGGGAAGCACTGCTAGGGTTAGGGAAGCAATGCTAGAGGTACTTAAACACTGCTAGGAACAGAGAAGCACTGCTAGGGGAGGGAAGCACTGCTAGGGTCAGGGAAACAATGCTAGAGGTAAGGATGCACTGCTAGGGGCAAGGAAACACTGCTAGGGTCAGGGAAGCAATGCTATAGCTAATGAAGCACTGCTAGAAACAGGGAAGCACTGCTAGGGGCAGGGAAGCACTGCTAGGGGCAGGAAAGCACTGCAAGGGGCAGGGAAGCACTGCTAGGGGCAGGGAAGCACTGCTAGTGGCAGGGAAGCTCTCTTAGGAAGAGGGAACCACTGCTAGAGGCACGGAAGCAATGCTAGGGACAGGGAAGAAGTGCTATGGGCCGGGAAGCACTGCTAGGAACAGGAAAGCACTGCTAGGAACAGGGAAGCACTGCTAGGGGCAGGGAAACACTGCTAGGGGCAGGGAAACACTGCTAGGGGCACGGAAGCACTGCTAAGGACAGGGAAGCAATGCTAGGAACAGGGAAGCACTGCTAGGGGCAGGGAAGCTCTACTAGATGCACGGAAGCACTGCTAGGACCACGGAAGCACTGCTACGAGCAGGGAAGCACTGCTAGGGGCAGGGAAGCACTACTAGCGGCACGGAAGCACTGCTATGGCCACGGAAGCACTGCTAGGGGCAGGGAAGCACTGTTACGGGCAGGGAAGCACTGTTGGGGGCAGAGAAGCACTGCCAGAGACAGGGAAGCAATGCTAGGGGAAGGACACACTGCTTGGGACAGGGAAGCACTGCTAGAGGCAAGGAAGCATTGCTAGGGGCAGGGAAGCAATGCTAGGGGTAGGGAAGCAATGCTAGGGGCAAAGAAGCACTGCTAGGGATAGGGAAGCAATGCTAGGGGCAGGGAAGCACTGCTTGGGGGGCAGAGAAGCACTGCTAGGGGCAGGGAAGCACTGCTGGGAGCAGAGAAGCACTGTTAGGGACAAGGAAGCACTGCTATTGGCAGGGAAGCACTGCTAGGGGCAGGGAAGCACTGCTAGGGGCATGGAAGCACTGCTAGGATCAAGGAAGCACTTCTAGTTGAAGGAAGCACTGCTAGGGTCAGGGAAGTAATGCTAGAGGCAAGGAAGCACTGCTAAGGGCAGGGAAGCACTGCTAGGGGCAGGGAAACACTGCTAGGGATAGGGAAGCAATGCTAGGGGCAAGGAAGCACTGGTAGGGACAGGGACACACTGCTAGGGATAGGGAAGCACTGCTAGGGATAAGGAAGCAATGCTAGGGGCAATTAAGCACTACTAGGGACTTGGAAGCACTGCTAGGGATAGGAAAGCAATGCTAGGGGCAAGGAAGCACTGCTAGGAACAGGAAAGCACTGCTAGGAACAGGGAAGCAATGTTAGGAACAGGGAAGCACTGCTAGGGGCAGGGAAGCACTGCTAGTGATAGGGAAGCAATGCTATGGGCAGGGAAGCACTGCTAGGGGCAGGGAAGCACTGCTAGTGGCAGGGAAGCACTGCTATGGGCAGTGAAGCACTGCTAGGGGCAAGGAAGCACTGCTAGGGGCAAGGAAGCACTGGTAGGGACAGGGACGCACTGCTAGGGATAGGGAAGCACTGCTAGGGATAAGGAAGCAATGCTAGGGGCAATGAAGCACTACTAGGGACTGGAAAGCACTGCTGGGATAGGGAAGCAATGCTATGGGCAAGGAAGCACTGCTAGGGGCAGGGAAGCACTGCTAGTGATAGGGAAGCAATGCTAGAGGCAGGGAAGCACTGCTATGGTCAGAGAAGCACTACTAGGGATACGGAAACACTGCTAGGGGCAGGGAAGCACTGCTAGGGATAGGGAAGCAATGCTAGTGGCAGGGAAGCACTGCTATGGTCAGAGAAGCACTACTAGGGGCAGGCAAGCACTGCTAGGGGCAAGAAGTATCTAAGGGAAGCACTGCTTGCTATGTGCTGCAAGGAAGCACTGCTAGGGTCAGGGAAGCACTGCTAGGGTCAGGGAAGCAATGCTAGAGGCAAGGAAGCACTACTAGGGGCAGGGAAGCACTGCTAGGGGCAGGGAAGCACTGCTAGGGATAGGGAAGCAATGCTAGGGGCAAGGAAGCACTGGTAGGGACAGGGACGCACTGCTAGGGATAGGGAAGCACTGCTAGGGATAAGGAAGCAATGCTAGGGGCAATGAAGCACTACTAGGGACTGGAAAGCACTGCTGGGATAGGGAAGCAATGCTATGGGCAAGGAAGCACTGCTAGGGGCAGAGAAGCACTGCTAGGGAGAGGGAAGCAATGCTAGTGGCAGGGAAGCACTGCTAGGGGCAGGGAAGCACTGCTAGTGATAGGGAAGCAATGCTATGGGCAGGGAAGCACTGCTAGGGGCAGGGAAGCACTGCTAGTGGCAGGGAAGCACTGCTATGGGCAGTGAAGCACTGCTAGGGGCAAGGAAGCACTGCTAGGGGCAAGGAAGTATTGCTAGGGGAGGGAAGCACTGCTAGGGTCCGGGAAGCAATGCTAGAGGCAAGGATGCACTGCTAGGGGCAAGGAAGCACTGCTAGGGGCAGGGAAGCACTGCTAGCGTCAGGGAAGCACTGCTAGAGGTAAGGAAGCACTTCTAGGGACAGGAAGCAATGCAGGGGCAGGGAAGCACTGCTAGGGGCAGGGCAGCACTGCTAGGGGATGAGGATCAGAACACACCGAAGCAATAGGAAAATGAAGTCGAATTTGTTCAAGAGGTCTTATTCATTAATTCATTTCAATCAGTCTTCCATTAAAATATAGTGGTTGTATTTTAATAACTTTCTGTCGGCTACTGTGAAGAAAAGATATGTTGTATAGTAAACTTTTATTACTATAACGTTTTGCTATTTGTGTAGAGATATTATTACTTAAAATACAAGGGTGCGCTTCCTGGTCCCTGTTTGACAGCTTTCAACGTTATAGGAATAAAGTTCTACTCAAAGCGAAACATGTCCCAGTAAAATATTTTTCTGCATTATGTGTCTTTCTTCCACTAGTGTAGGTGTTTGGCCCAGGATGTGAAGGAATTTGTATTCCTTTTACAGATTTCCAATTTTATTTCCCTAACGTTCATTTTAACATCTGTCAAAATCCAATCTACCCTGTGTGGCTTACCCCTTTAATTCTATGAACTGCCTCACACAGCTCTCCCAGACTCACACCTGATTCTCCTCACTTTTATTATACTTTTTTGTTAAGTGAAAGAAATCACTACTTCAACTCTTCATTAACTTTCAACAATTCCACAAAATGTTCCCTCAATCTTCCTAGTTCCTCCACGTCACCATCTAATGACCGCCCCTTTTATGCTTGTAACTATTAAATCCATCTGTTCGCAAGCATTATAAATAACTGTTGGGACAGGAGGCTAAATGCTCTCAGAGCTGCTGCTGGCTACAACCTTAACTGGTGTTAGGGATGTTGCTGTTCCCATATTAATTCAAGCTAAGGGAAATTATCTCCAATCCTTGAAGTTTATCCAAAACGAATCCCTCAGAATTATTCCTGTGTGTTCTAAAATTAACCATGTCATTATTTGAGGGAAGATCTTGGAGTTCCAAGTATCAGTGATAGGATTACAGAGATTAATTCTGTGTTTCGTATTAGAAACTTAAGACATATACCAGAACTGTATTTCTGTAGGCAACAAGAGCATTTTATCCATTCATATAAGTAGCTACTAAGAAACTTATCACTTGTAAACTCTTCATAGAATAATTTGCAAAGACAAGTGCTCAAGAAGAAATTTCTCACTAAACTGTTATTAATATTATATCACAAGTTATCTATAATGATCTATGCAGGAGTCTACTGGCAGGATTGCATCTGCTCTTGTTAACAGTCTCCCTAGTTAAGACCTCTGTCAACTATGTTGAGTTAGAAATAAGAATTAACTAATTAAATCTAGTGAAATTGATTGCCATCTTCATGGCACTTTTTATTCCACTATATGAGCCTGTACTGTGTGCCAAAATTTGGACCATATATATATATATATATATAGATATATATATATATATATATATATATATATATATATATATATATATATATATATATATATATATATATATATATATATATATATATATATATTATATATATATATATATATATATAAGTGTGTGTGTGCGAAAAGCCACAGGGTTTGGAAATCTTAGGCTCAAGTACTTTCACACTTCTCAGTGCGTCATCAGGAGCTCTGCAATGTTGCAAGGACAGTAACATGAGAAAAGAGGGAAGGCTTTTCAGAGTATACCAGCGTGGGTGGCACCCGCCTACCGGTTCCCCCATACCTCATTCCATATGGGGTCAGGTGGGGAATTCCCTGCAGTTTGCCGATAGCATCAGAGTAACTAGGAGATAGATAATAGCCAGCCCTAAGCTTCTAACCGCTGGGAACAGTTCTTGTGGCGTAAGAAGTTACAATACTATAGTGGATCACACAGAACGTAGGTATTGTGTACCGTATTCTAACTAATGAAACAGAAGGAATAAACGCCATCATTTTGTCAACAGGTAATACCAGATGTCCACTGAACTTTCTAGAATATTCCACAGACACTCTCAGTGTAAATTTAATATACCAGAGCCAATAAACTTATACACAAGTGACTGTAATAACGAGTAGAACTGGAGTGGAGGAAGGGAGAGGTGTGTTGGAGGAGAGAGGTGTGTTGGAGGGAAGAGATGTGTTGGAGTGGAGAGGAGTGTTGGAACGGAGAAGTGTGGAGGAGGGGAGAGGTGTGTTGGAGGGAAGAGGTGTGTTGGAGGGGAGAGGAGTGTTGGAGGGGAGAGGTGTGTTGGAGGGAAGAGGTGTGTTGGAGGGGAGAGGAGTGTTGGAGGGGAGAAGTGTGGAGGAGGGGAGAGGTGTGTTGGAGGGAAGAGGTGTGTTGGAGGGAAGAGGTGTGTTGGAGGGGAGAGGAGTGTTGGAGGGGAGAGGTGTGTTGGAGGGGAGAGGTGTGTTGGAGGGGAGAGGTGTGTTGGAGGGGAGAGGTGTGTTGGAGGGGAGAGGTGTGTTGGAGGGGAGAGGTGTGTTGGAGGGGAGAGGTGTGTTGGAGAGGAGAAGTGTGGAGGAGGGGAGAGGTGTGTTGGAGGGAAGAGGTGTGTTGGAGGGAAGAGGTGTGTTGGAGGGGAGAGGTGTGTTGGAGGGGAGAGGTGTGTTGGAGGGGAGAGATGTGTTGGAGGGGTGAGGTGTGTTGAAAGAGAGAGATGTGTTGGAGGGG
>NC_091311.1:10636849-10661849 GCF_038502225.1 Cherax quadricarinatus | reverse complement strand
AATTCATCACCCATGCTTCACACCCATATAAGAGCGTTGGTTAAAATATACTCTCATACATTCCCCTCTTTGCTTCCAAGGACAAAGTTCTTTGTCTCCACAGACTCCTAAGTGCACCACACACCCTTTTCCCCTCATCAATTCTATGATTCACCTCATCTTTCATAGACCCATCCGCTGACACGTCCACTCCCAAATATCTGAATACATTCACCTCCTATATATTCTCTCCCTCCAATCTGATATCCAATCTTTCATCACCTAATCTTTTTGTTATCCTCATAACCTTATTCTTTCCTTTATTCACTTTTAATTTTCTTCTTTTACATACCCTACCAAATTCATCCACCAGCCTCTGCAAATTCTCTTCAGAATCTCCCAAGAGCACAGTGTCATCAGCAAAGAGCAACTGTGACAACTCCCACTTTATGTGTGATTCTTTATCTTTTAACTCCACGCCTCTTGCCAAGACCCTCGCATTTACTTCTCTTACAACCCCATCTATAAATATATTAAACAACCACGGTGACATCACACATCCTTGTCTAAGGCCTACTTATATATATATATATATATATATTTTTTTTCAACAAGTCGGTCGTCTCCCACCGAAGCAGGGTGACCCAAAAAAGAAAGAAAATCTCCAAAAAGAAAATACTTTCATCATCATTCAACACTTTCACCACACTCACACATTATCACTGCTTTTGCAGAGGTGCCCAGAATACAACAGTTTAGAAGCATATACGTATAAAGATACACAACATATCCCTCCAAACTGCCAATATCCCAAACCACTCCTTTAAAGTGCAGGCATTGTACTTCCCATTTCCAGGACTCAAGTCCGACTATATGAAAATAACCGGTTTCCCTGAATCCCTTCACTAAATATTACCCTGCTCACACTCCAACAGATCGTCAGGTCCCAAGTATCATTCGTCTCGATTCACTTATATATATTTATATACATATACATATATATATATATATATATATATATATATATATATATATATATATATATATATATATATATATATATATATATATATATATATATATATATATATGTCGTGCCGAATATGTAAAACTGGTCATTTAGCAAGAACTCATTTAAAATTAAGTCCTTTCTAAAACTTTCTCTTATACGCTTAAAGATATATTTTTTTTCATTAATGTTTATGTAAAAATTTATAATTTTGCACCAAAAGGAACTTAGAAAACTTACCTAACCTTATTATAACAAGAACAATTTATTTTAGCCTAACCCAACTAAATATATTTTAGATTTGTTTACAATAATTTAATACTAAACAAACACAGTGAAATATATTTTTTTCGTTAGGTTCAGAATGATTTTTGGCGAAATTATTGTGTACACAAATTTTCACTTGTCCTATATGGCAAGATGAGCGTTGCTATTTAAGCCAAGATCGCAAGTTTTGCCTATTCGGCACGACATATATATATACAGTGGTCCCCCGTACTTCCCGGCAATCGTAAAATTCGCCAATCATAGAGGTATTTTCGTATAAACATGGACTCGCTTTTCATAGGTTGACTCGCGAGTCGTAGTTCGTCCGGGACGCGTACCCACGGCGTGAGCCAGGGCGGCAGCCAGTCTGGCATTGTTTACCAGTAAGCGAAGGTCCCCTCACGTGCTCCAGCGAAATATTTCATAATATTCCATTTATTTTAGTGCTTGCAAGTACTAAATAAGCTACCATGGCTCCAAAGAAAGCTCCTAGTGCCAAGCCTGTGGTAAAGAAGGTGAGAAATACGATTGAATTTAAGAAAACCATCATTGAACAATATGAAAGTGGTACAAGTGTGGCCGAACTGTCCAGAATGTATAAGAAATCCTATACAACGTTATGTTCCATAGTGGCCAAGAAAAATAAAATAAAGGATGCTGTTGTTGCAAAGGGAGTAACTATGCTGACAAAAATGAGATCATCAGTACTGGAAGAGGTTGAGAAGTTATTATTGGTGTGGATAAATGAGAAACAATTAGCAGGAGATACTCTTATGACTTCGTTTATTTGTGAAAAGGCTAGGCAGTTGCATGAAGATTTGGTAAAGAAATTGCCTGCAAATAGTGATGAAGTGAGTGAATTTAAGGCCAGCAAAGGCTGGTTTGAGAGATTTAAGAACCGTACTGGCATACACAGTGTGGTAAGGCATGGTGAGGCTGCCAGTTCGGACCACAAGGCGGCTGAAAAATATGTGCATGAATTCCAGGAGTACATAGAGGCTGAAGGACTGAAACCTGAACAAGTGTTCAATTGTGACGAAACAGGCCTCTTTTGGAAGAAAATGCCAAAGAGGACCTTCATTACACAAGAGGAAAAGGCAATGCCAGGACACAAGCCTATGAAAGACAGGCTGACGCTAATGTTCTGTGCTAATGCTAGTGGGGATTTCAAAGTGAAGCCATTACTAGTGTACCATTCTGAAAATCCCAGAGTGTTCAGGAAAAACAATGTTATGAAGAGTAAATTGAGTGTGTTTTGGAAATCTAATAGTAAGGCATGGATCACGAGGGAAATTTTCGTCGAGTGGTTCAATGAAGTGTTTGGCCCTAGTGTGAAGGAGTATCTCCTGGAAAAGAAACTGGATCTCAAGTGCCTGCTAGTAATGGAGTAATGAACAATGCACCTGCTCATCCTCCAAACTTGGATGACCTAATTTTCGAGGAGTTTGGGTTCATCACAGTAAAGTTCTTGCCCCCGAATACCACTCCTCTCCTCCAACCCAGCAGGTTATTGCAAACTTTAAAAAACTCTACACAAAAGCAATGTTTCACAGGTGCTTGACTGTGACCACAGACACTCACTTGACCCTAAGGGAGTTTTGGAGAGAACACTTCAGCATCCTCCACTGCATAACCCTTATAGGTATGGCTTGGGAGGGAATGACTACCAGGACTTTGAACTCTGCCTGGAGAAAATTGTGGCCAGATTGTGTCGACAAGAGGGATTTTGAAGAATTTGGGACTGACCCTAATGAGCCTATGTCTGTTGTAAAATCAATTGTGGCACTGGGGAGTTCCATGGGGTTGGATGTGAGTTTGGAGGATGTGGAAGAATTGGTGGAAGACCACAATGAAGAGCTCACCACTGAGGAGCTGCAAGAGCTTCAGCAGGAAGAGGAACACATCGCAGCTCAGAGTCTTGCTGCAGAGGAGGAGGAAGAGAGATGGAAGAAGGTGCCTTCTTCAGAAATTAAAGAGATTTTTACTATGTGGGGTAAGATGGAAAGCTTTATGGAGAAACATCACCCTAACAAGGTTGTTGCAAGCCAGGTTGGCAACATGTACAGTGACAAAGTCTTGGGCCATTTTAGGGAAGTGTTAACGAGACGCCAGAAACAGAGCTCTCTCCACAGTTATTTTGTGAGACAGGACTCCAGTGACTCTCAAAGTGGTCCTAGTGGCATTAAGAAACAGAGAAGAGAAGCAACCCCAGAAAAGCAAATGGTACCAGAGGTGTTGATGGAAGAGGATTCCCCTTCCAAACTATAAACAATCCACTCTCTCTACTCCTCCAGTCTCCCATACACTAAGAAGAATCTCCAATAAAGGTAAGTGTTATGCTGTTAATGTTTCATTCATCATTTCCCATTGTATTGTTTATGCACTACATGCATATTTCATGTTAAATTTTTTTTGTTTTAATACTTCTGGGTGTCAGGAACGGATTAATTGTATTTACATTATTTCTTATGGGGAAAATTGATTCGTAAATCGTAAATTTCGTTTATAGTAACGGCTCCAGGAACGGATTAATTACGAACAACGAGGGACCACTGTATATATATATATATATATATATATATATATATATATATATATATATATATATATATATATGTATATATATATATATATATATATATATTTATATATATATATATATATATATATATATATATATATATATATATATATATATATATATATATATATATATATATATATATATATATATATATATATATATATATATATATATATATATATATATATATATATATATATATATATATATATATATATATATATATATATATATATATATATATATATATATATATATGCAATAAGACCACAGTAAACAGGTGACTTCAGAATATGCAAAACAACCACTCTGAAAGAATAGAGAAATTCCAAGCGCTTTCGTGACTACTCACATTATCAAGGAACTATATATATTTTTTTTATTTATTATCACACCGGCCGATTCCCACCAAGGCAGGGTGGCCCGAAAAAGAAAAACTTTCACCATCATTCACTCCATCACTGTCTTGCCAGAAGGGTGCTTTACACTACAGTTTTTAAACTGCAACATTAACACCCCTCCTTCAGAGTGCAGGCACTGTACTTCCCATCTCCAGGACTCAAGTCCGGCCTGCCGGTTTCCCTGAATCCCTTCATAAATGTTACTTTGCTCACACTCCAACAGCACGTCAAGTATTAAAAACCATTTGTCTCCATTCACTCCTATCAAACACGCTCACGCATGCCTGCTGGAAGTCCAAGCCCCTCGCACACAAAACCTCCTTTACCCCCTCCCTCCAACCCTTCCTAGGCCGACCCCTACCCCGCCTTCCTTCCACTACAGACTGATACACTCTTGAAGTCATTCTGTTTCGCTCCATTCTCTCTACATGTCCGAACCACCTCAACAACCCTTCCTCAGCCCTCTGGACAACAGTTTTGGTAATCCCGCACCTCCTCCTAACTTCCAAACTACGAATTCTCTGCATTATATTCACACCACACATTGCCCTCAGACATGACATCTCCACTGCCTCCAGCCTTCTCCTCGCTGCAACATTCATCACCCACGCTTCACACCCATATAAGAGCGTTGGTAAAACTATACTCTCATACATTCCCCTCTTTGCCTCCAAGGACAAAGTTCTTTGTCTCCACAGACTCCTAAGTGCACCACTCACTCTTTTTCCCTCATCAATTCTATGATTCACCTCATCTTTCATAGACCCATCCGCTGACACGTCCACTCCCAAATATCTGAATACGTTCACCTCCTCCATACTCTCTCCCTCCAATCTGATATTCAATCTTTCATCACCTAATCTTTTTGTTATCCTCATAACCTTACTCTTTCCTGTATTCACCTTTAATTTTCTTCTTTTGCACACCCTACCAAATTCATCCACCAATCTCTGCAACTTCTCTTCAGAATCTCCCAAGAGCACAGTGTCATCAGCAAAGAGCAGCTGTGACAACTCCCACTTTGTGTGTGATTCTTTATCTTTTAACTCCACGCCTCTTGCCAAGACCCTCGCATTTACTTCTCTTACAACCCCATCTATAAATATATTAAACAACCACGGTGACATCACACATCCTTGTCTAAGGCCTACTTTTACTGGGAAAAAATTTCCCTCTTTCCTACATACTCTAACTTGAGCCTCACTATCCTCGTAAAAACTCTTCACTGCTTTCAGTAACCTACCTCCTACACCATACACTTGCAACATCTGCCACATTGCCCCCCTATCCACCCTGTCATACGCCTTTTCCAAATCCATAAATGCCACAAACTATATATATATATAAATATATATATATATATATATATATATATATATATATATATATATATATATATATATATATATATATATATATATATATAAACATTTGCATTGTTTTAGGATAAACTTTGTTATAATTTACTTTCAAATGGCTTTTCGTTACTATGTAGGAAACAAAAATAAAATATTTTACATGGAGTTATGTTAAAAATTACCGAGCCCTTAATTAGCTTTAAAAACAAAAAAATAATAATATAAAGATATATATAATCACATTTAAAATCATGCATATACATATTAAATTTGATAAATATGAATAGATTCATAAAAAAACACATACAATAAGGGGCCACTTTATTAAGTACACCCGTACACCTGCTCGTTAATGCAAATATCTAATTAGCCAATCATATGACCGCACCTAAATGCAACAAAGCATGCAGACATGGTCAAGAGATTTAGTTGTTGTTGAGATCAAATATCGTAATGGGAAAATAATATGATCTAAGGGACTTTGTGAAGTTATTGTTGGTGCCAGACACGCTGGTTTGAGTATCTCAGAATTTGCTGATGTTATGGGATATTCATTTACAACAGTCTCTGGAGTTCACAGAATGGTACCTAAAAGAATATCTCTGAATGCACAACACGTTGAACATTGAAGTGGATGGGCTTCAGCAGCAGAAGACCACCCCGGGTTCCAGTCCTGTCAGCTAAGAACAGGAAACTGTAACCACAATGGGCACAGGCTCACCAGAACTGGGAAAGCGTCGTTTGGTCTAACGAATCTTGATTTTTCTTTATTTAACAAACAGATAGTTGAGTTAGAATTGGTCGCAGAATTGGGGTGTCAGCACCTGGGGTGTCAACACCTGGGGAATTGACACTTGGGGTGTCAGCACTTGGGTGTCGTCCCCAAGGGTGTTTACATCTAGGTGTCAGCACCTAGGGTATTTACACCTGGGTGTCAACACCTGGAGTTTTAACACTTGGGGCGTTAACACATGGGGTGTCAACACCTGGGGTGTCAACACCTGCGGTATCAATATTTAGGGTGTCAACACCTGGGTGTCAACACCTAGGGTTTTAGCACCTGAGGTGTCAAAACCCTGGGCATCAACACCTAGAGTTTCAACACCTAGTATGTTGACACTTGGGGTGTTAACACCTGGGGTGTCAACACTTTGGGTGTGTAAAACTTCAGAGCATAGGGTGTCGACATTTCGAGTGTCAACACATCGGATGTCAACACCTGGGTGTCAACACATCGGGTGTCAACACATCGGGTGTCAACACCTGGGTGTCAACACATTGGGTGTCAACACCTGGGTGTCAACACATCGGGTGTCAATACTTCGGGTGTCAATACATCGGGTGTCAACACCTAGGTGTCAAAACTTCAGATGTCAACACCTGGGTGTCAACACATTGGGTGTCAACACCTGGGTGTCAACACCTGGGTGTCAACACATTGGGTGTCAACACCTGGGTGTCAACACATCGGATGTCAACACTTCGGGTGTCAATACATCGGGTGTCAACACCTAGGTGTCAAAACTTCAGATGTCAACACCTGGGTGTCAACGTTTGGGGTGTAAATGCCTTGGTTAACACATTGTGTCAACACCTGGGTGTCAACACTTTGGGAATCAACACCTAGGCGTCAACACCTGGGGTGCTAACTCCTAGGGTGTCAACATCTGGAGTGTCAACTCCTGGGCTGACCACACCTTGGGTGTTAATACCTAGGGTGTCAACATCTGGGTGTCATCACCTAAGATGGTAACACTTGGGAGTCAACATCTAGGGTGATAGCACCTAGACTGTTAACACTTAGGTGTCAACACCTGAGGTGTCAACATCTAAGGTGTTTACACCTTGGTGTCAACACCTGGGATGTTAACACTTGGGGTGTTAAATCCCGGGATGGTAACACCTGGGGTGTCAATTCCTGGGTGCCAACACCTGGGTGTCAATACCCAGGGTATCAATACCAGGGGTGTCAGCACCTGCAGTGTGAACACCTGGTGTGAGAAATTACCTGCAGGAGATATACAGGGCATTACCTGAATTATTACCTGCCAGTAATTTGGGTGAGGTAAGTGGGACTTGGTCACGGTAGGTCACAGAACTGTCACTCCCTCGATGCCCACTCCTTCACCACTCTCACAAAAAATTAATAATTAGCATTAAATTAATAATTAGCGTTAAATTAATAATTTGCATTAACAAAACAAAACAAAAAGAAAGAAACAGCTACTCTAGTAAATTAAATTTATGTGGCCTATTAAATTCAAAAGAACCGATCTCTTGTAAGGATTAATGTGAACACTAATACACAGACAAGGTGAGAATTTCCATATTAACTTTATACCTGTATATGGTGACAAAATGTCGTCTAATTATTAAAAAGAGAAATTTTGATATAAATTCTCACCATTTATGTCACAGGTGAGACACACCCTGATGCCTACCTAACAAATAGAATCTAAACTGGTGAGTCAGTAATCTAGCTGCTAGATAATAATGGTGTACTTCCCTGGGTGAGGTGTGACATTCTATCGCCACCGACCAGTATTTACAGATTCGGTTTTCATATGGTCTCCCCCCTTGGGTCAAGAAAAAGAAGCCGAGACGACCAGCAGCCAACCTTTTCGCCCCCATCCGAGCACTACTAACTTGCCAGCTACACAACCTCTCCGCCTCCTCCCAGTCAGTTGGAAACACTCACTCGTTGCCTCACATATTTACATTACCACTTAATATTTATATTACATTATATTAACAATTACAGGAAAATTAAAAAAAAATCCACACTTGGAGTGTCAACACTTTGGGAATCAACACCTGAGATGTCAACCACTAGGGAGTTAAAACCCTGGGTGTTTGCATCTAGGGTTTTAACACCTGGGGTGTCAACACTTGGGGTGTCAGCTCCTGGGGTATTAACACCTAGGTATCAACACCTGGGGTGCCAACACCTGGAGTGTCAACACCTGGGGAGTCAACACCTGGCGTGCCAACAACTCGGGTGCCAACATCTGGGGTGCTAACACCTGGGGTGTCATCACCTGGGGTATCAAGACCTGGAGTGTCTACACCTTGGTTATATTGTGCACTCGAAGTGCACAAATTAGGATTCTCAGAATGCTGTTGTGATTTATTTAGTCTTATTTCTTAGTGTGGCAACGTTTCGCTCTCCTTGAGCTTTGTCAAGCCGTTACGTAACGACTTGACAAGAGCTAAACGTTCCCACCATAAAAATGTCACATTAGTTGCACTTGTGTCCTTTTATTTTACATATTGTCGGTAATTCTACCAACTTTATTACAGTCATATTTCGATTACACAAAATATCTAAGGAATGTTCTGTATTGAAAAAAATCTTTATAAACGATTTCTTTGTCCAAATAATAAGTAATTTAAGACGTGAATGTTCAAGCTTCTCTCTCTTTCTCTCAATGAGTAACAGAATAAAATAGGCAGACGTGAGTTGACAGTTTCTACACTGGACCACACTATTACGGTGATCTATGAGAGGAAGGTTTTACAGTATCCACTGTGACATACTATACCAGTCTCCACCACGACCACACAACTCTGTGAAATATCTAATAATGTATCCGTAAGTGCTATATAATCCATTAATCCATTTGAAGGTGAAATGAATTATTGTCAATATGAAGTGAACAAGGAATTAAACTGAGATCCTGGGGAGTTGAACCTCCTCCCCTGCACCATTTTCTTTGATCATTTACAGTTTCTCGTTAAAACACTAGCTGGGTACATTGACTAAATGGTTTACATGACTACCACTCAAAACAACTTTCACCTCTTGCCTTGAGCCCTTCCTGGTATGATCCCCAGTCCATCTTCCACCCACTCCAAATTTATCTCATTCTCTTTGTCATAGTACTCTACTCCATCCTCTCTATATGTCCAAACCACCTCATCCACCCCATTCAGGCCACGTATTTATAATATACACCGAACTGCAAGATAAATGAAATTTTATCTTCTCCAAAAATATGTTCCTCTCAAGCCGTATTATAAACCACGTTTACTGAGTTCAGTAATTGAAAATTCTTACCAAAAAAATAAAAAGAGAGGTATATAGGAAAGCACAAAATCTGGCAAGCGACAGAGAGAGAGAGAGCGAGAGATTGAGTGAGAGAAAGAGAGAGAGAGAGACAGACAGACAGAGGGAGCTGATGTAGGTAACAGCTTTTAGCTTACAAATAAAGTAAGGAACCCTTAACCTAATGTTGTAGAACCCTGTGTATAAGAGAGATGGGGGAAGTAGGGGGTGAGAGAGGGAGGTTAGGAATGAGAAAAGGAGGGATAAAGAGAGAATAAAATGAAGCTATAGTATAAGTATTCTTTTTTGGCAAATGCACACAGATACATATTTTTTATTATATTTTAGGTATTCTGGTCATGCTGCGATGAGCTAAAAGTCGCGCTGCGACTTCCAGGTAGACAGCGCTCTACGTGTAGGCTTCCCTTGCTCTCCACCAGGGCTTCAAAATTTCTTAACTTTAGGCTTCCCTTGCTCTCAACCAGTGCTTCAAAATTTCTTAACTTTAGGCTTCCCTTGCTCTCAACCAGTGCTTCAAAATTTCTTAACTTTAGGCTTCCCTTGCTCTCAACCAGTGCTTCAAAATTTCTTACGTTTAGGCTTCCCTTGCTCTCAACCAGTGCTTCAAAATTTCTTACGTTTAGGCTTCCCTTGCTCTCAACCAGTGCTTCAAAATTTCTTACGTTTAGGCTTCCCTTGCTCTCAACCAGTGCTTCAAAATTTCTTAACTTTAGGCTTCCCTTGCTCTCGACCAGTGCTTCAAAATTTCTTAACTTTAGGCTTCCCTTGCTCTCGACCAGTGCTTCAAAATTTCTTACGTTTAGGCTTCCCTTGCTCTCAACCAGTGCTTCAAAATTTCTTAACTTTAGGCTTCCCTTGCTCTCAACCAGTGCTTCAAAATTTCTTACGTTTAGGCTTCCCTTGCTCTCAACCAGTGCTTCAAAATTTCTTAACTTTAGGCTTCCCTTGCTCTCAACCAGTGCTTCAAAATTTCTTAACTTTAGGCTTCCCTTGCTCTCGACCAGTGCTTCAAAATTTCTTAACTTTAGGCTTCCCTTGACCAGTGCTTCAAAATTTCTTAACTTTAGGCTTCCCTTGCTCTCAACCAGTGCTTCAAAATTTCTTAACTTTAGGCTTCCCTTGCTCTCAACCAGTGCTTCAAAATTTCTTAACTTTAGGCTTCCCTTGCTCTCGACCAGTGTTTCTCAAAATTTCTTATGGGGTGGACAGCAATTTATTTTTCAGAGTGCCTGGAGCGCTTTATGGTTCCCAACTGGAGGATATTGAAAGAGTGATGAATGGACAAAAAATATACATTTATATTGAATATGTTTAAACGAGATATTCAGTTATGAAAAATATTCATTTTTTTATTTGCTCATCTTTGTTTAAAAGAAAAAATGTTAACACTCTTTATAAATGTGAAAGATGAAGCTCCTTATTTAGAAGCTTATTGTTAATGGCGAAGCTCAACTCAGACAGTAACACACGCAGTGCAGCTCAAATATCAATACTTATATATATATATACCCATATATATATGATGCCCATGATGCTCTGTATCTCCTCACAAGGTGCCTTACTATTACAAGAATCACTTACTTCCTGAGGTGTGCACCCTCTTTTGAAATCCCAACACTCGACGAATATGACTCACACCTGAGGTTGTCAACCCTTAAGAAGGAACTGAACCTGTCACTAGAGGATCAGCAGTGGGATCAGGCAACCCTCCCAGTACGACTGGGAGGTATAGGGGTGCGCAAAGCAACGCATGTTGCTTTACCTGCTTTTCTGTCTTCGTGTTTGGCTTCCAGTGCATTAGTCAAGAAGATAGTTCCCAAACGCTTGAGAGACGTGGTAGGAGCTCAAGACCCCAGGTTTACTGAAGCAGCGATTCGGTGGGACACCCTTACAGATTCCTCCAGTAGACCAGCTCCTACCAAAGAACACAAACAGTCACACTGGGACAAGCCGATCATGGAAAAAATCGCCAACACAATGCTCTCCAACGCCTCAGGAAAGGTTAAAGCTCGTCTCCTAGCAGTGAAGGCACCACACTCAGGAGATTTCCTATTAGCTGTTCCCAATTCCTCCTTGGTCACTCGACTAGACCCACAGGCCATTCGGATTGGTGTTGCTCTTCGCCTAGCCGCCCACATCCTCACCGAACATAGGTGTATTTGCGGCAGGGCGACAGCTGATCAATTCGGACTTCATGGTCTCGTGTGTCACACAGCAGAAGGGAAGTATGCCAGGCATGAGGAGGTCAATGACATCATAAAGAGAAGCCTTGCCACAGCCCGTTGCCCCGCTCAACGGGAACCCCAAGTGCAGAGGTCTGACGGAAGTCAAAAGCGTCCTGATGGAGCCACTTTGTTACCTTGGAAGGATGGAAAGCAGATTGCCTGGGACTACACATGTGCCGCCACATTGGCAGACACCTACTTGCCATACTCCGTAGCGGAAGGGGGTGGAGCTGCCAGCCACAGGGAGATCCAGAAGATCCGCAAATATGAAGACCTTTCCCCTTGCTATACCTTCATCCCAATAGGGTCGGAGACCCTTGGAGCATGGGGCAAGTGTGCTCCAAAGTTCCTAACAGAGCTGGGTGAAAAGCTCATCATAGAAACCAAGGACCACAGGGCGACCAGCTTCCTCTTTCAGAG
The DNA here is from genome assembly GCF_038502225.1 of Cherax quadricarinatus. NCBI lineage: Eukaryota > Metazoa > Arthropoda > Malacostraca > Decapoda > Parastacidae > Cherax > Cherax quadricarinatus. Next base: position 10,649,540 of record NC_091311.1, on the reverse strand, counting down.
ACTCAGTGTTGCGATCCAGAGAGGAAATGCCTGCAGCATTCTGGGCACGCGGCCCACCGACGGGGAGCTGGACGAAGTATTCGAGATTGTTTTACTTTCTATCGTATTTTTGTGAATGTTTTGTCAATGTGTTTTGTCTTTAAATAAAATGTATATATAATATATATGTCGTGCCGAATAGGCAGAACTTGCGATCTTGGCTTAAATAGCAACGCTCATCTTGCCATATAGGACAAGTGAAAATTTGTGTATGCAATAATTTCGCAGAAATCATTCTGAACCTAACGAAAAAAATATATTTCACTGAGTTTGTTTAGTATTAAATTATTGCAAACAAATCTAAAATATATTTAGTTGGGTTAGGCTAAAATAAATTGTTCTTGTTATAATAAGGTTAGGTAAGTCTTCTAAGATTCTTTTGGTGCAAAATTAAAATTTTTTACACCAACATTAATGAAAAAAATATATCTTTAAACGTATAAGAGACATTTTTAGAAAGGATTTAATTTTAAGTGAGTTCTTGCTAATTGACCAGTTTTACATATTCGGCATGTCATATATATATATATATATCATATATATATATATATATATATATATATATATATATATATATATATATATATATATATATATATATATATATATATATATATATATATATATATATATATATGTATATATATATATATATATATATATATATATATATATATATATATATATATATATACATATATATATATATATATATATATATATATATATATATATATATATATATATATATATATATATATATATACATATATATATATATATATATATATATATATATATATATATATATATATATATATATATATATATATATATATATATATATATATATATATATATATATGTCGTGCCGAATAAGCAGAACTTGCGATCTTGGCTTAAATACCAACGCTCATCTTGCCATATAGGACAAGTGAAAATTTGTGTATGCAATAATTTCGCCAAAATCATTCTGAAACTAACGAAAAAAAAATATTTGATTGTGTCTGTTTAGTACTAAATTATTGTAAACGTATTTAAAATATATTTAGTTGGGTTAGGCTAAAATAAATTGTTCTTGTTATAATAAGATTAGGTAAGTTTTCTAAGTTCCTTTTGGTGCAAAATTATAAATTTTTACATCAACATTAATGAAAAAAATATATCTTTAAACGTATAAGAGAAAATTTTAGAAAGGACTTAATTTTAAATGAGTTCTTGCTAATTGACCAGTTTTACATAGTCGGCACGACATATATATATATATATATATATATATATATATATACATACATATATATATATATATATATATATATATATATATATATATATATATATATATATATATATATATATATATATATATATATATATGTATATATATATATATATATATATATATATATATATATATATATATATATATATATATATATATATATATATATATATATATATATATATATATATATATATATATATATATATATATATATGCAATAAGATCACAGTAAACAGGTGATTTCAGAATATGCAAAACAACCACTGTGAAAGAATAGAGAAGTTCCAAGCGCTTTCGTGACTATTCTTTCACAGTGGTTGTTTTGCATATATATATATATATATATATATATATATATATATATATATATATATATATATATATATATATATATATATATATATATATATATATATATATATATATATATATATATATATATATATATATATATATATATATATATAAGCATAAATGCATGTAACCTTAGGGTCACTAAAAGTAACAAGGTTTAATTTGTCTTGCGTGTTTATGAGACAAAGAAAAAGGTCACCAGCAACCATACCGATGTGTAAAATAATTACTGGTTTCCGTTTCATCTAGAAGCAAAATGAAGGACATAACGCTACATCTTCAATCCTTCGTCAGCAGTCTCCTGAAGTAACTTATTTACCAAAGTAACAGCCAAATCGTTCTGCAGTTCTAAATATTTTCCGTGGATATTCTTGTGCTGGAACCTAGTACAACTCACATCACTCGTCTTATTTTGACGTTTACTAACGACGGTTCGTAAAGATGTCACACTAGGTTCTTAGTATGCATCGGCGATGGTGGATGCTAAATTGTGAAAGGATTTGATGATCTACTGTAAATTTACATATTTGACATAATTCTTTAAATGGAATTTATAGAATATTATTCAAACAACGATTTCTTTTCTTCAACGACAAGTCACTCAATAAACAGCATCAAAAAACAAACAAACAAACAAAATTCAGTATCTCAGCATCATAATTCGTGGGATCATATTTTTACCAGAAATTTCTTTAAAGTTTTCTTCATCCTAATTTGAAATAAATAATATATTCATTTATAGTTAAAATTATTTTTATACTGTAATTTTTACTAAACACCTGCGTTCTGAAATTTATTACTAAACAGGTAAGTGTGTAACACAGGTCATCAGCTCATCTATTGAAAACATCTGCATCGATACTTGTACATATTGTGATGAACATATTTCCCTTTGTGAATGTACACTGCAATGAACGGTGAATGTACACTGCAATGAACGGTGAATGTACACCTGGAGGAGTAAACTCGGAGTTTACTTTAATCCCAAGAGCCCAATACATAGGAATAATGTAAAAGGACACAAGTGCACTTAATGTGACGTTTTATTGTGGCAAAGTTTCGCTCTCCAGGAGCTTTGTCAAGCCGTAACGGCTCGACAAAGCTCCTGAAGAGCGAAACGTTGCCACAATAAAATGTCACATTAGTTGCACTTGTGTCCTTTTACTTTACATATTGCAGGTAATTCTACCAGCATTATTACACATATAGGAATAAAGCCTTTTTGATTAGTTAATTGGGCTTTAAGCCCAATTAACTAATCAACTTATCCAGGAAATTCTGCTTCTGAAATCTGTTGGCTAGTTACTCATCTGTAGTTTCTGGCTACATATTGCTTCACCTTAGAGTTATTTGTGCTGGAAGGGTGACTAAAGTTTCCCCAGTGATATGAGAGGAAGCGAACACAATCTCGTAGACCCCCCAGTAGATGGGCAGGCCTTGAACACCGTGATAAACAACAGGAATGGGCTGCCTGGACATGTCAAATCCAATGTTAGTTTGAAACCACTTTAAGATTATAGATAAAGAACATTTATTGAATTATACTGTAATACAGGAAGAAAGTGGTTTCTTGTAACCTTATTATCTCTAAGTGATAAATAATCTGATAAATATTCATGCAGACGGTGCAACATACCCCCATTGGATAGCCGTAAGTATACTGAGAGACAGCACAATAAGTGTAAGGTTCCCAAGACTGTTGAGCAGCCTCCTCTCATACACATGACGTAACTATTCAATTAACTGACATTTTCATTTTAATAATTATGGAAATAATTTCAGCGTGCTTTTGTTATTGATTATTATAAAGGTCACTTTACACATAAAACAGTTTCGTAGTACGAGGACTCAAGTTGAAATAAGTCAGTGTTGGCTTTTATTGGGGCAGCTATGTAATTTACACATGTTATTGTGTGAGAAACAATTGTAAGACTCTAAACTTGTGCGATGTACCCAAATGAACTTATTTACTTACTTTCTTATTTGTTTGCTTACGTTGAACTTATCATGAAATTACCATAAACTTAATGAATTCACGTGGAAAATGCTAATTAGTATGCTGTAGTATGTCTGTATTATGGTTCTGAGAATATGTTTTTCTTACTTCTTTTCTTTCTTTCTTTCCTTCTTTCTTTCTTTCTTTCTTTCTTTCTTTCTATCTTTCTTTCTTTCTTACTTCCTTTCTTTCTCTTTTTCTTTCTTAATCCCTTTCTTTCTTTTTTCTTTTTCTTTCTTTCTCTCTTCCTTTCTTCCTTTTTTTCTATCTCTCTTTTTTTCTTTCTCCCTATCTTCTCTTTTTTCTCTCTTTCTCTTTCCTTTTTCTTTCTTTATTGTTTTTCTTCCTTCATGGAAGTTAGATGGAGGCCTGTGTACGTGGTCCGTAGGACCTTTAACACAGGGAGTGGTGGAGGCTCCATGATCCGTCCGTGGGACCTTCAACACAGGGAGTGGTGGAGGCTCCATGATCCGTCCGTGGGTCCTTCAAGACAGGGAGTGGTGGAGGCTCCATGATCCGTCCGTGGGTACTTCAAGACAGGGAGTGGTGGAGGCTCCATGATCCGTCCGTGGGTCCTTCAAGACAGGGAGTGGTGGAGGCTCCATGATCCGTCCGTGGGTCCTTCAAGACAGGGAGTGGTGGAGGCTCCATGATCCGTCCGTGGGTCCTTCAAGACAAGTAGTGGTGGAGGCTCCATGATCCGTCCGTGGGTCCTTCAAGACAAGTAGTGGTGGAGGCTCCATGATCCGTCCGTGGGTCCTTCAAGACAGGGAGTGGTGGAGGCTCCATGATCCGTCCGTGGGCCCTTCAAGACAAGGAGTGGTGGAGGCTCCATGATCCGTCCGTGAGTCCTTCAAGACAAGGAGTGGTGAAGGCTCCATGATCCGTCCGTTGATCCTTCAAGACAGGGAGTGGTGGAGGCTTCGTGATCCGTCCGTGGGTCATTCAAGACAGGGAGTGGTGGAGGCTCCTTGATCCGTCAGTGGGTCCTTCAAGACAGGGAGAGGTGAAGGCTCCATGATCCGTCCGTGGGTCCTTCAACACAAGGAGTGGTGGAGGCTCTGTGATCCGTCCGTGGGTCCTTCAACACAAGGAGTGGTTGAGGCTCTGTGATCCATCCGTGGGTCCTTCAACACAAGGAGTGGTGGAGGCTCTGTGATCCATCCGTGGGTCCTTCAACACAAGGAGTGGTGGAGGCTCTATGATCCATCCGTGGGTCCTTCAACACAAGGAGTGGTGGAGGCTCTATGATCCATCCGTGGGTCCTTCAACACAAGGAGTGGTGGAGGCTCTATGATCCATCCGTGGGTCCTTCAACACGAGTTTTGTCTTTGTTTAAGAGAGAGATGTGTTTGGCAGTGATAACACAGAAACACAAAAACACAAGATTCAATCACCTTTGAGCTCGTGGACACTTACTTTTGCGGAATATGGATGTGTAATTACGTATTTCTGGTAAAGAAAAAATTATTCTAGTTGTGTCCCGTCTTAATTATTTCTCTTTATGTTTCCAGGAGAACTGTCGCCACATGGATTCCATGGCACAGTCTTCCTCTTTATTGAACAATTAATTTTATTTTCTTCTGCGTATTTCTGAGTTCACAGATGCCATCTCTTGTTTTTCTCTCTTCTTGTTGATGGCGCTAAAGTCCTCTTTTGTTTTTACCCGAATTCTTTTGAGGACCTTAAATGTGCTCGTCTTGTCTCCTATTTTCTTGCCTTATTTACTGATCATTCTAATCTGTGGGTAACTCTTGAACAGACTGACAACGTTTCCAAGCTGTGGATAACTTGTGAACAGACTGACAACAGCAACGTGTGGGTAGCTTGTGAACAGACTGATAACATTAACAACGTGTGGGTAGCTTGTGAACAGACTGATAACATTAACAACGTGTGGGTAACTTGTTAACAGACTGATCACATTAACAACATGTGGGTAACTTGTGAACAGACTGATAACATTAACAACGTATGGGTAACTTGTTAACAGACTGATAACATTAACAACGTGTGGGTAACTTGTTAACAGACTGATCACATTAAAATGTGGGTAGCTTGTGAACAGACTGATAACATTAACAACATGTGGGTTAGTTGAGATACATCAGTTAACATTCACCCATGAGGAAAAAATGTCGTTTCACTCTGCATTTTTCTTCCAAATAAATTGTGTGTCGTTCATCGTATGAGTTTTTTTTTTAATTCAGCACAGTTTTCTGTGTGTGTGTTTGTGTGTGTTTGTGTGTTTGTGTTTGTGAGTGTTGGTGTGTTTGTGTTTGCTTGTGTGTGTGTGTGTGTGTGTGTGTGTGTGTGTGTGTGTGTGTGTGTGTGTGTGTGTGTGTGTGTGTGTGTGTGTGTGTGTGTGTTTGTGTGTGTGTGTGTGTGTGTGTGTGTTTCTATGTATGTTTGTGTGTGTGTGTGTGTGTGTGTATGTGTGTGTGTGTTTGTGTGTTTGTGTTTGTGTGAGTGTGTGTGTGTATGGCAGAAATGTGGGATGGCTGGGGGCTTGAGCCTGGTCTAAGGGCAAAGGTAAAAGTTACACACCTCTCAAGCATAACAGGCCACCCAGGGCTATCCCAGTCAAAACAGAAAGCGCTAAACCAGTATGTGTTACTTCAAGGGGTTGGTTAACAGAGGGTTAGGCAAAAATCCCAATTAGGAAAATATATCTATTTAATCACCATAACATAAAAACCTTAATTCTACACGCCCAAATGAAGGTACACACAGCTGGCTGGAGGTTCAGCCACCATAACACTAGGCTTCGTCAGCGTCAGGCCGTCATGGCACCACAAACCTCATTTCTTACTTCATCACTCATCCCACAGCACCCTGACCATGTCAGAGCCTGGGTTAACATACAGGTAAGCCATATGAAAGCCTATGGCTTGAATTGGATAAACAAAATGAGTGTATTATTGCAAACTTAACTTAAAATATACAGCATCTCCGACGCCAGCTTCTACCGCCATGCTAACGTCACGTGACCTCCTCCCCCACGCTTACTCTGCGTACCCAAACATCCTTGGAAAATAAATCACTAACTCCATTCTTTATAATTATAGTTAGAGTACTTTACAGTACCTCCAAAAGCACATTATGAATTATAAAATTATTCCTTACAACTACAATATTCATATTATTATGGCACACTTCCCCACTAATATGTACATACGATGTCATGCAGAACCCTGCATAACACCCCCACCCCCAGACCATAGGTCTCACTCTGCTAGCGGGGTCCCAACGGACACCGCTAGGCAAAAAGAAAAAAAAAAAAAAAAAAAAAAAATAAGCCCCACATTAAGGTCTGAGGCAACTGGCAAAATGATAACTGGGGAATGACCACCATACAATCACGGTCTTTTGGTACTACAAATATGCAATATTTACAAACTGAGGTACTAGAGTGCAGACATATGAAACTCGTCGAACATAAAAGTGATCAAGTTCTATGTCCAACGAGCTCACAGTCACACTCTTAGACAGCTGTTTTAGGAAAAGGCACCATTACAACACAGCGCTGGCCAGGCACTGGCGTTGATGCATTTTACCTAAATTACATCAAGCAAACTTATAAACGAGCAAGTTAACTTTGTACAAAAGTGCCCCTGAGGAATGCCATTTTATGAAGTAACACCAAAGTTCAGTATGTTGCAAGGCAGACCAAACTGTAGGTGCCACCAAAAAAAACTTTTAAACAGTAAGTACATTTTCCATGAGTTCAAAGAAAAGAAAAACAGATTTTACATGTTAAATTCTACTTAGAAAGCAACATCACATTATCACTCCCATCTCACAGCAATTTTTAGTAAACAAAACTGGTTCCCCATGACACACCTCTGCGAGAATCAGGAGAGCACAGGAGAGGGGAAAAATATCAGGCCCCTAAAAACAACGGGTGGATAGGCACATAAATCTTGTTGGTGGGACTGCGGCCGTAAAACCCTGGAGTCATCACTGAAGACCCCCGAAAGGTGGACCTCCCAGGCCGCCACCTACATGTCATTCCAAGGACCCTGGAGTCACCCCAGTGGTGATCCAAAAAGGAAAAATTGAAAAAGAGTCCTGGAGAACCAAAACACCTCGGATCAAAAGACATGACCCAAACAGTGGAGGGCATCACCGCCAGCCCCACATTCACTAAAACGTTAGGTCCAACAGTCCCTATACCAACATAAAACAGAGGCGAGGCATTCCAGCCAACACCTAAAAAACGTAGCATACCTTACCTAGGCATGGTCTTTGATGTGACTACCCCCCTAAATACACACACACTAGGGAATCCTGATACCTCCAGCTCCAGCTCAACCTGCCCTTCTCCTTTGGGTGGCCCAGAGTTCCATCTACTCGTCTACCGCAAATCACTGCAAAATAAGAATAGATAAGTGATCTATACACTACATTGTGCACTTTAAACACGAGACAAGGCATCAGCAACCACATTCTCCGCTCCCTTCACATAATGAATCACCAGATTAAGAGGTTGGAGAAACAAGGCCCACCTCGTAAGTCTCTGATTGTGGTTCCTCATTAAGTGAAGGAAACGTAAGGGATTATGGTCACTATACACAGTTATAGGGTGAACTGAGGAGGAGACATAAACCTCAAAATGTTGCACTGCTAACACTAAAGCAAGAGCCTCCTTTTCTATGGTGGCATAGTGCTGCTGGTGTTTCTTAAGTTTTGCCGAAAAGTAGCTGACTGGCAACAATTGTCCCTCCACTTCTTGCAGTAGTACAGCCCCAACACCAGTATCACTGGCATCTACTTGTAGAGAAAATGGCAATGTGAAATTAGGACTAGCCAGCACCGGAGCACTTGTAAGCAAAGCTTTTACATGTTCAAATGCCCTCTGACACTTCATATCCCACACAAATGTACACTTGGGGCTAGTCAGGTCAGTGAGTGGAGAGATCACCTTTGACAAATTTGGACAGAACTTTCTATAAAATGTTACCATGCCCACAAAACGCATAACCTCCTTCCGGGTCTTTGGTACAGGATAATTGTCTATAGCCTCCACCTTGGCATTCACTGGGGCCACCTTCCCCTGGCCAATAACATGTCCTAGAAAAGTTACCTGGGCTTGCCCGAAAACACTCTTTGCCAAATTAACTGTGAGCTGAGCACCAGCGAGCCTAGAGAAAAGCTCTCGAAGCTGCCTTACATGCTCTGACCAACAGTCGCTAAAAATAACCAGGTCATCAATATAACACCTCACGCCCTTTAGGCCACGTATAACCTCCTGCATTCTGCGTTGAAAACAGGAGGGTGCATTACGAAGCCCAAAGGGGAGAACTTTGTACTGAAAAAGCCCATCCGGCGTTACAAAAGCAGAGATGTCACTGGCACGTGGGGTTAAAGGTATCTGGTAATAACCCTTCAACAGGTCTAACTTACTTACATATTTAGCTCCCCCCACTGCATCAATGACATCATCCATTCTAGGAAGAGGAAAACAATCAGCCTTACTTATTAAATTAACCTTACGGTAGTCAGTGCACATCCTCATGGTGCCATCTGGTTTGGGAACCATCAGACAGGGGGATGCCCACTCACTCTCGCTTGGTATTATTAAATCATTGTCAAGTAAAAATTTCACCTCCTTCTCCATACTTTTTCTCTTTTGTGGGTTCATTCTGTAAGGGACCTGCCGAATTGGTTCAGCTTCCCTTACATCTATATCATGGGGCTTTAGCTTGCTTACACGAGGGATATCCCCAAACAAATCCTCAAAATTCCAGAGAAGCTGAACCATCTCAGCAACCCTTTCCTTACTAAGACCTAACATACATTGTGAAGGATCTTTTAACAATGCCCTGTTACTAAGGTGTACATCTGTGGCCCCCTGTGCATCAGTGTCCACCCTTGGGTCACCTACTATATTTACACATGCCACACCTCTTTGGTGGTACCTTTTCAGCCTGTTTATATGTACCACCCGTTCAGACTTCCGTCGCCCAGGTGTGTGAATTCTGTAATTTTGATCCGTGACCTTTTCCACGACCTTGTACGGCCCACTGAACTTTGCTTTTAAGGCATTACCAGGCACCGGCTCCAATGCTAGTACCTCCTCTCCTACTTCAAAGGTACGAGGCACGGCCTTGCGGTCAAATTGTTTCTTCATCTTGGTTTGGCTGATGTGCAGGTTCGCAGCCGCCAGATGCTTCATGTGAGCCAAACGGTCTCTGAAAGCGAGAAAATCCTCCGAGGGGGCAGCATCACAATCTTCACCAAGCCAGTAATCCTTCAAAATCATCAGTGGTCCCCTTACCTGGTGACCATAGATCAGTTCGAAAGGACTATAGCGTAATGAATCCTGAGTGCTGTCCCTCACGGCAAATAAAAGGAGGGGGATACCCTCATCCCAGTCCTTCTGGTACTGGGCACAATAAGCCCGCAGCATAGTTTTGAGAGACTGGTGAAACCGCTCCACAACTCCTTGACTCTCTGGGTGATAGGCAGTGGAGGTCGTCATTTTAATATTAAACTCCCCCAAAACTGTGCGAAAATGTTTAGATGTAAAATTTGACCCCTGATCTGTTTGAATTTCCTTAGGGATCCCGACCTGCGTAAAAAATTTCACCAGTGCTCTCAAGACTACACGTGTGGTAATCTTACGTAGTGGAATGGCCTCCGGAAATCTGGTAGAGGAACAAATAATAGTAAGTAAGTACTGGTTTCCCATCTTGGTCCTGGGTAGCGGCCCCACACAATCCACCACCAGCCTGCTAAAAGGTTCTCCGGCGACTGTTATAGGGTTAAGAGGGGCAGGTTTAATTCCTTGATTAGGTTTTCCTATTCTTTGGCAAACTGGGCATGATTCTACATACTTACCCACTGATTCCCATACCTGGGGCCAGTAAAAATGTTTAGAAATCTTGCCCATAGTCTTTTTAACACCTAAATGTCCTCCCATGGGAACATCGTGGGCCAAACGCAAAACCTGATATCTAAATGGTTCCGGCACCACCACTTGGTAGAGTGCCTGCCGTGCTCCATCATTAGATGTCGCATCCGATAAGGTCTTTCGCATTAAAATACCGTCTGCAAAAAAAAAACAGTTAGTTAGTTGAGAGGCCTCTTCCTCGGTAACAGCAGATGACCGAATAGCTTGTAGGGTGTCGTCACACCCCTGGGCCTCGATCAGCTGCTCACGAGTAGGAGTCGCCCCCCCTATACCAGCTCCAAGACCCCCACTCAAACAGGGTCTTGCCTGGGATGGTTCATCACAACCCCGAGCCAACTGCAGGCTAGGCTCGAGGAATAGATTTCCCAAACCCAAATCATCCCCAGGATCTAACGAGTCACAGCGAGAGACTGCCCTCTTCTCTTTTGACATTTTCCTGGTTACTGCACACAACGGAAATAACTCGGGCAATGTAGCCCTAGCTTTTTCCTCCCAACTCTGTGAGGCTGGGTCCCTCCAAACCAGAGGTTCCTCACTTTCAAGACAACCCATGACATTATTGCCTAAGAGTAGGTCAACCCCTGCACAAGGTATATCCTCTGTGATACCTACAGCTAAGTAACCACACTGGTATGCAGACTCCACCCATAACCTGTGCACTGGAGTCTTGACAGGGCATCCTGTAATTCCTTTGAGCAAAACGTCCAACCCAGTGTATGTGTCATCCGACACTGGCAGTATGCCCCTACGAAGCAAAGTGTATGTGCTACCAGTGTCCCTCAAAGATAGAACACCTGTTACCCTACCTTCATTTTGGTGTAAGGCCACGGTGGACTTGCTTGTAAAGACCTTCATCCGAGGGTCCAAACCTGCTGAGGTACCTGACATACCCGGAGGTGGTGCTTCAATATTAGCTACCATGTGGGTACCTGGTGTATCTACCTTAGAAACTCCAGCAAGCGCCTGATCTCTACGCATCTTCTTGCAATACGGCTGCAGATGGCCCTGTTTATGACAATAAGTACAGTAATATGGTTTAAAGGCCCCCTGCCCGTTTGACATAGGCTGGGGCCCATGATCTTGGGAAACTGGGCTCGTCCCACCTGTTCCTTGTAGTCCTGGACCTGTGACAACTGACTTAAAACCTCCTCGAGTGGATACTGGAAAATTAGGGTTATTACAACTCTTGTGGTTATTAGGCTGATAAATGGGTGGCTTAAACTTCTGAAATTTCTTATTCCTATTTGTGGGTGGAGAAAACTTACCATTATTAGTATGTGGGGTGTGGTAACTGCTACCAAATTTTTGGTTAGCTAAAAATCTGTCACCCAGCTCTAAAGCATTATTAAAATCATCAAGATCCTTCTCCTCAAGATATGCCTTAAGGTCAGGAGGAACATTTCTCAAAAGATCCTCTAACAAAATTAAGGTAATTACACCTTCATAATTGCCTACCACCCCCTTTGAGCGACACCACCTATTTAGAAGTGACATCTTCTCCTTACCATATTCCACCAAAGACTGCCCTGACTGAAACTTTAGTCCTCTGAATTTCTGCCTGTACCTTTCCGGCAACATTTGATAAGCCAGTAAAACTACCTCTTTTAGCTTATGATAATCAGAAAAGGCAGATCCTTCTAAAGAACTAATAGCCTGTAACCCTTTACCAACTAATTGGGTTCTTGCTAATGTCGCCCATTCCTTTTCCGGCCAACCTTGGGATTTGGCCGTACTTTCAAATAACAGAAAAAACTGGTCTGGGTCTTTCTCTAGGAATTTGGGCACAAATTTTATGGCTTTATCCAAATGAAAAACATCTACCCTTGTGTCTGTGTCTGGGTGAGAAGCAAGCTGCCTCTCTTTTGCTCTTTCTTGAGCCCTAAGCTCCTCTAAGGCTCTCTGTTCCTGGATCTTTGTACGCTCAATTCTTAACCGTTCCTTTTCTTCTGCAACTAGGGTTAATTTCATTTGTAAAATTACTACTTCCTTATCCAGGTCCCTATCATGGGGATTTGATTCAATGTCACCTTCCAAATGCATGTCATCCACAGAATTTTCACCAGTGTCAGCCATTTTGGGAAATAATAGCACCAAATCTTAC
>NC_091311.1:10559349-10631849 GCF_038502225.1 Cherax quadricarinatus | reverse complement strand
GGTGCCCACTCTGACACCTCGCCACGTACCATGACTCGCTGCTGTCTTCCTGACAAGTATTCACTAAGTCCAGTCTTGCTGGTTCATCCTCTCCTCTCTCTCTTATAGTGTCCCTTACATGTTGGTATATGAAGTTTTCCAGTACCACCTCCATCATCTTAGCCCTCCATGTATCTTGGCCCCCATGTGGCTCCAAGTTTTCCCAATCGATCTCCTTGTGGTTAAAGTCACCCATGATCAGGAGCTCTGCCCTGCATGCATGAGCTCTTCTGGCCACTGCAGCCAGTGTGTCAACCATCGCTCTATTGCTCTCGTCGTACTCTTGCCATGGCCTCCTGCTGTTCTGTGGTGGGTTATACATCACTGCTATTACCACCTTTGGACCTCCAGAGTGAAGCTTTCCCGCTATGTAATCACTTTCTTCTCTGCTGTCTCCTCTCTCCAGCTCATCAAAATTCCATCGGTTTTTGATCAGCAATGTCACTCCTCCACCCCCCCCTGTTCCCTCTGTCTTTCCTCAGGATCTAGTATCCCTTTGGAAAGATGGCATCTGTTATCATACCTGTAAGCTTGGTTTCTGTGAGAGCTATGATGCCCAGTGATGCCTCTTTGACTCTTTCGTGCCACTCCTCCCATTTATTTGTTATTCCATCAGCGTTTGTGTACCATGCATTCAGTTTCCTTTCCAACACTGTGGTTAGGGGGGCCTGTGAGGGTGGGAGACCTGATAGCATACTGTGGGATTCTGTAGCTCGGTGTTGGGTGGAAGCTGTGGGTATGGATTGTAGTGTGTGTTGGGATGGTGTGATAGGTTGTGGGGTTCTGAGGATAGTTGTGTGTGTGCTTGCCCTTGCTGCTCTGTTCTGCTCTGACTGACCTCTGCTGGTTCCATCCTTGTCTCCTTTCCTAGCTCCTTTTGCTTTTTTGGTCCTCTCTCTCAGCTGATGTCGTTCTGTTTGTGTTCTGTCTCTGTCTAGGAACACCCTCTTGTACTCTTCCGAGTATTTCAGCCGTGGTTTCTCTTGGAGGATCCTGTTCCGCACTGTTTCCGTCCTAAGAATCAGCTTGAAAGATTCCTTATTAAGATGTCAGAATGCTGTTCTGAGGTTTGCTAGGCGCCCATATACTGCAGCAGTTATTTGGTTGATGTGCGCTTCAGGAGATGTGCCTGGTGTTATACTTACCCCAAAATATTTTTCCTTGAGTGAGGTTTGTAGTCTCTGGCCCCCTAGACTGTATTCCATCTGCGGTCTTCTTTGCCCTTCCCCTATCTTCATGGCTTTGCACTTGGTGGGGTTGAACTCCAGGAGCCAATTGCTGGACCAGGCCTGCAGCCTGTTGAGATCCCTTTGTAATTCTGCCTGGTCCTCGTTTGATTGAAATCTTCTCATCAGCTTCACGTCATCTGCAGACAGGTACACTTCGGAGTCTATTCCTTCTGTCATGTCGTTCACAAATACCAGAAACAGCACTGGCCCTAGGAATGACCCTTGTGGAACCCCACACGTCACAGGTGCCCACTCTGTTATCCCTGCCTGCCTGTGTACTCACCTAATTGTACTCACCTAATTGTAGTTTCAGGGGTCGAGACTCTTCACTGATCGCTACTAGGTGCTCTCTCTCTCTCTGCTTCCTGAGCTGTATCATACCTCTTCTTAAAACTATGTATGGTTCCTGCCTCCACTACTTCACTTGCTAGGCTATTCCACTTCCTGACAACTCTATGACTGAAGAAATACTTCCTAACGTTCCTGTGACTCGTCTGAGTCTTCAGCTTCCAGTTGTGACCCCTTGTCCCTGTGTCCCCTCTCTGGAACATCCTATCTCTGTCCACCTTGTCTATTCCCCGCAATATCTTGTATGTCGTTATCATGTCTCCCCTGACCCTTCTGTCGTCAAGTGTCGTCAGTCCGATTTCCCTTAACCTTTCCTCGTACGACATTCCCTTGAGCTCTGGGACTAGCCTTGTTGCAAACCTTTGTACTTTCTCTAACTTCTTGACGTGCTTGACCATGTGTGGGTTGCAGACTGGTGCTGTATACTCCAGTATGGGCCTAACATACACAGTGTACAGTGTCTTGAACGATTCCTTATTAAGGTATCGGAATGCTATTCTCAGGTTTGCCAGGCGCCCGTATGCTGCAGCAGTTATTTGGTTGATGTGTACCTCCGGTGATGTGCTTGGTGTTATGGTCACCCCCAAGGTCTTTCTCCCTGAGTGAGGTCTGTAGTCTTTATCCACCTAGCCTATACTCTGTCTGTGGTCTTCTTTGCCCCTCCCCAATCTTCATGACTTTGCATTTGGCTGGATTGAATTCGAGAAGCCAGTTACTGGACCACATGTCCAGCCTCTCCAGGTCTCTTTGCAGTCCTGCCTCATCCTCGTCCGATTTAATTCTTCTCATCAACTTCACATCATCTGCGAACAGGGACACATCAGAGTCTATTCCTTCCATCATGTCGTTCACATATATCAAAAATAGCACTGGTCCAAGAACTGACCCCTGTGGGACCCCGCTCGTAACAGGCGCCCACTGTGATACCTCTTCACGTACCATGACTCGTTGCTGCCTCCCTGTCAGGTATTCCCTGATCCATTGCAGTGCCCTCCCTTTTACATGCGCCTGATAATCCAGCTTCTGCACTATCTCTTGTGGGGAACTGTGTCAAAGGCCTTCCTGCAGTCTAGGAAAACGCAATCTACCCACCCCTCTCTCTCGTGTCTTACTTCTGTTACCTTGTCATAAAACTCCAGGAGGTTTGTGATACAAGATTTGCCTTCCATGAACCCATGCTGGTTTTCATTTATAATCTTGTTCCTTTCCAGGTGTTCGACCACTCTCCTCCTGATAATCTTCTCCATGACTTTGCATACAGTACATTTCAGAGACACAGGTCTGTAGTTTAGTGCCTCGTTTCTGTTTCCTTTCTTAAATATGGGGACTACATTAGCTGTCTTCCATTTCTCAGGTAGTTGCCCAGTTTCAAGGGATGTGTTGAAGATTGTGGTTATAGGCATGCACAGCATCTCTGCTCCTTCTCTAAGGACCCATGGGGAGATGTTGTCCGGTCCCATCGCCTTTGAGGTGTCAAGGTCACTTAGGAGCTTCTTCTCCTCCTCCTCAGTTGTTCGTATGTCATCCAACACTTATTGGTATATTCCCTCTTGATGTTCCCTTCTGTGCTGTCTTCCCACAGCCCTTCCTGTCTCTACTGTAAAAACTTCCTTAAATCTCCTGTTCAGCTCCTCACATACCTCCTGATCATTTCTTGTGAGTTATCCACCTTCTGTCCTTAATCTGACCACCTGGTCTTTGACTGTTGTCTTCCTCCTGATGTGGCTATACAACAGTTTCGGGTCAGTCTTGATTCTCGATGCTATGTCATTTTCATACTGTCGCTGGTCCTCCCTCCTTACCTGTGCGTACTCATTCCTGGCTCTGCGACTGATCTCCCTATTTTTGTGTGTTCTCTGCCTTCTGTACTTTTTCCATTCTCTATTGCACTTTGTTTTTGCCTCCTTACACCGTCGGGTAAACCAGGGGCTCGTTCTGGTCTTCCCGTTGTTACTGTTGCCCTTGGGAATAAACCTTTCCACTGCCTCCTTGCATTTTGTTGTTACATATTCCATCATTTCATTTACTGGCTTTCCTGCCAGTTCTCTGTCCCACTGGACCTCCCGCAGGAAGTTCTTCAACTCTATGTAGTCCCCTCTTTTATAGTCAGGCTTTTCCCATTCAACTCCTGTTATTCTCTCCTCTTGCAGCTCTACTATGTATTCAAAGCACAGAAACACGTGGTCTTTAGCTCCTAGGGGACTCTCATACTTGATGTCCTCAATGTCTGAGTTGCCCAGGGTGAACACAAGCTTCAATCTTGCTGGTTCATCCTAACTTCTCACTCTGGTAGTGTCCTTAACATGTTGGTGCATGAGGTTTTCCAGCACCACGTCCAACATCCTGGCTCTCCATGTTTCGGGACCCCCATGTGGCTCCAGGTTTTCCCAGTCAATCTCCCTGTGGTTGAAATCCCCCATAACCAGCAACTTTGCTCTGCTGGAGTGAGCTCTTCTTGCCACCTCAGCAAGTGTGTCCACCATTGCTCTGTTGCTCTCTTCATATTCCTCTCTTGGCCTCCTGCAGTTCTGTGGTGGATTATACATCACTGCAATGACCACTTTGTGTTCCCCAGACTGAAGTGTACCTGCTATGTAGTCTCTTCTCCCGTCTCATCTATGCCTTCCATTTTCTCGAATTTCCATCTGTTTTTTACGAGCAGAGCAACCCCACCTCCCCCCCTGCCCCTTCTATCTTTCCTCATGATCTGGTATCCTGGTGGGAAGACTGCATCTGTTATTGTCTCCGTGAGTTTTGTTTCTGTAACTGCTATGATATCTGGGAACTTCTCATTGATTCTTTCTTGCCATTCCTCATGTTTATTCGTTAATCCATCTGCATTTGTGTACCAAACCTTCAACTTCTGTTCTAATACTGTAACTGTGGTGCAGGGGGTGGAAACAGAGGGATCGGTGTGTGATGGTTGGTTTGGATTGTTCAGTTGCCTTGGGGGTGTCGTGGCTGGAGTCCTTCTGCAGGTGTTTCTGGGGGGTGTGCTTGTCCTTCCATTTGATCCTGGGTTATTCTGCTCTCCTTTTTCATTTCCTCCCATTTCTCCTTTCGTTTTTGAACTCTCTCTTTCATCGTCTTCCTTTCGTCCTGTGTTCTGTCTCGATCGAGGTACACACTCCGGAACTCCTGCTTGCCTCTCAGCCATGCTTTCTCCTGCAGGATCATGGTTCGGGTTGATTCTGCCTTGAAAATTACTTTGAGAGGCCGATTCCTTTTCTTTGTGAACCACCCAATTCTCCGAAAATTTGCCACCTGGGTCATGTCCCCCTCGCCTATCACCTTCATGATATATATCTTCAATCGCTTTTTTCTCCTCCTGCTTTCTTTCATCATAAGTTTCCCCTTTAGCTTCGTCTAGCCCATAGACAAACACGGATCTCCCCCTTTCCACCTCCCACTGTGACTCCCATTGCATCCTCTGATGTGTTTTAGTTCCTTCCCGTGGAGTGTTCCTTCCTTCAGTCCCTTCCCTAGTTATGGCCCCTATGCTTCTTGGTTTGTCCTTCCTGCTCACCTGTTCCTGGCCCCCACCGGTATCTGGTAAGGTCCCTGCCCATGTCCTAGTTCCTTCAATGTCTTCCAACCTCTCATTCTGTCCTAGTGTGCTCCCTGTCTTTGTTTTAGCCCCATGTGGGTTTGACAGGACCTCTGCAAACAGTTTAGTTTCCATGCTTCCTTCAGACCTGTTGTCTGTGTCTGATGTAGCCATTGCCGATGATACTTCTGTAATATCTTTGTCTCTGTGCTTTTCAGATGTCTCAGCTCCTCTTCTAATCTCTCTATCTTGATTTCTGCTGCTGTGGCCTGTTGCTTCCACCTTCTGCATTCTGCTGCTAACCTCTCTTCCATCTTCCTTTCCAGCTCATCTACTCTCCTTCCCCAGTCTTCCTCCCTTTTTTTGAGCTCTACCTCCCATTCCTCCCTCCCAGATTCGTCCTTGGAGCCCCTTGTCCTCATCCTGGTTCTAGGTTCTCCCGTTGCTCCACAGAAGGGGGGACGGGTGGTTAGGGGGAGGGGAATAGATGGTTAGGAGGAGAGGGGATGGACGGTTGTGGGGGAGGGGGAGGATGGTTGTTGGAGGGGTAGAGATAGTTGGGGGAGGGGGTTAGTTGGTTTGGGGGAGGAGTAGGTGGCTAGGGTGAGGTGGTTAGGGAAGGAGGAGAGGTGGTTAATGGAGGGGGGAGTACGTACTTGAGAGAGGGGATGGATGGTTATGGGGGAGGAGGAGGATGGTTATTGGAGGGAGGGAGGTAGTTGGGGGGTTAGATGGGTTGGGGAGGGGTTAGGTGGTTTGGGGGAGGGGTAGGTGGCTAAGGTGAGGTGGTTAGGGAAGGGGGAGAGGTGGTTAGGGGAGGGGGGTACGTGTTTGTGTCAAGTGTTTGTGTCAAGTGGTGGAGGGTGTGTGTGTGTGTGTGTATGTGTGTGTGTGTGTATGTGTGTGTGTGTGTGTGTGTGTGTATGTGCATGTGTGTGTGTGTGTGTGTGTGCGTGTGTGTGTGTGTGTGTGTGTGTATGTGTTTATGTGTGTGTGTGTGTCTGTGTGTGTGTGTGTGTGTGTGTGTGTGTGTGTGTGTTTGTGTGTGTGTGTGTGTGTATGTGTTTATGTATGTGTGTGTGTATGTGTGTGTGTGTGTGTGTGTGTGTGTGTGTGTGTGTGTGTGTGTGTGTGTGTGTGTGTGTGTGTGTGTGTGTGTGTGTGTGTGTGTGTGTGTGTGTGTGTGTGTGAGTGTCTACCCTTGTGTGTGTGTGCTTGTGTGTGAGGGAGGGATGGATAGGGGGGGGGTAGGTGGTTTGGTTGAAAGATCCGTCGTGTAGGCACAAATTTAGTCTCATTTATCTTTCCCAATTATGCTACACTCTCCACTTATTGCCCTTTCTGGATTTACGTATTAATTGTTGCTGGTTATTATCATTTTCCTTGTTCACATTGAGAGAGGACTTCCTAGCTTCCTAAGTATTCTTACTGCTAATAACTACCGGTAGTAACACTGCCCTACCCCTGTGTGCGTGTGTGCGTGTGTGTGTGTGTGAGTGTGTGTGTGTGTGTGAGAGTGCCTTGTGCAGTGCAATGACTGGCCGCAACTTCTTGTGACCTGACACAACCCTTCCTGGGACTTGACCCTCGCACCGTCTTACAATGTTGCCCTTAAAAGCTTGTCCCACCTAGCTTATATTAAGTTACTCGCCTTGAGTGTGTGTGTGTCTGGATTTAAGTATCAATTATTGCTGGTTATTATCCTGTTCCATGTTCACATTGAGAGAGGACTTCCTAGCTTCCTAAGTATTCTTACTGCTAATAACTACTGGAATTAATACTACTCTACCTCGCTGGACTCTACCTTCTCACACTCGTCAACACTATATTCACTATGTCTATGCTATTTCTATTCTAATTCTGGTAATAGCTTGCAGGAGTGAGTGACCAGTATCAAACAGTATGCAAGGCCAGTCAGGGCCGTCAACATGCAAACCACAAATAGGTGAATAAACTTGCGCTCAATGGTGCGGTGACAGGCTGCCAGCTGCTGATGGCGGAGTCGTCGTATCCTTCACCCGTTATGTTTATAACCATATATTCTCATACATCCCGCTTCCTCACGCGATTTCACTCTTCACTGATGATAGAATACACTTCACATTATATACACTTCACTTTATATGTATAATGGCGCACAACTTGTCGTGACGTCACTTCTTCAGGCCTACCGCTGCCAACGTGGCAACAGCGCCTAAGACCCCCAACGGTTTGCGCTTTGAAATATTATGATTTCAGCTTTCCTCTCACTTTCTTTAACTAATAACTTTAATTATCACTCGTAGTATTGTTCACTGACGTTCCACTACCACTGATTACTACTAGCTGTTATTGCACGAGTCTTAGCTCCTGGCCCCGCCTCTTCACCGGTTGCTACTGGGCCCTCTCTCTCCCTGCTCCATGAGCTTTATCAAACCTCGTCTTAAAACTGTGTATGGTTCCTGCCTCCACTACGTCATTTTCTAGGCTATTCCACTGCCTGACAACTCTATGACTGAAGAAACACTTCCTAATATCTCTCTGACTCATTTGTGTCTTCAACTTCCAATTGTGGCCTCTTGTTTCTGTGTCCCCTCCCTGGAACATCCTGTCTTTGTCCACCTTGTCTATTCCACGCAATATTTTATATGTCGTTATCATGTCTCCCCTGACCCTCCTGTCCTCCAGTGTCGGCAGGCCGATTTCCCTTAATCTTTCTTCATAGGACATTCCCCTTAGCTCTGGAACTAACCTTGTCGCGAACCTTTGTACTTTAGTTTCTTGACGTGCTTTATCAAGTGCGGGTTCCAAACAGGTGCTGCATACTCCAGTATGGGCCTGACATAGACGGTGTACAGTGTCTTGAACGATTCCTTACTAAGGTATCGGAATGCTGTTCTCAGGTTTGCCAGGCACCCATATGCTGCAGCAGTTATCTGATTGATATGTGTTTCCGGAGACATGCTCGGTGTTATACTCACCCCAAGATCTTTCTCCTTGAGTGAAGTTTGCAGTCTTTGGCCACCTAGCCTATATCTGTTTGTGGTGTTTTGTGCCCTTCCCCTATCTTCATGACTTTGCATTTGGCAGGATTAAATTCGAGAAGCCATTTGCTGGACCAGGTGTCCAGTCTGTCCAGGTCTCTTTGAAGTCCTGCCTGGTCCTCATCTGATTTAATTCTCCTCATTAACTTCACATCATCTGCAAACAGGGACACTTCTGAGTCTAACCCTTCCATCATGTCGTTCACATATACCAAAAATAGCACTGGTCCTAGGACCGACCCCTGTGGGACCGCGCTCGTCACAGGTGCCCACTGTGATACATCATTACGTACCATGACTCGTTGTTGCCTCCCTGTCAGGTATTCTCTGATCCATTGCAGTGCCCTTCCTGTTATATGCGCCTGATGCTCTAGCTTCTGCACTAATCTCTTGTGAGAAACTGTGTCAAAGGCCTTCTTGCAGTCCAAGAAGATGCAATCAACCCACCCCTCTCTCTCGTGTCTTACTTCTCTTATTTTATCATAAAACTCCAGAAGGTTTGTGACACAGGATTTGCCTTCCATGAATCCGTGCTGGTTGGCATTTATACTTTTGTTCCATTCCAGGTGCTCCACCACTCTCCTGATAATCTTCTCCATAACTTTGCATACTATACACGTCAATGACACAGGTCTATAGTTTAGTGCCTCTTTTCTGTCTCCTTTTTTAAAAATGGGAACTACATTTGCCGTCTTCCATACCTCAGGTAGTTGCCCAGTTTCCAGGGACGTGTTGAAGATTGTGGTAAGTGGCACGCACAACATATCTGCTCCCTCTATAAGGACCCACGGGGAGATGTTGTCCGGTCCCTTAGCAGTTTCTTCACCTCCTCCTCATCTGTATGTATGTCGTCCAACACTTGTTGGTGTATTCCTTGCTGGTATCCCCATCTGGTCTGTCCCCCGAGAGTCCTTCTTGTCTCCACTGTAAATACTTCCTTAAATCTCGTGTTGAGCTCCTCACATACCTCTTGATCGTTTCTTGTGAGTTCTCCACCTTCTTTCATCAGCCTTATCACCTGGTCCTTGACTGTTGTCTTCCTCCTAATGTGGCTATACAGCAGTTTCGGGTCAGATTTGACTTTCGATGCTATGTCGTTTTCATACTGTCGCTGGGCCTCCCTCCTTATCTGTGCATACTCGTTTCTGGCTCTTCTACTAATCTCCTTGTTTTCCTGGGTCCTATGCCTCCTGTACCTTTTCCATTCTCTGTTGCACTTAGTTTTTGCCTCCCTACACCTTCGGGTAAACCAAGGACTCGTTTTGGTCTTCCTATTATTTCTGTTTCCCTTGGGAACAAACCTTTCCTCTGCCTCCTTGCACTTTGTTGCCACATTTTCCATCATCTCGTTTACTGATTTTCCTACCATTTCTCTGCCGCACTGAACCTCCTGCAGGAAGTTTCTCATACCTGTGTAGTCCCCCCTTTTGTAGTTTGGCCTGTCCTCTTCAGTTCCTGTTACCTTTTCCACTTGTAACTCTACTATATAATCAAAACTCAGAAACACGTGATCGCTAGCTCCAAGGGTCCTCTCGTAAGTCATATCCTCAATGTCTGAACTGCTCAGGGTGAACACAAGATCCAGTCTTGCTGGCTCATCCTCCCCTCTCTCTCTGGTTGTGTCCCTGACATGTTGATGCATGAGGTTTTCAAGTACCACATCCATCATCTTGGCTCTCCATGTTTCGGGACCCCCATGTGGCTCCAGGTTATCCCAGTCGATCTCCCTGTGGTTGAAATCGCCCATTACCAGTAACTTTGCTCTGCTCGAGTGAGCTCTTCTTGCCACCTCAGCCAGTGTGTCCACCATCACCCTGTTGTTTTCTTCGTACTCCTCTCTTGGCCTCCTGCAGTTCTGTGGTGGGTTATACATCACTCCAATGGCTACTTTATGTTCTCCGGACTGAATTGTACCTACAATGTAGTCTCTTTCTCCAATTATGTCCATGCCTTCCATTTCCTCAAATCCCCATCGGTGTTTTATGAGCAGTGCAACCCCTCCTCCCCCTCTACTCCTTCTATCTTTCCTCAGGATCTGATATCCCATTGGGAAGATTGTGTCTGTTATTGTCTCAGCGAGTTTTGTTTCTGTGACTGCTATGATGTTTGGGGATTTCTCACTGATTCTTTCGTTCCATTCCTCATGTTTATTCGTTATTCCATCCGCATTTGTGTACCAAACTTTCAGTTTCTTTTCTATCATTGTGGTCATGCAAGAATATTGGGGTTGGGGGAGCGAGAGCCTTGGTGGGGGCCTATATGGAGCTGTGGTGTAGGTGGGGTTTGTGATGATGGGGGTGGGGTCAGAATGCCCATAAGGGACAGCTGTTGGGGTGAGGTTTGTGATATGGGGGTTGGTGGCAGAGGGAACAGTGAGTGGGTTGTAGTATAGGTTGCTCAGTTGCGTAGGGAATGTCGCGGTTGGAGTCTTTTGGTGGAAGATTCTGCGGGGTGTGTTTGCCCTTCCTCCTGTGTCTGGGTCCTGCTCATCTTCGTCATTGCCTCTCGTTCCTCCTTGCGTCTCTGTACCCTCTCTTTCAGTGTAGTCCTTTCTTCTTGTGTTCTGTCGTGGTCGAGGTATACTCTCTGGTACCCCTATTTGTCCCTCAGTCTTGCTTTCTCTTGCAGAATCCTGGTTCGAACTGATTCTTCCTTGAAAATTACATTGACAGGCCGTATCCTTTCACTCGCAATACTCTGAAAATTTGTCACCTGGGTCATATCGCCCTCACCTATTGTTTTCATGATGCCTTCAAACATTTTTTTCTCCTCCTGTTTTATTTCTTCGAAGTTGTCCCCCTTGGCTTCTTGGAGCCCGTACACAAAAACTGACCTCGCCCTTTCCTCCTCCCACTGAGTCTCCATCTGCTTCCTCTGAGGCATTTTATTTCCTTCCATTGACATGTTCTTGCCTTCAGTCCCTGCCATATCTGAAACTTCTATTCGCACTGAACTGTCTTTCATGACCAGTTGTCCCTTCCTACTGCAGTTGGCTGTTAGAATCTCTGCATATAGCATACCTTCATTGTCTTTGGACCTGTCATTTGATCTTAGTGTGCTCCTCGTCTTTTCCTTGGCCCCACGTGGGTCTGATAGGGCCTTCACGTATGGCATGTCTCCTTTGTTGCTTACCGTCCCCTTGTCTGCGCCTGACATTGAATTTCCTGATGTCACATCTGAATTGTCATTTGTCTCTCTAATCTGTTTCAGCTTCTGCTGCTAAGACCTGTACTTCCCACTTCCTGCACTCTTCAGCTATCCACTCCTCCATTTTCTCATCAAGTTCTACTATCTTCCTTCCCCACTCTTCCTCCCTTTTTTGGAGCTCTAACTCCCAGTCTTTCCTCCCTGGTTCGTCCACCAGATCTCTGGTTTTCCGTCCTCTAGGGCCACCCATTTTTTTTTTTTTTACCACAGACAGAAGGCTAGAGGAGGGAGAGGGTGAGAGGGGGAGAGAGAAAGGGTAGAAAGAGGGAGAGAGAGGAGAGAGTATGGGGGTGAGGGATAAGACCAAGGGGGAGAGAGAGAGAAATGTGAGGGGGGAGAGAAAGGGTAGAGAGAGGGAGAAAGAGAGGGAGAGAGAGAGAGTGAGAGAGAGAGAGAGAGAGAGAGAGAGAGAGAGAGGGAGAAAGATGTGTGTGTGTGTGTGTGTGTGTGTGTGTGTGTGTGTGTGTACTCACCTAATTGTGGTTGCAGGGGTCGAGACTCAGCTCCTGGCTGTGTGTGTGTGTGTGTGTGTGTGTGTGTGTGTGTGTGTGTGTGTGTGTGTGTGTGTGTGTGTGTGTGTGTGTGTGTGTGTGTGTGTGTGTGTGTGTGTGTGTGTGTGTGGACAACATGAGAGTGTAGTGTTTACAATAAAGACTCGCACAATCTTTCACAATCTTCTTCGTGAAGGAATAAAATAAATAAACAGGAAAAACATAATGTTGGGTCGTAAATCGTGAAGAAGGAAGCTTGGTATCAGTGGGAGCAGTGATGGTGGGATGGGAGGAAGGCTTATGGTGGGAGGGAAGGAGGGATGAAGGGCGAAGGGCTGGATAGTAGGAAGAGTTGGGTGTGATGGAGGTGTTGGAGAGGGAAGAACTGGGTGGGAGGGAGAGAGGTAGGGAAGAGTGATAGAGGGGGAAGGGCTATGTGGGAGGGAGGTGTGAAAGGGTTGGGAGCGTTGGGAGGGAAAGAAGAGTGACGGAGGTGGAAGGGATAGGTGGAATGGAGGGAAGGAAGAGTAATGGAGAAGAAGGGCTGGGTGGGAGAGAGGGAGAAGTGATGGAGAGCGAAGAGCTTGGTGGAGGGAAAAGAGGAATGATAGAGGGGGAAGGGCTGGGTGGGAGGGAGGGAGGAATGATGCAGGGGGAAAAGCTTGGTGGAAGGGAGGGAGGAATGATGGAGGGGGAAGTGCTGGATGGGAGGAAGGGAGGAATGATGCAGGGGAAAGAGCTTGGTGGGAGAGAGGGAGGAATGATGGAGGGGGACGAGCTGTGTGGGAGGGAGGGCGAGAGGGGTAATGGAGGGGCGAGGACATAAGGAGTGATGATGGATCTAAACATTTTCACAACACTTACCATCATCGTAAACATTAATTAATTACGGAGATAAATGACTGTCATAAACAGCTGTTTTCTCAGCAGATTAAAGTAAGTAGAGCAAGTGAGGAAGAGAGGAAGTAAGAGGGAGGAAGACTAAGGTTGGTAGAGTAGGTGAGGAGAGGCGGAGCTTGGAGGAGTAGGAGGAAAAATGAAGTTAGAAAGTCAGGAGAGGAAAGTAAAAGAGAGAATGGGAATAAGAAACCTTAATTAAGATAGGTAAAGTGCTCGAGAAGGAAAGTGAGGAGGAGGAAGATAAGGTAAATAAAACTAGAAAGATGGAGAAAAGGAGTGGATTAATTAGAGTATGAGAGAAGGAGAGAGAGACTGGAAATTAGAAGGATGTTTTATCAATTTTATTTTATTTTATTTATTAATACACCGGGCGTTTCCCACTGAGGCAGGGTGACCCGAGAAAGAAGATACACTTTCATCATCACTCACTCCATCACTGTTTTGTCAGAGGCTCACCTACGCTACAGTTCAAAAATGCACCATATATTCTCCTCTCCTTGAGAGCACAAGCACTTCTCACTTCTAAGAGTCAATTCAGGCTAACATGTTTCCCTGAATTCCTTCATTAGTGTTACATTGCTTACATACAAGACCACATAAAGTCATAAAAACCATTTTCTCCAGTCGCTCCTGTCTAACACCCTCTAGCTTGCTTGCTGGAAGTCCAAGCCCCTCACACTCAAAACCTCCTTTACCCCTCCCTCCATCCTTTCCTAGGATGACCCCTTTCTTCCACTATAGATTTATATGCCTTCAAAGTCTTTATATTTATTCCAGCCTTTCTAAATGTATGAAGCACCTCAACACTCCTTCCTCAGCCCTCTGGATAATACGTTCAGAACACCTGCACCTCAAACCATACCTCCGGCCGGGATTGAACCCGCGGTCATAGAGTCTCAAAACTCCAGCCCGTCGCGTTAGCCACTAGACCAGCTAGCCACAATAAGATTGATCCAACTAGGTGTATTTCTACACCATACGTAGGTTAGCACAGGCACCTCTGTGACCACAAATGCAAGTTTTTACAGACGAATCTCCAGCTAGCGTGGCCGTGACGAACTCTAGCTCAAGTCCCTTCACTGCCGTCAACATGACTCAAGAAATCGTAATGACACGATTGCAAACAAACCATACCCCCGGCCGGGATTGAACCCGCGGTCATAGAGTCTCAAAACTCCAGCCCGTCGCGTTAGCCACTAGACCAGCTAGCCACAATAAGATTCATCCAACTAGGTGGATGATTCGTCTGTAAAAACTTGCAGTTGTGGTCACAGAGGTGCCTGTGCTAACCTACCTATGGTGTAGAAATACACCTAGTTGGATGAATCTTATGGACTTCAGTAAGGCTTTTGACAGGGTCCCACATCAGAGACTATTGAGGAAAATTAAGGCACATGGAATAGGAGGAGAAATTTTTTCCTGGATAGAGGCATGGTTGACAAATAGGCAGCAGAGAGTTTGCATAAATGGGGAGAAATCAGAGTGGGGAAGCGTCACGAGCGGTGTTCCACAGGGGTCAGTGTTGGGCCCCCTGCTGTTCACAATCTACATAAACGACATAGATGAGGGCATAAAGAGCGACATCGGCAAGTTTGCCGATAACACCAAAATAGGCCGTCGAATTCATTCTGACGAGGACATTCGAGCACTCCAGGAAGATTTGAATAGACTGATGCAGTGGTCGGAGAAGTGGCAGATGCAGTTTAATATAGACAAATGCAAAGTTCTAAATGTTGGACAGGACAATAACCATGCCACATATAAACTAAATAATGTAGATCTTAATATTACGGATTGCGAAAAAGATTTAGGAGTTCTGGTTAGCAGTAATCTGAAACCAAGACAACAGTGCATAAGTGTTCGCAATAAAGCTAATAGAATCCTTGGCTTCATATCAAGAAGCATAAATAATAGGAGTCCTCAGGTTGTTCTTCAACTCTATACATCCTTGGTTAGGCCTCATTTAGATTATGCTGCACAGTTTTGGTCACCGTATTACAGAATGGATATAAATTCTCTGGAAAATGTACAAAGGAGGATGACAAAGTTGATCCCATGTATCAGAAACCTTTCCTATGAGGATAGACTAAGGGCCCTGAATCTGCACTCTCTAGAAAGACGTAGAATTAGGGGGGATATGATTGAGGTGTATAAATGGAAGACAGGAATAAATAAAGGGGATGTAAATAGTGTGCTGAAAATATCTAGCCTAGACAGGACTCGCAGCAATGGTTTTAAGTTGGAAAAATTCAGATTCAGGAAGGATATAGGAAAGTACTGGTCAAACTCCCGAGTACAGTTATAGAGGCCAGAACGTTGTGTAGCTTTAAAAATAGGTTGGATAAATACATGAGTGGATGTGGGTGGGTGTGAGTTGGACCTGATAGCTTGTGCTACCAGGTCGGTTGCCGTGTTCCTCTCTTAAGTCAATGTGACCTGACCTGAACATTAAAATGGTATAAAATACCGACAGGTTGTTAGGTAAGACACATATGCAACAGTTAGGTATCTTTATTAGAAACGTTTCGCCTACACAGTAGGCTTCTTCAGTCAAATACAGAAAAGTTGATAGAAGCAGAAGATACTTGAAGACGATGTAATCAGTCCATCACCCTTAAAGTTTTGAGGTGGTCAGTCCCTCAGTCTGGAGAAGAGCATTGTTCCATAGTATGAAACATATTGTTTCATACTATGGAACAATGCTCTTCTCCAGACTGAGGGACTGACCACCTCAAAACTTTAAGGGTGATGGACTGATTACATCGTCTTCAAGTATCTTCTGCTTCTATCAACTTTTCTGTATTTGACTGAAGAAGCCTACTGTGTAGGCGAAACGTTTCATAATAAAGATACCTAACTGTTGCATATGTGTCTTACCTAGTGACCTGACCTGACTAGGTTGGGTGCATTGGCTTAAGCCGGTAGGAGACTTGGACCTGCCTCGCATGGGCCAGTAGGCCTTCTGCAGTGTTCCTTCGTTCTTATGTTCTTATTGTGGCTAGCTGGTCTAGTGGCTAACGCGACGGGCTGGAGTTTTGAGACTCTATGACCGCGGGTTCAACCCGGCCGGGGATATGGTTTGTTTGCAATCGTGTCTTTACGATTTCTTGAGTCATGTTGTCGGCAGTGAAGGGACTTAAGCTAGAGTTCGTCACGGCCACGCTAGCTGGAGATTCGTCTGTAAAAACTTGCATTTGTGGTCACAGAGGTGCCTGTGCTAACCTACCTATGGTGTAGAAATACACCTAGTTGGATGAATCTTATTGTGACTAGCTGGTCTAGTGGCTAACGCGACGGGCTGGAGTTTTGAGACTCTATGACCGCGGGTTCAATCCCGGCCGGGGGTATGGTTTGTTTGCAATCGTGTCATTACGATTTCTTGAGTCACCTGCACCTCCTTCAAATCTCCAAGCTACGGATTTCCTGCATAATATTCACATCACACATTGCCCTCTGATACGACATCTCCTCTGCCTCCAGCCTTTTCCCTGTTGCAACATACACCATACGTTTCCCCTCTTTGCTTAAGTGGATAATGTTATTTGTCTCCACATACTCCTCATTGCACCACTCACCTTTTTACCCGCATCAGTTCTATGATTCACGTAGTCTTTTATAAACCCATCTGCTGACAAGTTCACTCTCAAATATCTGAATACATTCACTTACTTGATACTCTCTCCCTCCAATCTGGTATCCAATGTTTCATTACCTAGAATTTTGTTATCATATCTTGCTATTTCCTATGTTCACTTTTAACTTCCTTCTTTTACAAACCTTTCCAAACTCGTCCACCAACCTCTGCAATTTCTCTTCAGAACCTTCCAAAAGCACAGTGTCAGCAGCAAAAAGCAACTGTAACAACCCCCAGTTTCTGTTAAAGTCTTTATTAATCCCACACCTCTTGCCAACACCCGAGCCTTCACTTCTTATATAAAATCATCTATAAATATATTGAGAATCACTCATCCATGTCTAAATATTCTCCCTCTCTTCTATATACTCTAACCTAAGCCTCACTATCCTCGTAAAAGCTCTTAAGTGCTATCAGTAACCTACCACCTATTCCATACAACTACAACATCTGCCACATTGCTTCCCTATCCACCCTATCATATGCTTTTTCGAAATCCATAAATGCAACAAAAACCTCTTTACCGTTAACTAAATATCTTACAATTATTGTACGAAATTAGGTTCATTTGCAGTGTACGGGTACACTACTTGTACTGAAAGTGTTGTAGGAGTTTCTTCAGCAACACCATGATCACAACTATTCAGCGAATGCACTAGACTCCTGCATCCGTGGTTATTAGTCTGGATGTGGAGGGTCTCGTGATTTTGCAAATGGTTTTGTAAGTAACCACAGCAATGTCAATGCTGGGTTTGTGCAGAATATGGTCAATATGTTGGCTGCGGTGCCGGTAGATAATTTATATCCTTTTTCAATGTAATTCCGGTTAATAATGTTGATGTGTTATGTCAACTTGACCTTTGCAGTGAAAACTCAAGCAGAGACGGAACTTGAACTTAGAGAATGTGTTTTTTTATGTAATCTTTCACATCTTTTGGCTAATTGTTAGTGTAGATCCTAAGTACCTCCAGAAAAAAGGCCAATTACAACTCCTATCACGGTTTTCAAGTCGACTTGGAAACCTGCAGTAACGCCATAGAATACACCGCTTCTCCAGCCTAAACATCCGTCGCCACTTGGTCTTTCACTGCAAACGTAAAGGTTAGGTTAACTTAGGTTAAGTAAGGTTTGTCAAGAAGCAGCAGAAGTGTTTCCTTACGCGAGCCTTAGTCACATGATACATATCAACGTTAGGTTAACTTAGGCTAAGTAAGGTTTGTCAAGAAGCAGCAGAAGTGTTTCCTTACGCGAGCCTTAGTCACATGATACATATCAACGTCATGAACCAGAAAAGCATTAACAAAGACAGTACCTTTCGTATCACAGTCGACCCAGTAACCCTTATACTACTCAAATCCATTATCAATATTACTGTGGTTACCACCAAAACCATTCGAGACAATACAAGACCTTCACAGCCCAATACAGTAATTTTCAGCATCCCCTGCAGAGGGTGTGATCAAGTTTATGTTGGGGAAACTGCTAAGAATCTCTTCACAGGCCTACAAAAACACAAGTACGCTTGTTGAATGTATAGCATTAACTAAAACCACTGTGCACCTTATATGCTCAAAGTCAGGGTCAAGGGTAGACTCAGAGTTACACTTTAGCAGTTGTTTACTAACGTTACTTTACAGCTACTTCGAAACATCGTCTTATAAGTCTCACATGATCGTGCTCCTTGTATGCCGAAAAATACAATACGGTAAGTTGTAAATTTTCTCATAATGCAATGTACTTGATGAAGCTCACTCGTGAACGAAACGTTCTACCAGTGAAGACCTCACTGTATTAAATACCTATTAACTCAGTTATTTAGAATGCGCAGAAGTTCCCATAACCGATGACAGAGTAACTTACACACACACACACACAAGTGGAACTTATGAGAATATGATCACAGAAAAACGCACATAATAAACAATAGTCTGTAATATTCGTTCAGTATTGGAAAATACGTCTAGAAAAAAACGTATCTCATTCGTATTTTAACATAACAATAGCCACAGGTTTAACACAGCAATGTCCGCAGATTTCAGTTTTTTTTTCGTATTTATTTAGAATATTAATTGGTGTTTAACGTTGTGATTTATACGTGTTTGGTCCGAAAATTGACTGCTTTTGTGTTCACAAATATTGCGATTGGTTTCGTTCGATTTCCGGTGTGTGTGTGTGTGTGTGTGTGTGTGTGTGTGTGTGTGTGTGTGTGCGAGCACTCCTCAGCTCCTGGTCCCGCCTCCTCGCTGGTCGGTATTAGATTTACTCCCTCTTGCTTTCGAGAGACTTGTCGTACCTCTTCGTAAAGATATGTATGGATTCTGCCTTCACCACTATTCTTCACATCGTTCTACATGACTACTCTAAGGCTGAAGAAATACTTCCCACGTTAGTGTTGTCAACTTCAAGTGTTCCTGTGTCTCGTCTCTCAAATAATCTGTCCCTGTCTACTTTATCAATTCCTTTCAGTATTTTGCACGTTATTATATTACCAATAGTGCTTCTCTCCTCAAGTACAATCAGGGTGAATTTCCTTAAGCTCTTCTCATATTCCTTGGCAAATCTCTGCACTTTCTCCAATTTCTTGACATACTTGACCCGGTGTGGGTTCCATACTTGTGCTGTATACGGACCTGACGTACACCATATGCACATCTTCACTTTTTCTGCGACCAGGGATACCTCTGACTCTATCCCTTGCATTATATCATTCTTTTATGGAAATAACAGTACTGATGTAGGAAATGATTCTTATGGAACCCCACTCGTCACATACATACATTCCCACACCTCTTCACAAACACTCACTGTTTCTTCCTTGTTAGGTATGCCTTGATGTATGTGCGAGTGCGTGGACGTGTGTACTCGCTAATATGTACTCACCTAAATGTATGGTTGCAGGAGTCAGGTTTTAGTTCCTGGCCCCGCCTCTTAGCTGGTAGTTACTAGGCCCTCTGTTTCTCCTGGCTTCGTGTGTGTGTATATGGGGGAGGGGTTGTAAATGTGTGTGTGTGTGTGTATGTGTATGTGTGTGTGCACTCTAGTAACTGAGGGAGGGAGCAGGCTAACATAAAGAGGAACATTGTGAGAGAGGAAGACATTAGAGAGTGAGCAACGTAAAATCAATATAATCTTACCAGCGATTTAGATTAATATTTCCTTTGGGTTTGCTGTTTGTTTTGTTTGACTCTGTTGCGTATAAATACATCTGCAAATTTACTTACATACGAGTTTATGTATTTACGTCCCAAATCCACGCCATCACTAACTATTTTTCTAACTGAAGTGGAGATGTGCTGGTTTCCATGCTTTCATCTCTAACTACTGTGTTTCCTCCCTGCTAATATATATTTTACTGTGAATCTGTGATTATTTTTCATTTGTGTCATTGCACACACAGGGAAACAATCTATCCTCAAATTTGATTTTTTTTATCATGTTTTAATGTATTCGCTAAAGTTGTTCACATAAATTGTATAATATTATTCACAGTATCAAACATTGTATAACATTCCCCCATTATATATTATATACTGTTATTCGTGTATTCACACTTAAAATATATAGGGATATTTTTAAGAGGAACGAAGGGGTCGAACTGTCACAGAGACAGAGAGAAAATTAAACAATGACTGGAAGGTGAGAGGGAATGAGAGAGAAATGATATATGACGTAAAGGGGAAGAGACAAAGAATGTAAGGATATATATAAACTGGGAAAGGGGAGAGTAAGGGAAGAGAGAGAGAGACAGAGAGATGGAAAAATCAGAGTTGTTAGAGGAGAGAGAGAGAGAGAGATGAAGAAGACAGACAGCTGTAGAACCTGAGGTTGACATCGAGAGTATTTGCTGAAAATAATTATACACTGTCTAACTACCTCTACTTCTGTCTATGTAGCAGAGATAAAGTTTAATATCTTTTGCTAGAACCACCGCTGCTGTCATCACAAAAACTACTGCTATCCTACTACATTATGCCCTGAAGGGGCTCATTGTTAACTGATCGTCCTGAGGCAGAATTTGTACTTACATCAGTGTTCCATTGACTACCGCAAATGCCTTTCTTCTGATATTTACAAAGCACAAGTGGGCCTCGCTTTGCAGCGCTTTGCTTTAGAGCATATCGCTGATGCAGCGATATTCTTTCTTTCATTTATTCAGACATCTATAGTAAGTAATGCATGTACTGTACATGCAGTTTTAGGACTAGCTCTATTGATCACTTAATATATGGTAATAAAAACATTGTATCAAGCTTATATATGCATTGAAAAATGACAAAAGGCTATGTTTCACTTTACAGCGATTTCCGCTTTACAGCGGTAGTCCAGAATCTAATCTGCTGTATAAGCGGGGCCCTCCTGTATGTGTCTGATTGGTTCATAAATGACTTAATGTTATTTTCACTTTACAGCTTCCGTGAGTATTCTATTCTAGTAATCTTGGTATTTGTAAAAAGAAGTTTTTCTTACGGTTGTGTTGCTCGCCTTGCCTTGCAGTGTTACTCCAGTGTTGCCTTGCAGAGTTACTACAGTGTTGTCTTGCAGTGTTACTCCAGTGTTGCCTTGAAGTGTTACTCCAGTGTTGTCTTGCAGTGTTACTCCAGTGTTGCCTTGAAATGTTACTCCAGTGTTGCCTTGAAGTGTTACTCCAGTGTTGTTTTGCAGTGTTACTCCAGTGTTGCCTTGCAGTGTTACTCCAGTGTTGTCTTGCAGTGTTACTCCAGTGTTGTCTTGCAGTGTTACTCCAGTGTTGTCGTGCAGTGTTACTCCAGTGTTGCCTTGCAGTGTTACTCCAGTGTTGCCTTGAAGTGTTACTCCAGTGTTGCCTTGCTTTGTTTCTCCAGTGTTGTCTTGCAATGCTACTCCAGTGTTGCCTTGCAGTGTTACTCCAGTGTTGCCTTGAAGTGTTACTCCAGTGTTGCCTTGCAGTGTTACTCCAGTGTTGCCTTGCAGTGTTACTCCAGTGTTGCCTTGCAGTGTTACTCCAGTGTTGCCTTGAAGTGTTACTCCAGTGTTGCCTTGCAGTGTTACTCCAGTGTTGCCTTGCAGTGTTACTCCAGTGTTGCCTTGCTTTGTTTCCCCAGTGTTGTCTTGCAGTGTTATTCCAGTGTTGCCTTGCAGTGTTTCTCCAGTGTTGTCTTGCAGTGTTTCTCCAGTGTTGTCTTGCAGTGTTTCTCCAGTGTTGCCTTGCAGTGTTTCTCCAGTGTTGCCTCGCAGTGTTACTCCAGTGTTGTCTTGCAGTGTTTCTCCAGTGTTGTCTTGCAGTGTTTCTCCAGTGTTGCCTTGCAGTGTTTCTCCAGTGTTGCCTCGCAGTGTTACTCCAGTGTTGCCTTGCAGTGTTTCTACAGTGTTTCCTTGCAGTGTTACTCCAGTGTTGTCTTGCAGTGCTACTCCAGTGTTGTCTTGCAGTGTTTCTCCAGTGTTGCCTGAGCAGTGTTACTCCAGTGTTGCCTTGCAGTGTTTCTCCAGTGTTGCCTTGCAGTGTTTCTCCAGTGTTGCCTTGCAGTGTTACTCCAGTGTTGTCTTGTAGTGTTTCTCCAGTGTTGCCTTGCAGTGTTACTCCAGTGTTGTCTTGTAGTGTTTCTCCAGTGTTGCCTTGCAGTGTTACTCCAGTGTTGTCTTGCAGTGCTACTCCAGTGTTGTCTTGCAGTGTTTCTCCAGTGTTGCCTTGTAGTGTTACTCCAGTGTTGCCTTGCAGTGTTACTCCAGTGTTGCCTTGCAGTGTTGCTCCAGTGTTGTCTTGCAGTGTTACTCCAGTGTTTATCGTCTTATTAACGCTACGAAATTTAAATAGTTCTCGGGTTTATGTATTAAATTAGTTCACTGTGTCGATAGGTTGATAAGATTCCTTAATCTAAGGTTCTGAAGGAAGCCAGGCTGAGCTTTTATTAATTATTCTTCAAATGGTTTGTTTTCCAACGAAGCTTTAAGCTTAACTGCCAAGAGTGATGTTCTGGAGAAGGGTACAGCCAGAGTGAAGTTGCTGCTTTCTGCCCGTCTTGTGGCATAAAAGCTTGTTTCACGCTGTCCTCGAAGTGGATCCAAGTGTGGTATTTTGACAATATTGGCCTTGTACATAACAGTAAGGCCACCCACATCCCTCCTATGTTGAAGGCTCTGCTGAAATGACAGATCTATCCAGGATGGGTCCAGGCGAGAGATGAGACGTCTTGCTCTGTTCTCTACTCTCAAGCAGTCGCAGATGAGAGGGGGCAGGCAAACCAAGAAAGTGGAGCATACTCAAGGTGTGAGCGTACTTGTGCCT
This sequence comes from Cherax quadricarinatus, assembly GCF_038502225.1. Lineage (NCBI taxonomy): Eukaryota > Metazoa > Arthropoda > Malacostraca > Decapoda > Parastacidae > Cherax > Cherax quadricarinatus. The sequence goes on along the minus strand of NC_091311.1, from coordinate 10,609,169 downwards.
CGTACAGGATCTTGCAAAGCCCCTACTGTCAAGCAGATGCGAGATACGGCGAAGTGCTGTAAGCATCCTGGCTGCCTTGTTTGCAAGATTTACAACATGGTTCTTCATGGTTAGTTTGGAACAAATCAAATTTCCCCACCCCAAGGATATCAACTTCTTCTCCAGGTGCCAACATCCTCCCATTCATCCTTACTACTGCACCAGCATTACCATCATGGTGCCTAGAGACGATCATCACTTGCGTTTTCTCAGGTGTAAATGTTACTTGCCATCTATTTCCCCAAGCTGATATGGCTCTCAGCTGGTGATTGATGTAACTTAGAGCAGCTGGCATTTCTTCTCTTGGATAAGTGAATGTCAGTGTACAGTCGTCTGCATATGCATGTGATTCTGGGATGAGATGAAGAAGGTCGTTGAAGTAGACATTCCATAACAATGGACCCAGCACGCTTCCTTGTGGAACACTTGCCCCAATAATGGATGCCTTGCTGATTCCGTTCCGTTGAGGACTACACTTAGAGATCTACCATGAAGGTAATCACTGAGGAGACATAGCGTAGAGCCTGCAATTCCCAGTGCTTGAAGTTTTGCAAGAGGCCCTGGTGCCACACCGGTCGAAAGCGCCAGCAATGTCCAGTACTACCACACAGCTGACTTGATTCATCCAGTGACTGGTGCCACTTAGTGGAGAGGTCTAACAACAGATCAGCAACAGAGTAACCTTTCCTGAAGCCATATTGACGATCACAAAGTAGTGAGTGGTAGTCAAAAACTCTGTCATTTGTCTTGAGATTATTGGTCTCAAGGATCTTACCAGTGATTGACAGAAGTGACACTGGTCTGTAGTTGCTGATTTCTGCCTCTCTCTTTTCTTTTTGTGAACAGGGACTACATTTGCCTCTTTCCATAGAGAGGGCCATTTACACTGTACTAGGCAGTGCTGAAAGATGCAGTTAGAGGTGCTGCTAGCTGGTCTGCACATCTTCTCAACAATCTTGGGCTCAACTTGTCTGGGCCCACAGCCTTTTCTTGGTCAAACGATTTAAGAAGGAAATGCACTCCTCCTGCCTTATTGTCACCACTGACAGTTTTGACACAGTTCTTGCAGCTAGCCAAAGAGGGTCCCTTGCTGGATCAGAACTGCATTTTGGTAGCAAAGTGTTCAGCAAAGAGGTCCGCCTTCTCTTGACTACTAGTAGATGTGGTCCCATCCTGTCGATTTAAAAGTGGAATAAGTTCATCAGGCAGATAACCTTGTCTGTCCTGACCAGGGACCACCAGGTTTTGGAGCCTACCCTACCCTGATGCTAACTTTCTTTTAGTCCACTCCCATTTAGCAATGGCCCACTTTTGAACGTCACCCATATGTCTACAGGCTTGCATGTGAAGTTCCTGTTATAGATAGGTAGGATGTCTCTTATACCTTCGCCATGCTTTGTACTTAGCAGTAGCAGCCTCTCTACAACGATAGCCAAACCAAGGCTGATCTGTAGGCTTCGTCACATATTGCCGGTGAGGAATGTGTTCTTGTTGTAGATTAAGGATGTGTCCAGTGAAGGCTTTCACTTGGTTGTCAACATCCCCTTAGAAGAGCATTCCAGTCGGTGAGTGCTCAGAGCAGAGGCAAAGGGCCAGGCAATTACCTCTTTCCCATAGCCAGGTTGTGCGTGTGGACTCCTCACCTCGTTCTGTTGGGATCTTAAGTGTGGTAAAACAGCCTTGTGGTCAGACGATCCAACGTAGCCGAGGGGTTGACAAGCACTATGCCTTCTGCCAGATCACTCATCCCACTCTCACACTCACTCACTCACCACCACCACTCTGCTTACTGCTCTCTCTCTCTCTCTCTCTCTCTCTCTCTCTCTCATCTCTCTCACTCTCTCTCTCTCTCTCTCTCTCTCTCTCTCTCTCTCTCTCTTTTTTTTTTTTTTTTTTTTTTTTTTTTTTTTTTTCTCTCTGGGCTCTCTCTCTCTCTTTGTACATAATATGATTCTCATCGCTTTATTGACAGCATTATAGTATTAAGGATTCTTTAACTTTATTGGTTAAGCTTAAGAGCTGTTACCTACATCAGCTCATTTGAAAGCATTTTTATTGTTATGAGACATACAAGTAGGGAACAGGATGAAGTTGGAGCCATCTGTGGGCCAGCATTTTCATTTGATCAACTGACGTTATCTCGTTGACATCATTATGCTGTACGAATGTGTTCCATACTCGAGTCATCCTGGGTATGTATGATCTCAGATGGAGTGATGTTCTGGAGAAGGGTACAGCCAGAGTGAAGTTGCTGCTTTCTGCCCGTCTTGTGGCATAAAAGCTTGTTTCACGCTGTCCTCGAAGTGGATCCAAGTGTGGTATTTTGACAATATTGGCCTTGTACATAACAGTAAGGCCACCCACATCCCTCCTATGTTGAAGGCTCTGCTGAAATGACAGATCTATCCAGGATGGGTCTCTCTCTCTCTCTCTCTCTCTCTCTCTCTCTCTCTCTCTCTTTATTTCATGTTAAGCCCAAACCCATGTGGGTCATTCACCGCAGGACGTAGTGGAGACTTGATCTTCCGTCTGCTGGGCACCAGACAACCGAACTTAGAATCTCGACTTTAATGCCCTTTCATAAGTTTGCCTCAGTTGGTTAGCAAGCGGTTTACCCTTACATTTAAGACTGTTATATCCAACATGTATAACAATGCTCTTATAATTGACGATCGTCTCCCACATCTTCAGTCACAGCAGCGATGTTTACTTATCTCTCTGATAAATTAGACACATGTGCAACTCTTGGGTATCTTTATTGAGGAAACGTTTCGCCACACAGTGGCTTCATCAGTCCATACGTAGGAGAAACTTGAAGAACAGGAGGAGAATGAGGTAATCAGTCCCTCAACCTCGGGTCGATGTGGTCAGTCCATCAATCTTGAATAGAATACGGCATATGAGCGGAGAAGCAGCTTATAAACCGTATGGCAGGAGAGGTGCAGCAGTCATAGGTGGTGTCACATTTGTTCAATGTGGAAGTAGGTCGTGCCCAAGAATTAGGCAAGCGAAGAATTCCTAAGTATTAAGATCCCAAGAAATTGCAGTGTCTGACAGGTTTGTAGAAGAATGGTTCAGAGAACCGACATGTTGATAAATTAGACACATGTGCAACTCTTGGGTATCTTTATTGAGGAAACGTTTCGCCACACAGCGGCTCATATGCCGTATTCTATTCAAGATTGATGGACTGAACACATCGACTCAAGGTTGAGGGACTGATTACCTCATTCTCCTCCTGTTCTTCAAGTTTCTCCTACGTATGGACTGATGAAGCCACTGTGTGGCGAAACGTTTCCTCAATAAAGATACCCAAGAGTTGCACATGTGTCTAATTTATCAACATGTCGGTTCTCTGAACCATTCATCTACAAACTTATCTCTCTCAATACACGTATACTAAGACATGTTTGCTTTTCAAAACGTTTTCATAAACGTTTTCAAATGTTTGTCCCACCTGAAGATCATTTATATTAATAATAATAATAATAATAATAATAATAATAATAATAATAATAATAATAATAATAATAATAATAATAATAACAACAATAATAATAATAATAATAATAATAATAATAATAATAATAATAATAATAATAATAATAATAATAATAATAATAACAATAATAATAATAATAGTAATATTAAGGCTGAGACCAGTACAAGTGGCTGAGATCAGTACAAGTGAATGAGTCCAGTACAAGTGGCTGAGATCAATACAAGTGAATGAGTCCAGTACAAGTGGCGGAGTCCAGAACAAGTGGCTGAGTCCAGTTCAAGTGGCTGAGACCAGTACACGTGACTGAGTCCAGTACAAGTCGCGGAGTGCAGTACAAGTGGCTGAGTCCAGTATAAGTGGCTGAGACCAATACAAGTGACAGAGTCCAGTACATGTGACTGAGTCCAGTGCAAGGGATTGAGACCAGTACAAGTGACTGATACCAGTATAAGTGGCTGAGACCAGTAGAAGTGACTGAGGCCAGTACATGTGACTGAGTCCAGTGCAAGGGATTGAGACCAGTACAAGTGACTGAGACCAGTACAAGTGACTGAGACCAGTACAAGTGACTGAGACCAGTACAAGTGACTGAGACCAGTACAAGTGACTGAGACCAGTACAAGTGACTGAGACCAGTACAAGTGACTGAGACCAGTACAAGTGGCTGAGACCAGTACAAGTGACTGAGACCAGTACAAGTGACTGAGACCAGTACAAGTGACTGAGACCAGTACAAGTGACTGAGACCAGTACAAGTGACTGAGACCAGTACAAGTGACTGAGACCAGTACAAGTGACTGAGACCAGTACAAGTGACTGAGACCAGTACAAGTGACTGAGACCAGTACAAGTGACTGAGACCAGTACAAGTGACTGAGACCAGTACAAGTGACTGAGACCAGTACAAGTGACTGAGACCAGTACATGTGACTGAGACCAGTACAAGTGACTGAGACCAGTACAAGTGACTGAGACCAGTACAAGTGACTGAGACCAGTACAAGTGGCTGAGACCAGTACAAGTGACTGAGACCAGTACAAGTGACTGAGACCAGTACAAGTGACTGAGACCAGTACAAGTGACTGAGACCAGTACAAGTGACTGAGACCAGTACAAGTGACTGAGACCAGTACAAGTGACTGAGACCAGTACAAGTGGCTGAGACCAGTACAAGTGACTGAGACCAGTACAAGTGACTGAGACCAGTACAAGTGACTGAGACCAGTACAAGTGGCTGAGACCAGTACAAGTGACTGAGACCAGTACAAGTGACTGAGACCAGTACAAGTGGCTGAGACCAGTACAAGTGACTGAGACCTGAGACCAGTACAAGTGACTGAGACCAGTACAAGTGACTGAGACCAGTACAAGTGACTGAGACCAGTACAAGTGACTGAGACCAGTACAAGTGACTGAGACCAGTACAAGTGACTGAGACCAGTACAAGTGACGGAGACCAGTACAAGTGGCTGAGACCAGTACAAGTGACTGAGACCAGTACAAGTGACTGAGACCAGTACAAGTGACTGAGACCAGTACAAGTGACTGAGACCAGTACAAGTGACTGAGACCAGTACAAGTGACTGAGACCAGTACAAGTGACTGAGACCAGTACAAGTGACTGAGACCAGTACAAGTGACTGAGACCAGTACAAGTGACTGAGACCAGTACAAGTGACTGAGACCAGTACAAGTGACTGAGACCAGTACAAGTGACTGAGACCAGTACAAGTGACTGAGACCAGTACAAGTGACTGAGACCAGTACAAGTGACTGAGACCAGTACAAGTGACTGAGACCAGTACAAGTGACTGAGACCAGTACAAGTGGCTGAGACCAGTACAAGTGACTGAGACCAGTACAAGTGACTGAGACCAGTACAAGTGACTGAGACCAGTACAAGTGACTGAGACCAGTACAAGTGACTGAGACCAGTACAAGTGACTGAGACCAGTACAAGTGACTGAGACCAGTACAAGTGGCTGAGACCAGTACAAGTGACTGAGACCAGTACAAGTGACTGAGACCAGTACAAGTGACTGAGACCAGTACAAGTGACTGAGACCAGTACAAGTGAAGTGACTGAGACCAGTACAAGTGGCTGAGACCAGTACAAGTGACTGAGACCAGTACAAGTGACTGAGACCAGTACAAGTGACTGAGACCAGTACAAGTGACTGAGACCAGTACAAGTGACTGAGACCAGTACAAGTGACTGAGACCAGTACAAGTGACTGAGTCCAGTACAAGTGACTGAGACCAGTACAAGTGACTGAGACCAGTACAAGGGACTGAGTCCAGTACAAGTGACTGAGACCAGTACAAGGGACTGAGTCCAGTACAAGTGACTGAGACCAGTACAAGTGACTGAGTTCAGTACAAGTGACTGAGACCAGTATAAATGACTGAGACCAGTACAAGTGACTGAGTTCAGTACAAGTGACTGAGACCAGTACAAGTGACTGAGACCAGTACAATGGACTGAGTCCAGTACAAGTGACTGAGACCAGTACAAGTGACTGAGACCAGTACAAGTGACTGAGACCAGTACAAGTAACTTAGACCAGTGCAAGTTTCTGAGACCAGTACAAGTGACTGAGTTCAGTACAAGTGACTGAGTCCAGTACAAGTGACTGAGACCAGTACAAGTGACTGAGTCCAGTACAAGTGACTGAGACCAGTACAAGTGACTGAGACCAGTACAAGTGACTGAGACCAGTACAAGTGACTGAGACCAGTACAAGTGACTGAGACCAGTACAAGTGACTGATACCAGTACAAGTGACTGAGACCAGTACAAGTGACTGAGACCAGTACAAGTGACTGAGACCAGTACAAGTGACTGAGACCAGTACAAGGGACTGAGTCCAGTACAAGTGACTGAGACCAGTACAAGTGACTGAGACCAGCACAAGTGACTGAGACCAGCACAAGTGACTGAGACCAGTACAAGTGACTGAGACCAGTACAAGTGACTGAGACCAGTACAAGGGACTGAGTCCAGTACAAGTGACTGAGACCAGTACAAGTGACTGAGACCAGTACAAGTGACTGAGACCAGCACAAGTGACTGAGACCAGTACAAGTGACTGAGACCAGTACAAGTGACTGAGACCAGTACAAGTGACTGAGACCAGTACAAGTGACTGAGACCAGTACAAGTGACTGAGACCAGTACAAGTGACTGAGACCAGTACAAGGGACTGAGTCCAGTACAAGTGACTGAGACCAGTACAAGTGACTGAGACCAGTACAAGTGACTGAGACCAGTACAAGTGACTGAGACCAGTACAAGTGACTGAGACCAGTACAAGTGACTGAGACCAGTACAAGTGACTGAGACCAGTACAAGTGACTGAGACCAGTACAAGTGACTGAGACCAGTACAAGTGACTGAGAACAGTACAAGTGACTGAGACCAGTACAAGTGACTGATCCTGTTATCCTGGTCCAGTAGTTAATATAAGTCAGAAGTTCCTTCTCTAACTTGTGTATATTTTTTGTTAGGAATCTTTTGTATATCTTATCGAATATTTTCTGGAAACAAAAAACTTCAATTATATCTATTGAAACTTTTTTTTTGTGCCAGTGTGAATATATATAAATGAAGGATTCTAGCAAATTTGTTAAATATCATGTTGTTGTTTTTTTTTTAACTTTCTCAAAGTTTAATCGTTGTCGTCCATAATTTTTATAATACGATATTATAAGGCACAAGTTTTGTGTCCATTTTTTGATATTTTTTTAACATTTGACAATTTCCTCTCACTGAGCATCATGGTATCCAATGTTTTGTTAAATTTGTTATTTATTTCTTTTAATGGGTACGAACTTTGGTGTTTGTAATATTGCATAATTCTGTAGGTAATTCCTCGGGTCCACTTGACTTGTTAATATTTACACTATCAAGGTATTTTATTCAATAAAAATGTTAATGTTTACACTGTCAAAGTGTTTTATTCAATAAAAAAGTTAATATTTACACTATCAATGTGTTTTATTTAATAAAATTGTTAATATTTACACTATCAATGTGTTTTATTCAATAAAATTGTTAATATTTACACTATCAAGGTGTTTTATTCAATAAAATTGTTAATATTTACACTATCAAGGTGTTTTATTCAATAAAATTGTTAATATTTACACTATCAAGGTGTTTTATTCAATAAAATTGTTAATATTTACACTATCAAGGTGTTTTATTCAATAAAATTGTTAATATTTACACTATCAAGGTGTTTTATTCAATAAAATTGTTAATATTTACACTATCAAGGTGTTTTATTCAATAAAATTGTTAATATTTACACTATCAAGGTGTTTTATTCAATAAAATTGTTAATATTTACACTATCAAGGTGTTTTATTCAATAAAATTGTTAATATTTACACTATCAAGGTGTTTTATTCAATAAAATTGTTAATATTTACACTATCAAGGTGTTTTATTCAATAAAATTGTTAATATTTACACTATCAAGGTGTTTTATTCAATAAAATTGTTAATATTTACACTATCAAAGTGTTTTAATCTCGTTAGGTTTTGACTTTCAGCAAAATTAACTGCTGTCGATTTAGGTCCATTATATAAATTTTTTGGCATTGTTATAAGCGTATTGTTTTCGTTGTAAATAAAGAGTTGAATGACTCACGAAATCGTAATGACACGATTGCAAACAAACCATACCACGAGTGGGGTTAGAACCCGCGATCAGAGAGTCATAAAACTTCAGACCGACGCCTTAGTTTGCATTGAAGTTTGCCCTTTATTTCTGGTTGCTTCTTATTTACCGTTGCCCCTAGTTAAGCGTTATATAACTATTTTCATTACTTTTTGCCTCTCTGGGATAATTTTGACGTCATGTTCAGGGCGATTTTCATATTACAGTTTTTATTTTGCGTTTTTTACGTCAGTCTGTTTTGAAGGCCATTTAAACGGATCATAAAAATAAAAGATTGGACCGATTGGAACTTCACCTGTTAAGTTCAGTCAGTTATTTTTCAGCTAAAACAACCTTTGCTATCAGTAAGTGTCGATTTATATAATGGAAGAATTGGGGTAAATTTGTTAGACAATATCGAAGAGAAATATTTGAGGTGAGAGAAAAAAATCAGTGAAGTGAGGGGAGTTTGAGCTCACAGGTATGAGGGGAGAGGAAGGTCAGGGTTTAGAGGGGAGAGAGAGAGATCAGAAACTGTAGAGAGAGAGGGATTCAGAGAGAACAGAAAGGTAGAGAGAGGAAGAGGGAGAGAGAGAGAGAGTGAGAGAGAGAGAGAGAGAGAGAGAGAGAGAGAGAAAGAGAGAGAGAGAGAGAGAGACAGACAGACAGACAGACAGACAGACAGGCAGACAGACAGACAGACAGACAGACAGACAGGCAGACAGACAGACAGACAGACAGACAGACAGACAGATAGAGAAAACATGAGTGACAAGAACTGTGAGCTGTGAGGGTAGAGAAAACAAAGGAACGAGGGGAGAAAGCTCACGAGCGTGAAAGGAGAGAAAATGCTTCTGGGTGTGAGGGCTCAAAATAGAAAGTGAAATCCCACACCCACACCAACCCTGTCCATTCCATTCTCTTAATATCCCTACCAACCACTCCCCTTTCTCCCTTCCTCCCTTCTTCCCTCCCTCCTTCCTTCCCTCCCTGGTCAACCAGGCTGTTTCTGCTGGTTGCCTGCTGCCCCACATATCCACAAGAGCCTGGTTGATCTGGCACCTGATGAAGATACCTATTTAGATTCCTCTTAACGACTTTCTACACTTGTTCCAGCAGTGTTTCTGATAACTTCTGGTAAGATGTTGAATAGTTCGGGGTCACTGATGTTGATAGTGTTTCCCTACTGTGCCAACTGCACCCCTTCTTTTCACTGAGTTTACTCTGCACTTCCTCCTTCCCTCCCTCCCTCCCTCACTCTCTTCTCTTCCTTCAACCCCTTGAAGAGTAATACCTGATGGGAGAAGATTAAAAGACAACAATTTATTCCTGAAATATTACTTAGTTTAGTGTTGCAAAACCGCCTTGCGGAAGGGAGGCAAGAGGAATGAAGGGGACGTAGGCAGGACATGAGTAAAGGACGAGCAGTGGAGAAAGATGAGGGAGGAAGGAGTTAAGAGTGAAGGGACTTCATGGGAAAAACGAAAAGGAAGGGAAGAAGGAGAAGGAAGAAACTGGAGATGGATAACATGGTAGAGATTAGGAGGGGTAGAAAGAGAGGTTAATAAATAAAAATTGAGAGAGGGGAGAAAAAGAGGAGGTAGATAGCAAGACTGTCAGTAGAGAAAAGGCGGAGAATGAAATTGAGAATAGAGAAGAGAAGGAAAGGAGGATAACAAGACAAGAAGCATGGAATAGACTGTGAAGAGAATAACAATGCAGTGAGTCGAGGATGTAAATATTAGTGGATAACAAGACTAGGGAAGTAGATGGGTAAGGTGGATAAGAAGACTAGAGGAAGAGGATGAGAGGGAAAGTGGATAACATGACCGCAAAAAAGGATGAAAGGGGAAGTAGATAACATGACCGCAGAACAAGGATGAAAGGGGAAGTAGATAACATGACCGCAGAACAAGGATAAAAGGGGAAGTAGATAACATGACCGCAGAACAAGGATGAAAGAGGAAGTAGATAACATGACCGCAGAACAAGGATGAAAGAGGAAGTAGATAACACGACCGCAGAACAAGGATAAAAGGGGAAGTAGATAACATGACCGCAGAACAAGGATAAAAGAGGAAGTAGATAACATGACAGCAGAACAAGGATGAAAGAGGAAGTAGATAACATGACCGCAGAACAAGGATGAAAGAGGAAGTAGATAACATGACCGCAGAACAAGGATAAAAGGGGAAGTAGATAACATGACAGCAGAACAAGGATGAAAGAGGAAGTAGATAACACGACCGCAGAACAAGGATGAAAGGGGAAGTAGATAACATGACAGCAGAACAAGGATGAAAGAGGAAGTGGATAACATGACCGCAGAACAAGGATAAAAGGGGAAGTAGATAACATGACAGCAGAACAAGGATGAAAGAGGAAGTGGATAACATGACCGCAGAACAAGGATAAAAGGGGAAGTAGATAACATGACAGCAGGACAAGGATGAAAGAGGAAGTAGATAACACGACCGCAGAACAAGGATAAAAGGGGAAGTAGATAACATGACAGCAGAACAAGGATGAAAGAGGAAGTGGATAACATGACCGCAGAACAAGGATAAAAGGGGAAGTAGATAACATGACAGCAAAACAAGGATGAAAGAGGAAGTAGATAACACGACCGCAGAACAAGGATAAAAGGGGAAGTAGATAACATGACAGCAGAACAAGGATGAAAGAGGAAGTGGATAACATGACCGCAGAACAAGGATGAAAGGGGAAGTAGATAACATGACAGCAGAACAAGGATGAAAGAGGAAGTGGATAACATGACCGCAGAACAAGGATGAAAGGGGAAGTAGATAACATGACAGCAGAACAAGGATGAAAGAGGAAGTAGATAACATGACAGCAGAACAAGGATGAAAGAGGAAGTAGATAACATGACCGCAGAACAAGGATAAAACGGGTGGTAGATAATGGAAGTGAAACATTACTGTGTAAACACATCAGTACGACCAGGTAATTCAAATGTTTCACTGGAAGATATAGTTATCAGTTTTACACTCACGTTTTTCATTATAATTTCTTCACGTACTGAACACCAATCATTCTTTGACAAAGTTTATCTGCACATTTTTCCTACCGAATTTTTTTTAATAATTTTCTGTCTTTCCTACATAAAACACTTGAAATTAATTTACCAAAAGGTTTCTTAAATATATTTTTGAATAAACAAGCACTTCCGACAGACAGACACACACACACACACACACACACACACACACACACACACACACACACAGAGTCACAGTGGGCATCTGTGACCAGCGGGGTCCCACAGGGGTCAGTCCTAGGACCAGCGCTGTTTCTGGTATTTGTGAACGACATGACGGAAGGAATAAACTCCGAGGTGTCCCTGTTTGCAGATGACGTGAAGTTGATGAGAAGAATTCATTCGATTGAAGACCAGGCAGAACTACAAAGGGATCTGGACAGGCTGCAGACCTGGTCCAGCAATTGGCTACTGGAGTTCAACCCCATCAAGAGCAAAATCATGAAGATTGGAAAGGGCAAAGAAGACCGCAGACGGAGTACAGTCTAGGGGGCCAGAGACTACAAACCTCACTCAAGGAAAAAGATCTTGGGGTGAGTATAACACCAGGCACATCTCCTGAAGCGCACATCAACCAATAACTGCTGCAGCATATGGGCGCCTAGCAAACCTCAGAACAGCATTCCGACATCTTAATAAGGAATCGTTCAGGACCCTGTACACCGTGTACGTTAGGCCCATATTGGAGTATGCGGCACCTGTTTGGAACCCACACCTAGCCAAGCACGTAAAGAAACTAGAGAAAGCGCAAAGGTTTGCAAGAAGACTAGTACCAGAGCTAAGAGGTATGTCCTACGAGGAGAGGTTAAGGGAAATCAACCTGACGACACTGGAGGACAGGAGAGATAGGGAGGACATGATAACGACATACAAAATACTGAGAGGAATTGACAAGGTGGACAAAGACAGGATGTTCCAGAGATGGGACACAGCAACAAGGGGACACAGTTGGACGTTGAAGACACAGATGAATCACAGGGATGTTAGGAAGCATTTCTTCAGCTACAGAGTAGTCAGGAAGTGGAACAGTTTGGGAAGCGATGTAGTGGAGGCAGGATTCATACATAGCTTTAAGCAGAGGTATGATAAAGCTCACGGTTCAGGGAGAGTGACCTAGTAGCGACCAGTGAAGAGGCGGGGCCAGGAGCTTGGACTCGACCCCCGCAACCTCAACTAGGTGAGTACAACTAGGTGAGTATACACACACACACACACACACACACACACACACACACACACACACACACACACACACACACACACACACACACACACACACACAAATACAATTTTTATATACGCTGTCCCTTTTAGATTTATTATTTACCAATAGCAAATGTTTAACATGACTCACGAAATCGTAATAACACGATGACAAACAAACTACTGGTGGGGTCAGAACTTGGAATTGTGGTCACAGTGGTGGCCCATGCTAACCTCCCTATGGTGTGTAAATATTCTTAGTTGGATGAATCTTATTATAGCTAGCTGGCTTAGTGGCTTACTCACTGGCCTGGAGTATTACGACTCAGTTGCCATGGGTTCTAACCCCAGTCGTACTGTGGTTTGTAAATGTTTAAGATGTGCAAATAAGAGAGTGAAGATTTATTTACTATTAGCAAATGGATAAGATGAGTAAATGGATAAGATGAGTAAATAATACTATTGTTGTCACTTTGTCAAATATATAACTGGGTAAAAATGTGAAATGTTCTCTGGTTTTTCATTATACGATGCTTATTATCATGATCAGATAGTCAATGCCTTTTTGTAATTTAGAAAAAACATACTTGAAGAAGAGCGCGGCACTGACCAAGTGTATTTTAATTCTCCTAAAATTAATTATAAATGCATAAAACTACTGTTTAACTTTCTCGGTTTATTCGTTTTTCTTATGTTTTTTCTGGTTTGCAATGACCATGTCAGCAGGTGGGTGTTGTGTGGGACTCACTCTCCCACACCCACTTGGTCATTAGGAGGGTATGGGGACTAACAACCCATCACCCACTTTATCCAATGTGTATGGGTGATACAACCACATCCAGTGTGTCAGAAGGCAGGTGTAGTAGACTCACACCCCTACACATCTTTTGTCAGGAGGAAAGTGTGGGGGAAGGACTCAAACCACTGCACCTGCCTTACCAGGCAGACAGGACTTCAACTCGTGCACTCATCTTGTCAGGAAGCAGGTGTAGGAGACTCACAACACCATCCTGACCTTCTCACAAGGCAAATGAAGGACTCAGTGTCCTTAGAATTTGGTTGCGAGTCCATGCCATTCAATATAAATCATCCTAGGTGTATTTTGGTTGCTTCGCGATCCTAGGAAAGTATCCCCGTATTTCCTAATCCCAATTCCTTGTGCCTCAATGCACAAATGCAGAGTGCGGCATTACTTGATAATACAGTTAAATATTAGTCTTGAAGATATGAACGGAATCAGAATAGATATTCATAAGTCATCATCTGGAAACTATCCAAAGTTCTTCAATAAGATTATACATACGGTCTGAATCTAGCCAATAAAAGAGAGGAAAGAGACCAACATCCTAAAATAGCAAACAGACAATCACACTAAGCTTGATGCCGCTCAGAAGTTGAATTATCAAAAGCAAAAAAAGCCTTGAAACTAATTAAATGTAACGCTCAGAGATTACTGCATAAAAGGCAGAAGTTCAAATTTCCCAAATTTGGTACCTAGAAAAGCTAAAATGAATCCAGACTTTTAAGAAAAATAGAAAGTGAGTAAGTAACCCTAGTGTGCATAACATACAAATGTCTACGATTTGTCTTGAGAAAATATAGGTGTTATAGACACATAATAGAACATTGAACTGATTTATCCAAGGATTACCCAATAAAGTCAAACACTGAGACGTTCCTGATCAGAAAAGATATTTACCAATTACTTCACAGAACCCAGTTTGGTTTATAAATCTGGTACGTGATAATTACACAACCTGATATCAAGAGATTGAGGAAACCACTTCAGCTCTATAAGCTTAAAGTTGACCAGAAGATGCATTTTCCGGTTATACAAAATCCAACAAAATTTGCGCCTCTATTGCCTGAAACTAAGAAAAGTTAGGTTAGGTCAGGTTAGTCAGGAAACAGAGCAAGTGTTTCCTGATGCTGGTCTTAATCAGATGATGAGCCGCCGTTGGAGCTTTTGGTCATCTGACCGAGGCCTTCCGCTAGCTTATCGAACCACCCCTTTAAAAATTATGGTCATTTATAACCATTTAGTTCTAAAACAAGAAACGAATCATTCATTTCATACGAGGCATCGACCATTAAAAATTAATGCCTTTTACAATTGTAGTTTCATTGAGAAGAAAGCGCTGATCCCGTAGGGGTTACATAGTATGTGTGATGGAAGGTATTCAAGGAGAAGCAAAGTCCAGTTCCTTGGATCAAGAACCTCTCACCAACATCAGCAAAGTAAAATAATATTATACACTATTTCGAGGTTAAAAGTGATAAAATGGCCGATCAGAGAGGCATATCCCTCAGAAACGACAACAAAAAAATTGATATTTGACCTATATAGCATTGTACATAGGCTGCCATGCATGGAAACAGTCCCATCAGTCTTACCCAAGATACATTACATAAGTCATTTAACTCTCAAGCCTATCGAATAAGGCATTCTCAAGTAATAAACGAAAATTTGTGATGAAGCCAACGAAAGTGATGGTGAAAATGATTCAAAAATTAGGAAAGTCTTCAAGTTTTCTCTCGGTAAACTTAAAAGCCCATAAATCCGATATTTTCTCAGTTTACTTTTAACATTTACATTCCATTTAAAATTCTTTTCAATCCCGTAAGAAAAAAAAATTATTTAGATTTTCTGAAGAGCCCAATTTGATGAAACTGGCAAAAAAATGTCAAATTAACACCAACATGGATGAAAGTTAACACAAAAATACCTTTTGTTAGGGTAAAAAAAAAAAGGAGACATTAAGAGAGTATAGTGGTACCAACACATTTGTACCCTTATATGGGTGTGATGTGTGAATGGTGAACGTTGCAGCGAGGAGGAGGCTGGAGGTAGTGATGTCGTGTCTGAGGGCAATATGTGGTGTGATTATGCAGAGAATTTGTAGTCGGGTGCCTAGGAGTCGCGGATCACTAAAAATATTATCAAGAGGCTCGGGAGGGGTTGTTGAAGAGGTTTGCATATTTAAAGAGGATAGAGCAAAGCAGGATGACTTAGAGGGTGTATAAATCTGTAGTGGAGAAAGAGGGGCAGAAGTAGGCCTAGGAAAGATTGGATGGAGGGGTTATGGAAGATTTATGTATGTGAGTGGCTTGGACATTCAGCAAGCATTTATAAGCATGTTTTAGACAGGAGTGGAGGCAAATGTTTTTTTTATGACTTGACGTGCTGTTGGAGTGTGAGCATTGTAACATTCATGAAGGGATTAGCCGAACTTGAGTCCTGGAGGTGAAAAGTACAGTGTCTGCACTCTGAAAGATGGGTGGAGATATTGCGGTCTAGAGGGGCATCTAAACTGTAGTACCGACATGCCTCTGGCAAGACAGCGATGGAACGATTCATAGTAAAAGTGTTTCTTCTTTTTCGAGTCACCCTGCCTTGGTGAGAGACTGCCATTGTGTTAAAAATTAAAGAAACACTGCCAGTTAGGGTTTCAAGCCGATCGGAATAGGTATTTAAAATCAGTGACAAGCTGTGATTTGATAAAACCATCAATTGCAAATTTTGAACAGATCAGAAAAGACATTCTCCAATAATTGATCTCATTGCAGCTATTCTCGGTAATTTAACTATTTCAATAAAATTTCAAATTTGCTCCACCTCAGACTAAACTTACGAGTTATCATCCTTATTAAAAAATGCATCGTTAATGATATTTTCAGACCAGTCATTTGAAGAATTCGTCATTCCTCGCACAAAAAGTGAATATCAATATTTATTTAATACAACTGGCAAAATAAGGCTGACGCCACTCAATGGACACCACAGCAGTGGAAAAAATTTGAAGCCAATAAGATGAGTCATTCTCCGGCTTCGGGATGGATTCCAACGATTCTAATTTTTTTTCCTGTTTATTTGCATCAGCAAATTTTCCTGCACGCATCACCCATTTAAATATTGAAGTCATTCAGAAGAGGTAAACTGAAATGTATTAAACTTGATGTAACAGGAATAAAAAATTTTACACTATTTTACACATGAAATAATCCAATCTTCATCAACATATCTGAATTTCAATTTCCATATTTTTCCCTCTTATTTCGTGGCACCCTTTTTTTTTTCTTTTTTTTTTTTTGAACGCTTAAAATCATGAAATTGAGAAATTTGAAACTTATCTGTACTGTCATGGGATTCTTGAAATTGGTTCAGCAACTTTTGTCGTAGAGCAAGTGAACATGCCAGTTGTTCCAAGAATTTAGTCTTCGTTACCGTGCACAAGTATTGAAAATTTCGAGCCCATTTTACGTGGCGTTCTCGAGTTATGAATAAAATTATATCCTAAAGTTGGAGGAAATAAAGAAAAACATTCAGACAGCCTCTTGAAGGTATCCCTTCGGCAATACCTAAAAAAGAAATCGCTTCCTCCCAAACTGACATTTTTGACTTCTATATACCCGCATGTTTGTGAAAAATACCTTAAAAATGATGTGCCACTCAACACTGCATATACAAGAACATTAATATAATGGTATACAATACCGTTAAGTTGACAGTAGAGATACCTGACTGTTGCGCATGTGTCTTACTTATCAAGCAAGACCACGACACATGCCACATAACCTACAACCTCTTCGGTATATGGAAGCTAGTGGCGAAAAAACAACTTCTTCGTGTAAGGGAGACTAAATAATTTTTTGGTTTTTCACTGATTCGTGAGAAATAAGTAACAGAAAAGCACACAGACAAGCAGACATTCACAAATACAAATAAGACTGGCAGAAATAATAAAAAAAACATTGAAAATAGGAAATAAAGCCTGAGGGATTTCATGTGCTTACACACATATCTTCTGAAAATATGTGTGTAAGTATATAAAAGAACTCAGGTTTTATTTCCTGTTTCACTGTGGTATTTTTGTCATATTTACAGTCACTCGTTTTGTGGTGAATTCTTCCAAGACTTGGAGAATTACCCAAGTGAATTTCCTATATCCTAATATAAATTAAAAACAAACGAAAAGCCTTTTTACCTCTGTATCTGTGAGCATATCACATCTCCGCATCCTTATTGTCAGAAGGAAAGTGTGAGGGATTTCATTCTCCCACTTATATGCTGTCAGGAGGCAGTGTTGGGGGAACTCACACACCTGCACCCATCTTGACTGGTGTGGGGAACTCTGAGATTCTTCAGGAGGCCAGAAAGGGCTCGCAGCCCTTTCATCCACTCTTCTGGAGGGATGTGTAGTTGAGTCATGCGCCCCCCTCACCTGCCTTGTCATGAGGCAGTTGTATGGCACTCACACTTTTGTGCCTAATTTACCTATAGTATGGAGTGGAGACTCTATACTATAGTTAGTTAGAAGGGATGCTGCTCTCCAAGCAGCTTCTAGAAACTTCCCTTCCCTCTATCCTTTCACTGAATTGTGTTATACTGTGACTTCTAAACTATTGTTTGGGGACCATGAAATTGACTCGTGTGAGGGTGTGCAACAGGGGGACCCTCTCGCCCCCTTTCTATTCTGTTTGGTCCTCAAGGAAGTCACAGAAGCACTCTCCAGTGAGCTCAATATCTGGTTCTTGGATGATGGTACCCTAGCTGGCACAACAGAATCTCTCCTAGAGGACATCACAAAAATTAAAGACATGGGAGAAAGCCTGGGCCTATCTTTAAACCCCACCAAATGTGAAATAGTTTCTACCAATCGACAGATGATCCAGAATATTAGCGATGTTTTACCAGGAGCACGAGCCATTGATCCCGCCAACAGCACTCTCCTGGGCGCTCCTTATGGGTCCAATGCCATCGATCTGATCCTAGAGAAAAAAGTCTCAAACTTCCGGACGATGGAAGGCAGGATGAAAGACACTGATACACATGATGCCTTCTACCTACTCACCAGGTGCCTGTCAATCCCAAAACTTACCTTCTTACTGATATGCTTCCCAGCCTTCAGCAGTCCAAAACTCAAGGAATATGACTCTCTCCTTAAGACCATGCTAGAGAGTGTATTGAATCTTTCCCTTGAAGATGGACAGTGGTTGCAAGCCTCACTTCCGGTCAGGTTTGGGGGCTGGGAGTACGCAGATCCTCCCAGACTGCCCTACCAGCTTTCCTATCCTCTTCCATAGCATCAAGTGAGTTAATAAGACAAATTCTTCCTGATAACCTCAGTGACTCAGCAGGAATACAGGACCCTAACTGTGCCAGTGCCATCACTGAATGAGAGACTCTTGCTGCTCCAGCACCAAACCCTAGTGCAGCACTGGCTTACAGTCAAACTGGGATGGCCCCATCGTCGAAAAGATGCTTGCCAACATGCTCAGGGCTGCAACGTCAGACAGGGAGATTGTCCATCTCCATGCTATGAACGTACCTCACTCCGGGGACTTCCTCCAAACAGTTCCCATATCGGCAATGGGAATGCGCCTCGATCCTAATACCCTCCGTATTGCTGTGGCTTTGCGCCTTGCTGCCCCAATTCACACGGAATATACGTGTATTTGTGGCGTTGCGCAAGCCGACCAATATGGTCTACATGGTCTTAACTGTTCCAAAACCAAGGGCTGGCATGCAAGACACAATGAGGTCAACGACATTATAAAGAGAACCCTTGCTACAGCCAGATGCCCAGCCGAGAGATAGCCCCGATCACTAGCAGCCAACAATACCCACAACCCAGCAAACTGCCCTGATGGAATCACCATCTATCTATGCTTGGAAGAATGGCAAGCTCTTAGCATGGGACTATACCTGTGTGTCCACACTGGCTGACACCTATATCCATCACAGTGTGTTGAGCGACAGGGAGGAGCTGCTGACCACAGGGAGGAGTACAAGATCAGCAAGTACAGGGACATAAGCCAAGAGTATCAATTTGTTCCAGGGGGATCAGAGACCTTGGGATCATGAGGAAAACATGCCACTCGTTTCCTTAAAGAACTGGGTTCCAGAGTCATCGACACCACCAGGACCCAAGGGCAGCCACTTTCATGTTCCAGCGCCTCAGCGTGGCTATCAAGAAGGGAAATGCATGCTGCATACTGGGCTTGAGTCCGGCTTCGGAGGAGCTGGAGGAGATTCATAACCTTTGATATATTGTACTAATGTATTCATGTTTGTGTTTTCTATCAATGTATTCTGCCTATAAATAAAATTTCATACAGAATTTACAATATAGGGGTTAGTAGGAGAATATAATATTCAAACAGCCCCGGGGAGAACCTTGAGTTTTCTCTGAGGCACGTTTATTATCTTCTCTGAGGATGAGAGTCCCCAGTAAAGTTCTAGAGGTGGTACCTATATATATATATACATATATATATATATATATATATATATATATATATATATATATATATATATATATATATATATATATATATATATATATATATATATATATATATATATATATATATATATGCAATAAAGTCACAGTAAGGAGGTGATTTTAAAATATGCAAAACAACCACTGTGAAAGAGTAATGAAATTCCAAGCGCTTTCGTGACTACTCACATTGTCAAGGAACTATGAAAGTAATACATCAAAGGAAGGCAATTAAAGGGCTTAGACTACACCTCACAGTCAACTCCCACAACAAAGAAACACCTGACGCGAGACAATACCGGACTCATAAGAAAAGAGGAACATTGCAGTAGGTCCGCTGGTCCAATTAGACAGGTCCTCACGACATCCCACTAACAAATTACTCTACCCAAGAAATAAGGTTTATTATTTGTCCAATGTATTATTAAACTCTAACCAAATTTTATTAAGTATAATAATTAATTATAATTAATTATTATTATTTGTCCAATAATACATTGGACAAATAATAAACCTTATTTCTTGGTTAGAATAATTTGTTAGTGGGATGTCGTGAGGACCTATCTAGTTGGACCAGCGGACCTACTGCAGTGTTCCTCTTTTCTTATGAGTCTGGTATTGTCCCGAGTCAGGTGTTTCTTTGTTGTGGGAGTTGACTGTGAGGTGTGGTCTAAGCCCTTTAATTGCCTTCCTTTGATGTATTACTTTCATAGTTCCTTGACAATGTGAGTAGTCACGAAAGCGCTTGGAATTTCATTACTCTTTCACAGTGGTTGTTTTGCATATATATATATATGTATATGTATATATATATATATATATATATATATATATATATATATATATATATATATATATATATGTATATATATATATATATATATATATATATATATATATATATATATATATATATATATATATATATATATATAAATATATATATATATATATATATATATATATATATATATATATATATATATATATATATATATATATATATATATATATATATATATATATATATGCGTGTGTGTGTGTGTGTGTGTGTGTGTGTGTGTGTGTGTGTGTGTGTGTGTGAGTGGGTGTGTGTGTGTATGTGTGTGTGTCTGTATAACAAAATGGAGAGAACATCAAGAGACTCGTCTCAGAGCAACATTCATGGAAATCATATAGCTGGTCAAACGGTCCACGTATGGAAATAGGAACTTCCAAATCCAACCATTTTTGATACACCACCATCAGGAAATACGGACACACAAGGCTAATGGTATTTGATAAAACCGCTATCAGGAAGAGTGGACCCACGAATCTAATAGTCTTTGGCTCAAAATTCTAAAAGTCTCTAGTACACTGTGGTATACTGACTTCGAGAGACGTCGGATCCTAGAGTTCATGGTCTCTTATACATTGAATTAGGTGATATCATCTCTCAGAGTGAAATAGTTTCTGTTATACTGACCCTGGGAGGAATGGGCTCTCAGGTGCAGTGACCTCTGGCAAAAGAGTGAATCAATTCCTATCCTGAGCCAGTAGATGGACTGTCAGAACCTGCAATCAAGGGAAGGTGAGGAGATAGTGAGGTATATGATGGGATTCCAGTGGAAGTGAGAGAATGGTGTCAAGAAGAGGGGAAAAAAAGGAATCATGAATAAGAGGGAAAGGGAAGGAAAAAGAGGCGTTAAAGGGAGATGAGGTAAAGGGAAGAGAATATAACTGAGATGATAGAAAGTGAAGGAAGGTAGTGGTGGCGTAAAGAAAGGGGAAGAAAATAGGAATGAGAAAGAGGGAATGATTAAGAGAGTAGAGAAGCATAGGTAAAGGATAAAGTAGTGACGTGAAGCGAGAATTGTTCGTAAGATAACTAAGGTGACTATAAGACAGGATAAGAGAAGTAAGGTGGAGGGAATGAGGATAAGGGAAGAAAAGCGAATCGAGAAGAAAAGAGAAGTAAATATAAGTAAGAAGTAAGATGAATCGAAGGGACGATAAAGGACGTAACCAAAGAAGATGTAATTGTTGAGGTAAAACGAGAAGCAACAGGATGGAGGATGGTGTAGGATAGGTGTTGTGAAGAATATAAGTGACTTATAATAGGTGTGTTGATTAAGGGATATGGCTGGTGCAGAATATTGGAGGTGCAGAATATTGGAGGTGCAGAATATTGGAGGTGCAGAATATTGGAGGTGCAGAATAAATGAAATGCAGAATAAGGGAGAGGCAGAATAAGGGAGAGGCAGAATAAGGGAGAGGCATAATGAGGGAGAGGCAGAATAAGGGAGAGGCAGAATAAGGGAGAGGCAGAATAAGGGAGAGGCATAATGAGGGAGAGGCAGAATAAGGGAGAGGCAGAATAAGGGAGAGGCAGAATAAGGGAGAGGCATAATAAGGGAGAGGCAGAATAAGGGAGAGGCAGAATGAAAGAGAGGCAGAATGAAAGAGAGGCAGAATGCAGATGATACAAAGCTGGTGCACGATGTTGTCTACACATGTTATGTACCTGTATTACTAGGACAAATATGGCGTTTACTATGTGTTTTACTTGTGTTAAATATAAACTTTATACAAATTAGTTTTATGTATATATCTGAAGCTGAGACATGACAAACTCATGAATAAATATTTAAACACTGCAGGTTAGGAACATTTTTTTATTATTATTAACACATCGGCCGTTTCCCACCATGGTATTGTGGCCGGAAAAAGAAAAGCTTTCACCATCATTCACTCTATCACTGTCTTGCAAGAGGCGCGCTTACACTACGGTTATAAAACTGGAACATTAACACCCTTCAGAGTGCCGACACTGTACTTCCCCTCTCCAGGACTCAAGTCCAGCCTACCGGTTTCCCTGAATACCTTCATAAATATACAAATATTACGTATATTTTGTTGAGTATGTTATTATATGCGATAACGGAGATCGGAGTGTGGACAAGTTTCGATTCCAGGACCAGAATATTGCTTTGTGTGTCCGATCTGGCTGTATATTTTTGTATTATTGCTCTGATTGTATATTTTCTTTTTCATGGTGACACAATCATAGGTCGCAACATATGAGAGATGTTGCATTTTGGAGACGTGATTCCAATTTCCTGCAGCTAGGAGTCAAATGAGAGCAGAGCTGTAGGGCTGGAAGGGTGAGTTGTGAAGGCGTGTGGAACCTTCCTTATAAAACATATACTCACCTAGTTGTGGTTGCAGGGGTCGAGTCATAGCTCCTGGCCCCGGGAAGTTTCTTACATCTGTTTAGGAGTCTGAATCCATTTAACATATTTTACACTAATACTTTCTTAATTTATATGTCAGCTTAAGACATTGTACTCGTGAGTGTTTGTGTCACTGTTGATCACTCTTAAGAGCGCTACAGTGTTACAGGGAACAATCTCTACAGCGAGACTTGTATGTAGTGAGATTGTAGTGAATGTAGTGTAGTTCTGATTTAATGCATCTATTGGACTTAGTTACAAAAAAGGCCTTACATTTCCTTTAGATAGCTCATGTATTGAAAAGGCAAGAATATAACGGGGAAATATCTCGAAAAGAATATAAAAATCACAATACTGCATATAAGAGAGTAAAACATCGTCATTAGTTTCACTCTCCTATGTGCTGGTTATTTGTGTACAATCTCCAAGTTAAACTTTCACTTATCAGTCCGACACATGTGTAAGCTTCACTGGAGAGAATCTGGGAAGCCTAATGAGAAGATTTAACCAAGTCCAATCTAATTAGCTTTTCCTTCTCCCCAGATGGTGAGGAAATATGATACGGAGCAATAATTAAAGAAAGAGAAGAGCAAATACAAAGGCTGTGTGGAAGACGAGAGAGAGGGTATAAAGAGTGAAGCAAATATAAGTATAAGAATCAATGGGACACCTGGAACTTTGACTTACCCTCAGAAATGTAATCATGTAAATTTTAGCAAATGCTCAGGAGTGTCTTGATGATCGTGAAGAGATAATGAATCAAGGAAATGGAGATTCTCTCTCTTTCTCTGCATACAAACAGTTTGCCTCCAGGTCCTCAGACGCTGCGACCTTTATGAGTTTACGACTTCACGGAACCACCACCGCTGCCACACGCCTGGTCACCATCTGGAGAAGACCCGGGCTGGAAGTACAGGCGAATCAACATGAATGAATGAACCGCTGCCGCAGTCACCGCTACAGCTGCTGTTGCTGCTGCTGCTGCTGTTGCTGCTGTTACTGCTACTGCTGTTGCTGCTACTGCTGTTGCTGCTACTGCTGTTACTGTTACTGATGCTGTTGCTGCTACTGCTGTTGATGCTACTGCTGTTGCTGCTACTGCTGTTGCTGCTACTGCTGTTGCTGCTACTGCTGCTGCTGCTGTTACTGCTACTGCTGTTGCTGCTACTGCTGTTGCTGTTACTGATGCAGTTGCTGCTACTACTGCTGCTGCTACTGCTGTTGTTGCTACTGCTGTTGCTGCTACTACTGCTGCTGCTGCTACTGCTGTTGCTGCTACTGCTGTTGTTGCTACTGCTGTTGCTACTACTGCTGTTGCTGCTACTGCTGTTGCTGCTACTGCTGTTGCTGTTACTGATGCTGTTGCTGCTTCTGCTGTTGCTGCTACTGCTGTTGCTGCTACTGCTGTTGCTACTACTGCTGTTGCTGCTACTGCTGCTGCTGCTAGTGCTGTTGCTGTTACTGATGCTGTTGCTGCTACTGCTGTTGCTGCTACTGTTGTTGCTGATACTGATGCTGTTGCTGCTACTGCTGTTGCTGCTACTGCTGTTGCTGTTACTGATGCTGTTGCTGCTACTACTGCTGCTGCTACTGCTGTTGCTGCTACTGCTGTTGCTGCTACTGTTGTTGCTGTTACTGATGCTGTTGCTGCTACAGCTGTTGCTGTTACTGATGCTGTTGCTGCTACTGCTGTTGCTGCTACTGCTGTTGCTGCTACTGCTGTTGATGCTACTGCTGTTGCTGCTATTGCTGTTGCTGCTACTGCTGTTGCTGATACTGTTGTTGCTGTTACTGACGCTGTTGCTGCTACTGCTGTTGCTGTTACTGATGCTGTTGCTGCTATTACTGTTGCTGCTACTGTTGTTGCTGCTACTGCTGTTTCTGCTACTGCTGTTGCTGCTACTGCTGTTGCTGCTACTGCTGTTGCTGCTACTGTTGTTGCTGCTACTGCTGTTGCTGCTACTGTTGTTGCTGTTACTGATGCTGTTGCTGTTACTACTGCTGCTGCTACTGCTGTAGCTGCTACTGCTGTTGCTGCTACTGCTGTTGCTGTTACTGATGCTGTTGCTGTTACTACTGCTGCTGCTACTGCTGTTGCCGCTACTGCTGTTGCTGTTACTGCTGCTGCTGATACTGCTGTTGCTGCTACTGTTGTTGCTGCTACTGCTGTTGCTGCTACTGCTGTTGCTGCTACTTCTGTTGCTGTTACTGATGCTGTTGCTGTTACTACTGCTGCTGCTACTGCTGCTACTGCTACTGCTGTTGCTGCTGCTGCTGTTGCTGCTAATGCTGTTGCTGCTACTGTTGTTGCTGTTACTGATGCTGTTGCTGCTACTGCTGTTGCTGCTACTGCTGTTGCTGTTACTGATGCTGTTGCTGCTACTGCTGTTGCTGCTACTGTTGTCGCTGTTACTGATGCTGTTGCTGTTACTACTTCTGCTGCTACTGCTGTAGCTGCTACTGCTGTTGCTGCTACTGCTGTTGCTGTTACTGATGCTGTTGCTGTTACTACTGCTGCTGCTACTGCTGTTGCCGCTACTGCTGTTGCTGTTACTGCTGCTGCTGATACTGCTGTTGCTGCTACTGTTGTTGCTGCTACTGCTCTTGCTGCTACTGCTGTTGCTGCTACTTCTGTTGCTGTTACTGATGCTGTTGCTGTTACTACTGCTGCTGCTACTGCTGCTACTGCTACTGCTGTTGCTGCTGCTGCTGTTGCTGCTAATGCTGTTGCTGCTACTGTTGTTGCTGTTACTGATGCTGTTGCTGCTACTGCTGTTGCTGCTACTACTGCTGCTGCTACTGCTGTTGCTGCTGCTGCTGTTACTAATGCTGTTGCTGCTACTGCTGTTGCTGCTACTACTGCTGCTGCTACTGCTGTTGCTGCTGCTGCTGTTACTAATGCTGTTGCTGCTACTGCTGTTGCTGCTACTGCTGTTGCTGTTACTGATGTTGTTGCTGCTACTGCTGTTGCTGTTACTGATGCTGTTACTACTCCTGCTGCTAATGATGTTGCTGCTACTGCTGTTGCTGTTACTGCTGTTGCTGCTACTGCTGTTGCTGCTGCTGTTGTTGCTGCTACTGCGGTTGCTGCTACTGCTGTTGCTGCTACTGCTGTTGCTGTTACTGATGCTGTTGCTGTTACTACTGCTGCTGCTACTGCTGTTGCTGCTGCTGCTGTTGCTGCTACTGCTGTTGCTGCTAATGCTGTTGCTGCTACTGTTGTTGCTGTTACTGATGCTGTGGCTGTTACTGCTGTTGCTACTACTGCTGTTGCTGCTACTGCTGTTGCTGCTCCTGCTGTTGCTGTTACTGATGCTGTTGCTGCTACTGTTGTTGCTGTTACTGATGCTGTTACTGATGCTGTTGCTGTTACTGCTGTTGCTGTTACTGATGCTGTTGCTGCTACTGTTGTTGCTGTTACTGATGCTGTTACTGATGATGTTGCTGTTACTGCTGTTGCTGTTACTGATGCTGTTGCTGCTACTGCTGTTGCTGCTACTACTGCTGCTGCTACTGCTGTTGCTGCTACTGCTGTTACTGATGCTGTTGCTGCTACTGCTGTTGCTGCTACTGCTGTTGCTGTTACTGATGTTGTTGCTGCTGCTGCTGTTGCTGTTACTGAGGCTGTTGCTGCTACTGCTGTTGCTGCTACTACTGCTGCTGCTACTGCTGTTGCTGTTACTGATGCTGTTGCTGCTACTACTGTTGCTGCTACTGCTGTTACTGCTACTGCTGTTGCTGCTACTGCTGGTGATGCTACTGCTGTTGCTGCTACTGCTGTTGCTGTTACTGATGCTGTTGCTGCTACTGCTGTTGATGCTACTGCTGTTGCTGCTACTGCTGTTGCTGCTACTATTGTTGCTGCTACTGCTCTTGCTGCTACTGCTGTTGCTGCTACTGCTATTGCTGCTACTGCTGTTGTTGTTACTGATGTTGTTGCTGCTATTGCGGTTGCTGCTACTGCTGTTGATGCTACTGCTGTTGCTGCTACTGCTGTTGCTGTTACTGATGCTGTTGCTGCTACTGCTGTTGATGCTACTGCTGTTGCTGCTACTGCTGTTGCTGCTACTACTGTTGCTGCTACTTCTGTTGCTGTTACTGATGCTGTTGCTGCTACTACTGTTGCTGCTACTACTGCTGCTGCTACTGCTGTTACTGCTACTGCTGTTGCTGCTACTACTGCTGCTGCTACTGCTGTTGCTGTTACTGATGCTGTTGCTGCTACTGCTGTTGCTGCTGTTGCTGTTGATGCTACTGCTGTTGCTGCTACTGCTGTTGATGCTACTGCTGTTGCTGCTACTGATGTTGCTGCTACTGCTGTTGCTGCTACTACTGCTGCTGCTACAGCTGTTGCTGTTACTGATGCTGTTGCTGCTACTGCTGTTGATGCTACTGCTGTTGCTGCTACTGATGTTGCTGCTACTGCTGTTGCTGCTACTACTGCTGCTGCTACAGCTGTTGCTGTTACTGATGCTGTTGCTGCTACTGCTGTTGCTGCTGCTACTGCTGCTGCTACTGCTGTTGCTGTTACTGATGCTGTTGCTGCTGTTGCTGTTACTGATGCTGTTGCTGCTACTGCTGTTGCTGCTACTGCTGTTGATGCTACTGCTGTTGCTGCTACTGCTGTTGCTGCTACTGCTGTTGATGATACTGCTGTTGCTGTTATTGCTGTTTCTGCTACTGCTGTTGCTGCTATTGCTGTTGCTGCTGCTGCTGTTGCTGCTTCTACTGCTGCTGCTACTGCTGTTGCTGCTGCTGCTTTTACTGATGCTGTTGCTGCTACTGCTGTTGCTGCTACTGCTGTTGCTGCTACTGTTGTTGCTGCTACTGCTGTTGCTGCTACTGCTGTTGCTGTTACTGATGCTGTTGCTGCTACTGCTGTTGCTGCTACTGCTGTTGCTGCTACTGTTGTTGCTGCTACTGCTGTTGCTGCTACTGCTGTTGCTGCTACTGTTGTTGCTGCTACTGCTGTTGCTGCTACTGCTGTTGCTGCTACTGCTGTTGCTGTTACTGATGTTGTTGCTGCTACTGCTGTTTCTGTTAGTGATGCTGTTACTACTGCTGCTGCTACTGCTGTTGTTGCTACTGCTGTTGCTGTTACTGCTGTTGCTGCTACTGCTGTTGCTGCTACTGTTGTTGCTGCTACTGCTGTTGCTGCTACTGCTGTTGCTGCTACTGCTGTTGCTGTAACTGATGTTGTTGCTGTTACTACTGCTGCTGCTACTGCTGTTGCTGCTACTGCTGTTGCTGCTACTGCTGTTGCTGCTACTGCTGTTGCTGCTAATGCTATTGCTGCTACTGTTGTTGCTGTTACTGATGCTGTTGCTGCTACTGCTGTTTCTGCTACTGCTGTTGCTGCTACTGATGTTGCTGCTCCTGCTGTTGCTGATACTGATGCTGTTGCTGCTACTGCTCTTGCTGTTACTGATGCTGTGCTGCTACTGCTGTTGCTGCTACTGATGCTGTTGCTGCTACTGCTGTTGCTGTTACTACTGCTGCTGCTGCTACTGCTGTTGCTGCTACTGCTGTTACTGATACTGTTGCTGCTACTGCTGTTGCTGCTACTGCTGTTGCTTTTACCTGATGTTGTTGCTGCTACTGCTGTTGCTGTTACTGATGCTGTTGCTGCTACTGCTGTTGCTGCTACTGCTGTTGCTGCTACTGCTGTTGATGCTACTGCTGTTGCTGCTACTGCTGTTGCTGCTACTGCTGTTGCTGTTACTGATGCTGTTGCTGCTACTGCTGTTGCTGCTACTGCTGTTGCTGCTACTACTGTTGCTGCTAATGCTATTGCTGCTACTGCTGTTGCTGTTACTGATGCTGTTGCTGCTACTGCTGTTGCTGCTACTGCTGTTGCTGCTACTGCTGTTGCTGCTACTGCTGTTGCTGCTACTGCTGTTGCTGTTACTGATGCTGTTGCTGCTACTGCTGTTGCTGCTACTGCTGTTGCTGCTACTACTGTTGCTGCTAATGCTATTGCTGCTACTGTTGTTGCTGTTACTGATGCTGTTGCTGCTACTGCTGTTGCTGCTACTGCTGTTGCTGTTGCTCTTACTGATGCTGTTGCTGCTACTGCTGTTGCTGTTGCTGTTGCTGATGCCGTTGCTGCTACTGCTGTTGCTGTTACTGATGCTGTTGTTGCTACTGCTGTTGCTGTTACTACTGCTGCTGCTACTGCTGTTGCTGCTACTGCTGCTACTGATGGTGTTGCTGCTACTGCTGTTGCTGCTACTGCTGTTGCTGCTACTGCTGTTGATGCTACTGCTGTTGCTGCTACTGTTATTGCTGTTACTGATGCTGTTGCTGCTACTACTGTTGCTGCTACTACTGCTGCTGCTACTGTTGTTGCTGCTACTGTTGTTGCTGCTACTGCTGTTGCTGCTACTACTGCTGCTGCTACTGCTGTTGCTGTTACTGATGCTGTTGCTGCTACTGCTGTTGCTGCTACTACTGCTGCTGCTACTGCTGTTGCTGTTACTGATGCTGTTGCTGCTACTGCTGTTGCTGCTACTGCTGTTGCTGCTACTGCTGTTGCTGCTACTGATGTTGCTGTTACTGCTGTTGCTGCTACTGATGTTGCTGCTACTGCTGTTGCTGCTACTGCTGTTGCTGCTACTGCTGTTGCTGCTACTGCTGTTGCTGCTACTGCTGTTGCTGCTACTGCTGTTGCTGCTACTGCTGTTTCTGCTACTGCTGTTGCTGCTGTTGCTTTTAGTACTTCTATTGCTACAGTAACTACACTACTACTGCTAGTAGTGCTACTCGTACTACTACTACTTATTCTAATACTACTAATCATAATGCTACTACTACTACTTTAAATAATACTAATAGTAGTAGTAGTAGTAGTAGTAGTAGTAGTAGTAGTAGTAGTAGTAGTAGTAGTAGTAGTAATAATAATAATAATAATAATAATAATAATAATAATAATAATAATAATAATAATAATAATAATAATAATAATAATAATAATAATAATAATATTGTTATTATTATTATTATTATTATTATTATTATTATTATTATTATTATTATTATTATTATTATTATTATTATTATTATTATCATTGTCGTTGTTATAATATAATTCACGTTAGTTTACACAATAACAATTATATCAAGACTATGTTAACCTGCTTCTTCTGATTTTAAACCTGTTTTCCTTCGTGTAAGAGTCTTTTATAGGTAATTCAAATTATTTATTAAGAAACATGGAATGAAGTTAAACAATGGTCAACACAGAGTTGATTTCTCTGAAAAATAAAATCAGTGCAGGAAAATGCTTTTGAATAGTTAGGAAGACAAGCCGGTAAATAAAAGTTAATTCAAGAAAAATAAGTTAACAGCACTGATCAGGTCGTGATCCACCTCGAGACCTGGTCATGGAGCGAGCCGCGGGGGCGCTGACCCCCCGGAACACCATCCAGGAATACTCCAGGTATATAAAGTTTAAATACATATTTCTGTGAAGATTTAAAATCGTGTAGGTCTTATATAGTAGGTGTTAATATAAGCTCGATCCCCCAGACTACTTCTGATATCTCAGAGTTTATCCTCAGCATCTCAGTCAATGCAAATTCTAAGAAGACAGAGGATACATAAGAAAATATAAATTGCCTTATTAATGAAAATAAGATACCAGATATATTAAGCAAATTTCCTAAATTTGTTTTTAAATGTAGTAGGCACTATATTGATAAGGATTCGACCATTTACCTGAACGAAATTGGAACCAGTTTCATGGTTATGCCAAGCATGTCGACACACTGGTGCAGCTTACAGTTAGAGATTACTTGAAGATTTTTTAGCTAGAACAAGCATATGAATTTAATTATATTATAAGCTGTTTTAAAATCACTTTCTCTCCCAAAATACTTACTTTAAATAAACAAAATATGTTGCATTGTATGACATGTTATTTTAAAATATAGTAAATAAATGTGTAATGCTCAATGTAGTTTGTGTGTGTCTCGAGGTCCTTGCAAAAATTAGAACAATTAGGCTTGCTTCAGTTCAGTTGTTGCAACGCACGTGTGTCTGGCTGTGTATATATATATATATATATATATATATATATATATATATATATATATATATATATATATATATATATATATATATATATATATATATATATATATATATATATATATATATATATATATATATATATATATATATATATATATATATATATATATATATATATATATATATATATATATATATATATATATATATATATATATATATATATATATATACATCATCACCAAAATTGCGGGGGTATCTATACTGTGGAAATGTTTCACCAGCCATTGGCTTCATCAGTCAAATACGGAGAACAGTAGAAGTCGAGGAGTTTGAGGTAATCAATCTCTCTGCCTGGAGATGAAGTCGTCAGTCCATTGATAAAAGTACACCAATGCACGGAGAAGAGGCTTATATACCTCAGACAGGTTAGGCAAATCTGTTATAAGCAGCGTCACCGGTGGTAGTAGATCTAGCCTATGGGTTAGACAAATGTTGAAAATTCCCATGTATTAAGATCCCAGGATGTTGCTGTGTCTGATGGGTGATTCAGAGACCTCTTCAATACTTACCTAACCTGCAAGCATTCATCACATGACCTATTTACACTAGTGAAGGTTTCCTACCGCTGACAGAGCCTATAAATGCTTCGCCTCATTTGTCTGCAGTATATAAGCCTCTTCTCCGATAATTTTCTGTAATTTTATCAAGATTGATGGGCCGAACACATCTCCAGGCTAAGTGACTGATTACCTCACTCTCCTTCTCATCTTCCACCGTTCTTCTTTTTATTGGGCTGATGACACCAATGGTTGGCGAAACGTTTCCACAAGTGTTTCATTCTTCAATTATCAGTTCCATCACCAGCACCAGTAACACTATAACTAGGATTACCGCTAACACCAGCAGCACTACTACCACTGTGACCACCATCACTAACAACAGTACCACCACCAACAGCAGCATCACCACTAGCACTAGTGCGCCATTTCCACCAAGAGCAACGCCACTATAACCATTAACAACAGGCCTACCACCTTCATCACTAGCACTAGCACCAGAGCCATCACTAGCACCAGAGCCATCACTAGCACAAGCATCACCACTAGCACCAGAGCCATCACTAGCACCAGCATCACCACTAGCACCAGCATCACCACTAGCACCAGCATCACCACTATCGCCAGCATCACCACTAGCAACAGCACCACCAACACTAACACAGCCACTAGCAACATCTCCATCACTATTACCACCAACACCAGTAACATAAATAGTACTCACATTAGAGCCATCTCTAGCACCAACAACATAAGCACCAACCACTAGCAGCATCAGCAACACCAACAACAATACCACAACTTATGCTAACACCAGTACTACCACTAACACTACCTTCACCAACATTACCTCAGTCACCAGCAACAACATGGCCACCACTAGCGACAGCACCACTACCAACACCAGCACCACTAGCACCAACATTAATGCAATCAATAGAACCAACATCACAACTAGCACCTACATAACCACCACTAGTGTCACCACTCTCACCATCATAATCACTGGCACCAGCACCATCACTAGCACCAAAACCCTAACTTGCAACAACACCAGAAGACCAATAAAAGTATCACCACTAGCGGTAGCACTAGTACCAACTACTACCACCATTATCAGTACCACCACTAGCACAAGCACCATCACTAGAACCAGTGTCAACTCAAGCACTATCAACCCTTCCTTCCCTCCTCATCCTTCAGTATCTGGTTTCAACTCAGTGGTCATCTGCCGCAGAAGCAGTAGCAGTAGCATTCAGCAGCAGCAGCAGCAGCAGCAGCAGCAGCAGCAGCAGCAGAAGCAGCAGCAGCAGTAGCAGCAACAACAACAACAGCAGCAGCAGCAGCAGCAGCAGCAGCAGCAGCAGCTTTGATGCCAGCTTCATCATTCATCATACTCATGCCTGGGGAAGTGACGCCTTCACGTTACCATGAGAACCAGGGCTATTTATTACTGCTCCGAGATCCGCTTACTGCTCTCTGTTTAAATGACGAACTCATCGCTGACTGCGACTTCAGTTGTTTCCTTGTCACTGTCACAGATGTGAAAGAGGGAGATTATTTCGCAGTAAAAGTAGGCCTTAGACAAGGATGTGTGATGTCACCGTGGTTGTTTAATATATTTATAGATGGGGTTGTAAGAGAAGTAAATGCGAGGGTCTTGGCAAGAGGAGTGGAGTTAAAAGATAAAGAATCACACATAAAGTGGGAGTTGTCACAGTTGTTCTTTGCTGATGACACTGTGCTCTTGGGAGATTCTGAAGAGAAGTTGCAGAGGTTGGTGGATGAATTTGGTAGGGTATGTATAAGAAGTGAATACAGGAAAGAGTAAGGTTATGAGGATAATAAAAAGATTGGTTTAGAAAGACACGTAAGACACTGACGCTGCAATCAACATTCTGAGACAGAGGCTCACTGAAAATCACGACCTCCCTTTACCTCTTCTAGATTTCATCAATCTAGTGGGACTTTGTGTTAATTTCAACTTCTTCAAGTATCAGGACAACTGTTACAAACAATGCTTTGGGATGGCAATGGGCACCCCGCTCAGTGCTGTGCTTGCCAACCTCTTCATGGAAAACCTGGAGACAGAGAAATTCAGCACCCTCATTCCCAACACCGTTACCTGGCTAAGATACGTTGATGATATATTGGTTTTCTATCCGAGACGTCTCAATATCCAGGCCCTTCTCAACAAGATCAATGCAGTTGAACCATCAATAAAGTTTACACTTGAACTCGAAAATGATGGCAAACTTCCTTTCCTCGACGTTCTACTGTGCAGATCTCCCGACAGTGACAAACTTCTCTTCAAAGTGTATAGAAAACCTACCAACAAGGACGATCTTATACATTTTTATTCACACCAAGACACCCGCACTAAGAGAGGAGTCCTCATTGGTTTCTTCTTGAGAGCTCTTCGCATCTCCAGCCCTTGTTTTCTAGAAGAAGAATGCACTTACATAACACAAGCCTTTACACGTCTTCAGTTCCCATCTTTCTTCATCCGAGATTGCAGACTCAAGGCACAAGCTATCCTCAACAAACCGCCCTTGGAACAGCACCCTAAACAGTTCATAGTGCTCCCATGTGGCGATGTTGCCACGAATACTCGCCGGGCACTTGCTATGAGTAACATCAACGTTTCCACCATAAACACATCATCTATCAAAGACCTCACTATGAAACGCAGCCCCACACCTCTAACTTCTACAGCAGGCGTCTACACTATCCCCTGTGGGTTCTGTCCCAAGAAATATGTAGGCGAGACAGGCAGAAATCTTGCAGTCCGCCTGAATGAGCATCGAAATGCCTCTAACAGAGACGATGTAAGGTACACCTGTGTCCTCCACAGAGACTCCACGGGGCATTTGATGAACTGGAATGAGGCACAACTCGTTCTCACCGAACCAGACCTCAGACGCCGACGGTACCTAGAAGCCTCACTAATCGCCGTCACCGACACTATAGAACGCAACACTGGAAACTACAAAATTTCAAAAATATTGGCATACATGATACTTAAGCAGCACCAACCCAACAACACAGGAGTCACATGATTTCATCGTCTACCCGTCCTCATCATGGGTAGAGGTTGTTCTGATAAAGACCTGCCTCGCTTGAGCCAGTAGGCCTTCTACAGTGTTCCTCCATTCTTATGTTCTTATGACATTCCTCAGGTCACGTGCGTCACATCTCACTCTCCGCC
Organism: Cherax quadricarinatus; assembly: GCF_038502225.1. Lineage (NCBI taxonomy): Eukaryota > Metazoa > Arthropoda > Malacostraca > Decapoda > Parastacidae > Cherax > Cherax quadricarinatus. The sequence goes on along the minus strand of NC_091311.1, from coordinate 10,574,406 downwards.
TATATATATAATGTCTTTCTACCTCTGTATGTTAGAAGTGATCAAGGTCCCAGGACCGAAACGTTTTCTAATAAATATGTTATAGTGTTTGCTTACGTGTCTTTCTAAACCAACTTGTCGGTATTTATTACCAAGGTTTATACCAATAAAAAGATTAAGTGACGAAAGACTGGATATCAGATTGGAGGGAGAGAGTATGGAGGAGGTGAATGTATTCAGATATTTGGGAGTGGACGTGTCAGCAGATGGGTCTATGAAAGATGAGGTGAATCATGGAAGTGATGAGGGGAAAAGGGTGAGCGGTGCACTTAGGAATCTGTGGAGACAAAGAACTTTGTCCTTGGAAGCAAAGAGGGAAATGTATGAGAGTATAGTTGTACCAACTTTCTTATATGGGTGTGGAGCATGGGTGATGAATGTTGCAACGAGGAGATGGCTGAAGGCAATGGAGATGTCATGTCTGTGGGCAATGTGTGGTGCGAATACAATGCAGAGAATTCGTAGTTTAGATGTTAGGAGGAGGAGCGGGATTACCAAAACTGTTGTTCAAAGGGCTGAGGAAGGGTTGTTGAGGTACTTTGGACATGTAGAGAGAATGAAACGAAACAGAATAACTTCGAGAGTGTATAAATCTGTAGTGGAGGGAAGGCGGAGAAGGGGTCGGCCTAGGAAATGTTGGAGGGAGGGAGTAAAGGAGGTTTTGTGGACGAGAGGCTTGGACTTCCAGCAAGCATGCGTGAGCGTAATTGATAGGAGTGAATGGAGACAAATGGTTTTTAATACTTGACGTGCTGTTGGAGTGTAAGCAAAGTAACATTTATGAAGGGATTCAGGAAAACAGGCAGTCCGGACTTGAGTCCTGGAGATGGGAAGTACAGTGTCTGCACTCTAAAGGAAGGGTGTTAATGTTGCAGTTTAAAAACTGTAGTGTAAAGCACCTTTCTGGCAAGACAGTGATGGAGTGAATGATGGTGAAAGCTTTTCTTTTTCGGGCCACCCTGCCTTGGTGGGAATCGGCCGATGTGTTTTTATATATATATATATATATATATATATATATATATATATATATATATATATATATATATATATATATATATATATATTTATATATATATATATATTATTTTATTATTATTATCACACTGACCGATTCCCACCAAGGCAGGGTGGCCCGAAAAAGAAAAACTTTCACCATCATTCACTCCATCACTGTCTTGCCAGAAGGGTGCTTTACACTACAGTTTTTAAACTGCAACATTAACACCCCTCCTTCAGAGGGGTTAACTTAACCTAATGCATTTTTAAGCCAAATTATACTTAATACATCATAGGTCGGCTTAAATATGTTTATTATTTCTAAGACAGTGTGAACTCGGTAATTTTTAATCGGAAGAGCCAGAAGGAAGGAAAAGACGAGTCAGGTCTGTAAAAACTAGAAAATATAGATATGACATGGTATAAAGCGGTCCCGGACTTGCGGGAATGGCTTTTCTTCCCTCAGGAATTTCATTGTCTGTACGTGGGGAAAGCAGAATCAATTCACGGGATAGCTCTAAAAAATCCAGTTAGAGAAGTGTCCATGTGGATTAAAGTGCTATTAGCCAACAAGCGCGCAAGCGAGCGAGAGCAGGTGTTAGAGAGAGAGCGAGAGAGAGAGAGCAGGTGTTAGAGAGAGCGAGCGAAAGCAAGTGTTAGAGAGAGAGCGAGCGAGAGAGAGAGAGAGAGAGAGAGAGAGAGAGAGAGAGAGAGAGAGAGAGAGAGAGAGAGAGAGAGAGAGAGAGAGAGAGAGAGAGAGAGAGAGAGAGAGAGAGAGAGAGAGAGAGAGAGAGAGAGAGAGAGAGAGGGAGGGAGAGAGAGAGAGAGAGAGAGGGAGAGAGAGAGGGAGGGCGAGATAGATAGATAGAGAGAGAGAGAGAGAGAGAGAGAGAGAGAGAGAGAGAGAGACAGACAGACAGACAGACAGACAGAGAACAGGAGACAGAGAGAAACATACAGAGAACAAACACACACAGACACACACTCATACATACACAGACAGACAGACAGACAGACACACACACACACACACACACACACACACACACACACACACACACACACACACACACACACACACACACACACACACACACACACACACACACACACACACACATACACACACACACACGGGGCGAGGAGCTTGGACTCGACCCCTGCAACCTCATCTAGGTGTGTACACACACACACACACACACACACGATCTTCCCGACTCTCTATCTGATTTTGAGGAAAGACCGAGGAAACAGAGGAGGAGGAGGAGGTGCTCTGCTTATCAGAAACCGGTGGAGCTCTGAGGAGCTGGGAGGAATGAACAAAGGGGAAGCAGATGACTGCATATTAGGCACACTGAAGACCGGGGGTCCTAAAGTGGTGATAGCAATTACGTACCAACCTCCTTTACACATCAAGAGGCTATGACAAGAATATAATGAAAGCAATGGTGGATACACTAGCTGAGGTTGCAAGAAGGGCCCACTTGAGCAGGAAGAATCTAGGGCCACATGATGCTGGGGGTTGCAATGGAGAACTTGTAGATGAATGGTTCACAGAACCGACACGTTGTTAAATTAGACACATGTGCAACTCTTGGGTATCTTTATTTAAGGACACGTTTCTCCACACAGTGGCTTCATCAGTCCATACACAGGAGAAGCTTGAAGAATAGGAGGAGAATGAGGTAATCAGTCCCTCAACCTTGAGTCGATGTGGTCAGTCCATCAATCTTGAGTAGAATATTCTACTCAAGATTGATGGACTGACCACATCGACTCAAGGTTGAGGGACTGATTACCTCATTCTCCTCCTATTCTTCAAGCTTCTCCTGTGTATGGACTGATGAAGCCACTGTGTGGCGAAACGTTTCCTTAATAAAGATACCCAAGAGTTGCACATGTGTCTAATTTAACAATGGAGAACTTCATGAACGAACACGTTAGAGATACAACCAGAGACACGAAAGAGCATAGACTAGCAAGGTTAGACCTTGTATTTACCCTGAGTTGTTCTGACGCAGGAAATATTATGTATGAAAAGCGCCTCGTCGCTAGCGATAACATGCTCCTGAGTTTCGAATATTTTGTATAATTAACAGTGAAGAGTGAAGCATCACGGGAAGGAGGAAAGAAACCAAACTTCAAAACAGGGGACCACACAGGCATGAGGCAATTCTTGTATAAGGTATAGTGGGAAAGATTACTAGAGGAAAAAACAGTGAATGGGATGATGGAGTACATGGCTCCTGGAGTTTAACACAACCGAGTGCAAAGTATGGAAGCATGGGAATAATAAAGAAGATCGCAGACGGAGTACAGGTCAGGCGGGCAAAGTTTGCAAACCTCACTCTTGGAGAAGGACCTTGGGATGAGTATCATACCAAGCATATCCCCTGATGCGCATGTCATCCAAGTAACTGCTGTAGCATATTGGGCGCGTGGCAAATCTAAGAATAGCGAGTCGACATCTACGTAAGAAGTCATTCACGACACCGTACAATGTGTACGTCAGGTACATATTGAAGTATACAGCACCAGTGTGGAACCCACACTGGTGCTGTGAAAGTGCATAGGATTGCAGCATTAGTCCCGGAGCTAAGGGGTATGTCCTTTGAAGAAAGATTAAGGGAACTTAATCTGATGACAGTGGAGGATAAAAGGACTAGGGAAGATATGATAGCGAAGTACAAAATGCTATGAGGAACTGACAAGGTGAACAGGGACAACATGTTTCTGAGATGGGAAATGGGAACACGAAGCCACAGCTGTGTGTTGAAAACTGATGAGTCTTAGGAAAGTTGGGAAGTATTTCTTCAGCCTTAGAGTTGGCAGAATGTGGAACAATCTCGAGAGTGAGGTAGTAGAGATGAGATCCATACACAGCTTTAAGAAGAGGCACAATAAGGCTCTTGAAGCCAGGGGATAGTGGACATGGGAGCGACCAGCGAAGAGGCAGGGTCAGCAACTGTGACTCGATCCCTTCAACCATATATTAATGAGCACACACACACACACACACATACACACACATACATAGGAATGAGGAACTTCCTGAACGGAGTTCAGTGGGACAGAGAACTGGCAGGGAAGCCAGTTAATGAGATGATGGAATATGTAGCAACAAAATGCAAGGAGGCTGAGGAGAGGTTTGTACCCAAGGGTAACAGGAATAATGAAAAAGCCAGGATGAGCCCATGGTTTACCCAAAGGTGCAGGGAGGCAAAAACCAAGTGTGCTAGGGAATGGAAGAAATATAGAAGGCAAAACACCCAGGAGAATAAGGAGAGCAGTCGTAGAGCCAGAAACGAATATGCACAGATAAGAAGGGAGGCCCAAAGACAATATGAAAACGACATAGCAGCGAAAGCCAAATCTGACCCGAAACTGTTGTACAGCCACATCAGGAGGAAAACAACAGTCAAGGACCAGGTAATCAGGCTAAGGAAGGAAGGAGGAGAGACAATAAGAAATGACCGTGAAGTATGTGAGGAACTCAACAAGAGATTCAAAGAAGTGTTCACAGAGGAGACAGAAGGGGCTCCAGAAAGACGGAGAGGTGGGGCACACCACCATGTGCTGGACACAGTGCACACAACCGAGGAAGAAGTGAAGAGGCTTCTGAGTGAGCTAGATACCTCAAAGGCAATGGGGCCAGATAACATCTCCCCATGGATATTGAGAGAGGGAGCAGAGGCGGTATGTGTACCCCTAACAACAATATTCAATACATCTATCGAAACAGGGAGATTGCCTGAGGCATGGAAGACAGCAAATGTAGTCCCAATCTTTAAAAAAGGAGACAGACATGAAGCATTAAACTACAGACCAATGTCACTGACATGTATAGTATGCAAAATCACGGAGAAGATTATCAGGAGAAGAGTGGTGGAACACCTAGAAAGCAACGATCTCATCAACAGCAGCCAACATGGTTTCAGGGACGGGAGATCCTGTGTCACAAACCTACTGGAGTTCTATGACATGGTGACAGCAGTAAGACAAGAGAGAGAGGGGTGGGTGGATTGCATTTTCTTGGACTGCAAGAAGGCGTTTGACACAGTTCCACACAAGAGATTGGTGCAAAAACTGGAGGACCAAGCAGGGATAACAGGGAAGGCACTACAATGGATCAGGGAATACTTGTCAGGAAGACAGCAGCGAGTCATGGTACGTGGCGAGGTGTCAGAGTGGGCACCTGTGACCAGCGGGTTCCCACAGGGGTCAGTCCTAGGACCAGTGCTGTTTCTGGTATTTTTGAACGACATGACGGAAGGAATAGACTCTGAGGTGTCCCTGTTTGCAGATGACGTGAAGTTGATGAGAAGAATTCACTCGATCGAAGACCAGGCAGAACTACAAAGGGATCTGATCTGGACAGGCTGCAGACCTGGTCCAGCAATTGGCTCCTGGAGTTCAATCCCACCAAGTGCAAAGACATGAAGATTGGGGAAGGGCAAAGAAGACCGCAGACGGAGTACAGTCTAGGGGGCCAGAGACTACAAAACTCACTCAAGGAAAAAGATCTTGGGGTGAGTATAACACCAGGCACATCTCCTGAAGCGCACATCAACCAAATAACTGCTGCAGCATATGGGCGCCTAGCAAACCTCAGAACAGCATTCCGACATCTTAATAAGGAATCATTCAGGACCCTGTACACCGTGTACGTTAGGCCCATATTGGAGTATGCGGCACCAGTTTGGAACCCACACCTAGCCAAGCACGTAAAGAAACTAGAGAAAGTGCAAAGGTTTGCAACAAGACTAGTCCCAGAGCTAAGAGGTATGTCCTACGAGGAGAGGTTAAGGGAAATCAACCTGACGACACTGGAGGACAGGAGAGATAGGGGGGACATGATAACGACATACAAAATACTGAGAGGAATTGACAAGGTGGACAAAGACAGGATGTTCCAGAGATTGGACACAGTAACAAGGGGACACAGTTGGAAGCTGAAGACACAGATGAATCACAGGGATGTTAGGAAGTATTTCTTCAGCCACAGAGTAGTCAGTAAGTGGAATAGTTTGGGAAGCGATGTAGTGGAGGCAGGATCCGTACATAGCTTTAAGCAGAGGTATGATAAAGCTCACGGCTCAGGGAGAGTGACCTAGTAGCGATCAGTGAAGAGGCGGGGCCAGGAGCTTGGGCTCGACCCCCGCAACCTCAACTAGGTGAGTACACACACACGCACACACACACACACATACACACACACACACACACACACACACACACACACACACACACACACACACACACACACACACACACACACACACACACACACACACACACACACACACACACACACACACACACACACACTCACACACACACAAGCGAGAACAAAGGTTGCGCCAGTGGAGTGTGGCATTAGGTTGTTCCTCAGACAACTAACGTGTTGCTGGAATAATCCCTGGCTGACATTTGTCAGAGTCACTTACAACGAATAACTAAACATTAACGTGGATTAGTTGGCGTGTGAGGCCAAAGTGTGTGGCAGCAGTTAACCAACCGAGGCTGTGTTGGGATCCCGAGCTGAAAAAGCATGTATGACAGCACAATCCAGCCCCTGAAGTAGGTAAATCCCTATGAAGCCAGGATGCGAATCCGTGGGTGGATGGGGATGGAGGGGAGTGAGCTCTGGACTTCAGGGGAGGGGAGGGGAGAAAATACAAGTGATTAAATCGAATGTAAGAAACGAGAGATGGATTTGAGACAATTAGGAATGTGGAAACTAGAATGACTACTATGCTTAAAGAATCAAAAGACCAGTTTCAGCAGAAAATAATGAGTGCCAGAGAAAAAGAACTGAATTTAATTCCCGGGGCGGCTAGGTATATGGGCAACTTTCCTCACACATACTGCCTCATATTCATTTAATATCCTCTGAGAGAAAAATGAAAAAGTCACATTATAGTAGCTGGAACACTCCTCAAATAATTTGTATTTAGGAGAGTGAAACTTATGATGTTTTGGTCCGACCTGGAACAATAACAAACCACACTAAGGCGAGAAGGGAAGGAGGCAAGAATTCATGTTAGGGGTGGGGAAGGGAGTGGTAGAATGTTAGGAGGGTAGAGGAGTAGTAGTAGTAAGAGTAGCAATATTAGTAGTATAAGTAGTATTTGTAGTACTAGTATTGGTGGTGGTAGACGTACTAGTGCATCAGTTGTAGTTGTATAAATGAGAAGGTAGTAGCAGTAATAAGAGTATTATAGGGAAAACCGGAAGCAAACAATGGCAGATGGTGTATTATTAATGAAGAGCTGAGGTAGTGTTAAATGGAGGCAGTTCATAAGAACAAGAGAACAGAGGAGCACTGCAGAAGAGCTACTGGTTCAAGGAGATACACTAAAATTCCCATGGAAAAGTACGAAGCTAGACAGAAGACAGGAAAGGCAAAGAAAATGTGGGAAAGGTGAAAAGGTAAGAATAAGCGGTTACAAAGGTTAGGTCAAGTCATGAGTGTTCTGAGCATTTGACAATGTAATTAAAAAGGCAGGTGTCTGAGGTGACAAAGACATGACTCGGATTCATATTAGAAATGTTGTGTAAAAGGGATGCTCCACCTCTTCCTTCTTCTTTTTCTTCTTCATATTATTATTATTATTATTATTATTATTATTATTATTATTATTATTATTATTATTATTATTATTATTATTATTATTATTATTATTATTAATTTTATTACTATTTTCATAATTTTTACTTCTTTTTCTTCTTCTTCTTTATCAGCTTCATCGTTTCTTCATTTTTTCCACCTACGTCATCGATTACTCACTTTTGAGAACCAAAAAGAGATGAAGTTCTTAGGTTTCAGTCTGTCTTGATAAATGTAGTTCCCTACCCCTCATAACCTGTTGTAATTCAAGCTTAGGCATTCCCTACCCCTCACAGCTTATTGTAGTTCAAGCTCAGGCATTCCCTACCCCTCACAGCTTATTGTAGTTCAAGCTTAGGCATTCCATACCCCTCACAGCTTATTGTAGTTCAAGCTCAGGCATTCCCTACCCCTCACAGCTTATTGTAGTTCAAGCTCAGGCATTCCCTACCCCTCACAGCTTATTGTAGTTCAAGCTCAGGCATTCCCTACCCCTCACAGCTTATTGTAGTTCAAGCTCAGGCATTCCCTACCCCTCACAGATAATTGTAATTCAAGCTCAGGCATTCCCTACCCCTCACAGCTTATTGTAGTTCAAGCTCAGGCATTCCCTACCCCTCACAGCTTATTGTAGTTCAAGCTCAGGCATTCCCTACCCCTCACAGTTTATTGTAGTTCAAGCTCACGCATTCCCTACCCCTCACAGCTTATTGTAGTTCAAGCTCAGGCATTCCCTACCCCTCACAGCTTATTGTAGTTCAAGCTCAGGCATTCCCTACCCCTCACAGCTTATTGTAGTTCAAGCTCAGGCATTCCCTACCCCTCACAGCTTATTGTAGTTCAAGCTCACGCATTCCCTACCCCTCACAGCTTATTGTAGTTCAAGCTCAGGCATTCCCTACCCCTCACAGCTTATTGTAGTTCAAGCTCAGGCATTCCCTACCCCTCACAGCTTATTGTAGTTCAAGCTCACGCATTCCCTACCCCTCACAGCTTATTGTAGTTCAAGCTCACGCATTCCCTACCCCTCACAGCTTATTGTAGTTCAAGCTCAGGCATTCCCTACCCCTCACAGCTTATTGTAGTTCAAGCTCAGGCATTCCCTACCCCTCACAGCTTATTGTAGTTCAAGCTCAGGCATTCCCTACCCCTCATAGCTTATTGTAGTTCAAGCTCACGCATTCCCTACCCCTCACAGCCTATGGAACTCTAGCTGTGAGCCGCATAAGCCTTCCTTTGAAACAGTAATTCCCAAGTGACAGTAACCTTAGCTTACCTAGAACGATGCCCTTTTAAGCTATTCACTATGTATCTATGACTGGTTTCAATGGCTTGTGTACCCATGCTACCTGGCCTTGTACCAGGTTTCCTTGTTGATTGTCCGTTCAAACAGGTTTCGCTTATCAGTTCACCTGCCTACATAGCTATCGCCGCCTGGTTGACCGACCACTTGAGGAAGGTACTTTCTTAAGGTGTTTCTGGTAGCAGCTTGAGGAGTCTCAGAACACAGCCCCATCCATACCTTCGTCTAATCTCCAAGCTTAGAATTCTTTGCATAATATTCACGTTACACACTGCAATGATAAACGACATCTACACTCCCTCTAGCCTCCTCCTCCTTGCTGCAACATTAAAAACCCATTTATGACACCCATATAACAGCGCTGATACTATTATACCCGGTACAATCCCACAAATATATATATGTATATATATATATATATATATATATATATATATATATATATATATATATATATATATATATATATATATATATATATATATAAATATATGTATATATATATATGTATATATATATATATATATATATATATATATATATATATATATATATATATATATATATATATATATATATATATTTATATATGTCGTGCCGAATATGTAAAACTGGTCAATTAGCAAGAACTCATTTAAAATTAAGTCCTTTCTATTCTCTTATACGCTTAAAGATATATTTTTTTCATTAATGTTAATGTAATTTTTTTTAATTTTGCACCAAAAGAATCTTAGAAAACTTACCTAACCTTATTATAACAAGTGCATTTTATTTTAGCCGAACCCAACTAAATATATTTTAGATTTGTTTACAGTAATTTAATACTAAACAAACTCAATGAAATATATTTTTTTCGTTAGGTTCAGAATGATTTTGGCGAAATTATTGCATACAAAAATTTTCGCTTGTCCTATATGGCAAGATGAACGTTGCTATTTAAGCCAAGATCGCAAGTTCTGCCTATTCGACACCACATATATATATTTATATATCATCTCCCTTCACAGTCGTCTCATAGCTCCCTCACATTATCTTCCCCACATTCCTCCACTATCTATAATTATTAACTCCAGCTGTGCTTCATTTGCCTGTTTGTGTTGGCCCCAAGCACCAGCCTCACGCTCTCCCAGGTTGCCAACGTTAACACGTCTTCACTCTTTACTCTGCTGTTTTATCCTCACTTGCACTCTCTCCCTTTTCTCTCTTTATTCTCATTGTTTCTTTTACTTCCAACTCTTTATTTTTATCATTTTCTCCTCATATCTCTTCTTTTACCTCCTCTTTGTTGCTGTCTCGCTCATATCTCATTTATTTCAATTGTCATTAATTTTTTCTTTCGTCTGAGTTGATGTCTTTCCTGTGATCGTTCCTAGTTCCCTCTCACCCCTTTTCTTTCTCTCTCTCACACCCTCCATTCTCACTCTCCCTTCTCTTCCAAACTTTTTATTTCCTCTCACCTTTAGGCATCCTTCTCTTCATCTCTGTTGTATATTACACTCATCCTTCCTTCCTTTCTTTATCCATTACACACATCCTTTCTTCCTTGTTACTTTCCTCACCTTTCACTCTTCTCCATTAGACTCACTCCTTCCCCTTTCTCATCCCTTACCTCTCCCTCTCCAACATTCATTCTTCCAATCTTTCCCTCTCAATGACCTTTTTTTCTACTCATTCCACCTTCCCTTTCAACATCTTCTATCTGCTGAGTATATTTATTTTTTCATTACCAAATTTCGAATAAGTTTGAGGCTAAACTCCACCTTGACTCTGTGGACGGTGTTTCCAGCTGCCAGCAGTCCTGGCCTGGAAAAAATATGATATCTGTTAAAGTGTATTACCGCCATTATCACTACTACTATTGCTAGTACTACTATTACTACCAGTAGCACCACCACTACCACCACCACTACTACTACTACTACTACTACTACTAATAATAATAATAATAATGATAATAATAATAATAATAATAATAATAATAATAATAATAAAAATAATAATAATAATAATAATAATAATAATAATAACAATAATAATAATAATAATAATAATAATAATAATAATAATAATAATAATAATAAGTGCAACTATTTCTACTATTACTACTGACCCTACGACTACTACTACTACTACCACAACTGCTACTACTACTGTTGCTGCTTGTATTATTACTACCACCACCAGTAGCACTACTGCTACTACTACGACTACGACTACTACTACGACTACGACTACTACTACGACTACGACTACTACCACCAGTACTACAACTGATGCTTCTAGTAGTAATGATGATGATATTAATAATAATAATAATAATAATAATAATAATAATAATAATAATAATAATAATAATAATAATAATAATAATAATAATAATAATAATAATAATAATAATAAAATAACAATAATAATAATAATAATAATGTGCTACTATTTCTACTATTACTACTGACCCTACGACTACTACTACTACTACCACAACTGCTACTACTACTGTTGCTGCTTGTATTATTACTACCACCACCAGTAGCACTACTGCTACTACTACGACTACGACTACTACCACCAGTACTACAACTGATGATTCTAGTAGTAATGATGATGATATTAATAATAATAATAATAATTATAATAATAATAATAATAATAATAATAACAATAACGCAAGTGTACTTAATAGGAGGTAAGTTACTGAAAACAGTGAAGAGATTTTACCAGTATAATGAGGCTCAGGTTAGAATATGTAGGAGAGTGGGAGATTATTTCGCAGTAAAAGTAGACATTAGACAAGGCTGTGTAATGTCACCATGGTTGGTCTATATATTTATAGATGGGGTTGTAAGAGAAGTGAATGCGAGGGTCTTGGTGAGAGACGTGGGTTAAAAGATGAAGAATCTAACACAAAGTGGGAGTTGTTACAGTAGCTTTCTGCCGATGACACTTGGTGGACAAATTTGGGAAGGTATGTAAATGAAGGAAATTAAATGAGAAGGTAGGAATGATGAAAGTTACAAAAAATTAAGTTAATGAAAGGTTGGATATCAGATTGGAAGGAGGGAGTGTGGAAGAAGTGATGTGTTTATATAGTTTGGAGTGGATTCGTCGGTGGACGAGACTATGAAGATGAGGTGAACAAAAGAACTGACGAGAGGAAAAAGGTTGGTGGGGCACTGGGACATCTGTGGAGGCAAAAACTGTTATCCATGGACACAAAAGAGGAATGTATCACAGTGGTACCAACACACATATATGAGTGTGTAGCATGGGGAGGCTGGAGGCAGTGATGATGTGTGATGTGAATACCTGGAGTATACCTGAAGTATACCTGGAGTATATCTGGAAGGTGTTCCGAGGGTCAACGCCCCCGCGGCCCGGTCCATGACCAGACCTCCGGGTGGATCAGGGCCTAATCAATCAGGCTTTTGCTTCTGGCCGCACGCAAACCGACGTACGATCCACAACTCGGTTGGTCGGGAGCTGACATTAGATGTCTGTCCAGTTCCCTCTTGAACACAGCCAAAAGTCTATTGGCAATCCCCCTAATGTATGCAGAGAATTCGTAGTTTTGAGATTTCAAGGTGTTGGGTGACGAAAAGTAATATCCAAAGGAGTGACGAGGAGTTGTTTGAGGTGTTTTGTACATTCAGAGAGAAATAAGCAAAATATGATAATTTGGAAAATGGTTATAAATATGACTATAATTTATAAAGGGGTGGACCGGTTAGCCAACGGAAGGCCTCGGCCATATGACCAAAAGCTCCAACGGCGGGTCATCATATGACTAAGACCCGCGCCAAGAGACACTTGACCTGTTTCCTGACGAACCTTACCTAACCTGATAATTTGGAGGTTGTATACAAATGTAGTGAACAGATGGCGAGGTAGGGGGTCGTCCTAGGTAAGGTTGGAGAGAGGCGCGAAAGGAGGTTTTGTTAGAGAGGAGCTTGTACATTCGGTTGGCATGTGTGACTATGTTAGACAGGAGTAGAGGCAAGTAGCTTTTATGACTTGAAGTGCTGTTGGAGTGTGAGCAAGGCATCACTTATAAAAGGGTTCAAAGGAACCGGTTAGCCAGACTTGAGTCCTGGTGCTGGGAAGTTCAGTGCTTGCACTCTGACAGAGGGGTGGAGTTGGAGGGGTATATGAGCTGTGTTGTAGCGCCCCCTTGACAAGACAGTGATGAACTGAGTGATGGTCAAAGTTTTTCTACTTTTTCGGGTCACTTTGCCTCGGTAGCAGACATATGTTGTAATATTCAAATAATATCATTCATAATAATCGAAATAATGTAAATAATAAAACAATTATTACTGCAATTAATAATAACAATAATAATAATAATAATAATAATAATAATAATAATAATAATAATAATAATAATAATAATAATAATAATAATAATAATAATAATAACAATCGAATTAAAGACGTCGTGGATATATGTACTATTGTGATTTCTGGTCATTCACCTTGTTGTCTAGAGAGGCAATGGTGGGAGGCACCAACGCCATGGTAATGATGGTATCTAACGCGTCGGTATGGAGTTTCATGACTCCGATCGCGGGTTCAAGCCACGCCCGTGGAATGGTTTGTTTGCAGCTGTGTCATTACGGTATCGTGAGTAATAATGGTAGATCAGGGTGCAACGTACCAACAAAATGCTAATGATAGTAGATAATGGTAGGAGGCATCAAACGCACATTCGGACGGTGCGTCATGGCCATGTGATGCCAATATCAGAGTTAATTAAGATGGTGCGTCATGGTATGTGATGTCAACATGAGAGTTAAGATGGTGCGTTATGGTATGTGATGTCAACATCAGAGTTAAGATGGTGCGTTATGGTATGTGATGTCAACATCAGAGTTAAGATGGTGCGTTATGGTATGTGATGTCAACATCACTGTTAAGATGGTGCATCATGGTATGTGATGTCAACATCACTGTTAATATAGTGCATCATGGTATGTGATGTCAACATCAGAGTTAAGATGGTGCGTCATGGTATGTGATGTCAACATCACTGTTAAGATGGTGCGTCATGGTATGTGATGTCAACATCACTGTTAACATGGTGCGTCATGGAATGTGATGTCAACATCACTGTTAAGATGGTGCTTCATGGTATGTGATGTCAACATCAGAGTTAAGATGGTGCGTCATGGTATGTGAAGTCAACATCACTGTTAAGATGGTGAGTCATGGTATGTGATGTCAACATCACTGTTAAGATGGTGCGTCATGGTATGTGAAGTCAACATCACTGTTAAGATGGTGCGTCATGGTATGTGATGTCAACATCACTGTTAAGATGATGCGTCATGGTATGTGATGTCAACATCAGAGGTAAGATGTGCGTCATGGTATGTGATGTCAGCATCACTGTTAAGATGGTGCTTCATGGTATGTGATGTCAACATCAGAGGTAAGATGGTGCGTCATGGTATGTGATGTCAATATCACTGTTAAGATGGTGCGTCATGGTATGTGATGTCAACATCAGAGTTAAGATGGTGCGTCATGGTATGTAATGTCAACATCAGAGTTAAGATGGTGCGTCATGGTATGTGATGTCAACATCAGAGTTAAGATGGTGCGTCATGGTATGTGATGTCAACATCAGAGTTAAGATGGTGCGTCATGGTATGTGATGTCAACATCAGAGTTAAGATGGTGCGTCATGGTATGTGATGTCAACATCAGAGTTAAGATGGTCCATCATGGTATGTGATGTCAACATCAGAGTTAAGATGGTGCGTCATGGTATGTGATGTCAACATCAGAGTTAAGATGGTCCGTTATGGTATGTGATGTCAACATCAGAGTTAAGATGGTGCGTCATGGCATGTGATGTCAACATCAGAGTTAAGATGGTGCGTCATGGTATGTGATGTCAACATCAGAGGTAAGATGGTGCGTCATGGTATGTGATGTCAACATCACTGTTAAGATGGTGCGTCATGGTATGTGATGTCAACATCACTGTTAAGATGGTGCGTCATGGTATGTGATGTCAACATCACTGTTAAGATGGTGCGTCATGGTATGTGATGTCAACATCACTGTTAAGATGGTGCGTCATGGTATGTGATGTCAACATCAC